>NW_006434835.1:14656807-14666693 GCF_000325575.1 Pteropus alecto
AAGGAGGAGGAAGAGGAGGGAGGAGGAGGAGGAGGAAGAAGAGGAGGAGGAGCAGCAGCAGCTGCTGGGTGGCCTGAGGGGGGACCTGGCTCCGATTCTGGCTCTACACCTGAGCACTGGGAAGGCCTCACTGCCTCCCTGAGCCTCCGTTTGGAAGCTCGTTTTCGGAGCGCTTGAGGAGAAGGATTTGAGGAGAAGGATTTGAGGGGAAAGGCGCCAGCCTGGCTGTGGGGGAACAGGCTGACAAGTAAATCCAGTGCAAGACTCTGCCTACCGAGGTCGCTGCCAGAGCCGTGTCTGAGCGGCAGGCAAAACCCTCAGCTGAGGACTTGGGCACAAGAAAGAAGCAAACAACATGAAACTCCAAGCCAGTAGACGGGACAGCAGTGAGATTCACATCAAGGTGGAGACGGTGACACGCTTCCAGACACTTGGACTCACACCATCAGAGGCAGGGGTCCAGCGTTCACCCGGGTTCCGCTGAGAAGGCCATGAACTGCTGGCGATCACACGCCGAGCGAGCTGGAAGTGGAGGGCGGTGCGACCAGGGTTCGTCACGAACAGAAGGCTCAGGGAAGGGAGGGCGTGCGACGATTTAGATAACCTTTGCATTTTTCTTTTCCTTTAACCTTTTTATTTTTAAAATTACTTTTTTTTTCCCTGCAATGCCATCTTTGAAACTGCATCGAAACTGGCACCTCGTCTCTTTAAAAAATCCTGGAATTTTGAATTCCAATGACGATTCGTTATCGCGTAACTTTTTTGTGATCATCTTTGTCGTGAGCCCTTCACGTCATCTCCTCTTTATAAAAATGACTAGTGGGCACAGAAGCCACCTTTCTCGGGACTGTGTCTTCCCAGGCTCGCGGTGGCCTGCAGCTCTGGCATGTGTCTGCCTCACTCCTAGAGTATAACTTTCAGTGGCGGGTGGAAGTTTTCCAGAAAACTGGACTGTGAGAAAATGACATTTTCCTTACCTCGAAGCTATTTTTAAAATCTGATGGTCTGGACCAAAAGAAGAAATATCAATTGGTGGCTAAAGAGACAGGCAGGTAAGATAATACTGACTAAAACCAAAAGTTGCTTCGCTGAGGTGACAAAACATTTTAAAAATTAAACAGCTTGTCAGAGAGATGTGGCCTCATCAATCCAAGGCTTTCGGGGTTAGAGCAAAGATCACCGACCTGGGCTTAGGCTGCTAAGGCCCCGGTGACCCTTGGCATGTGCTTTGCCCCTTCGCCCTTGGTTCTTCGCCTGTAAAATGGGTGAGATCTCTTTCTTTGTTCAAAGTGCTCAAATTCTTCCAGAAGGAAAAGTTAGAGAGTTTGTGCGTCTAACATTAGGGCATGTCATTAAAATAATCAGCGAACATGGATTTTACTTCAGAGCGATATGGTAAAATATACAGGATGAAATTCAAAAGCACAAATATAATCATCTCTATTTGAGTCCCCAAAGTCAACTACAAGAGAATAGAATGAGAAAGGCATAATGTATCGAGACTGGGGACCAAACAGTCTAACCACCTGGGATGCTATCAGATTTTAAATAAACTCACAGCATAAAGTGGTGCCTGAACAGGCCCTCTGGCCCTTAACAAAAGTCGAGGGTCCTGACAGAGGAAGGGGTGGACCTCTGGGCCCTCCCCTCCAAGGACACAGACCGCCTAGGCCCTCGTCAGCGCCTGACCGGAGGTGGGGGAGCTGAAGGCCGGGCATCTGCGGTGGGCTGAGAGTCTGGCCTTCAACCCTGAGAAGAGGGGGCTCTGAGGCACCACAGAAAGTTCTTTGAGCCTGAGGGAAGCTGCTGCATGGCAACGGGGTGACGCTTGCTCTGGAGGCCCCATGAGAGAAAGCGACTGAGGGGAGACTGCCAGGGAACAGGCTGTCACTTCCAGAGAAGGAAGAATTTTCTACAAGTCGAAACTGTTCAAACCCTGAGAGGTGGTGACCTGCCATCGCTGACACCGTGGAGAAGGCCACAGGAGGGAGTCACCACGGGAGGGACGGCTGGCCCCGGGGACAGGGGATCCGGCCAAACTCTGGGAGTCGGGGCCTGGGGCACCGAGAGGCGGCTCCACACGTCCCCTCCTGAGCCCCACCGTGCTTTGATGGTTTTCCTAAAAACACAGTAACGAAGGTCAAGGCCCTGACCCTCTCTGGGAAGAGAAGCAAATGAGGTTCAGAGAGAGAAAGAACAAGCCCTCAACGTCTCCGGTCTGCTTTCTGTGCAGAGAAAAAACTGCCCCCGTCCTGGGGGGAAGCACCCCAGTCCTGCCCGGGCGGTGAGCAGACCAAAGATGGGGTCGGGGACGGGCTGGGGCATGGAGCACTGACCCCTGGGCAAGAGGCCACAGTGGCCAGGGGCAGGATGCTCGGCCTTCAGGCCTCCTGGGCTGGGATCTCCCGTCTGTCCACAGTCCTCCGCTGAGCTCTCAGGTGAGCTGTGAGGCCCTGGCCAGGGGCCGTCTGCCAGCCTGGTGAGGCCCGACTCCGGGAAGAAACCAGCCAAGCCCCCTTCTCAGCAAAGACTCATGTCAGGCCGCGCCTTCTCCCTGGCTCAGGGCTGGGACAGAGGGAAGAAGCCAGCACGGCTCCCAGGGGCCCTGCGTTGTTGCAGGCGACACTCTGATGAGGCGTGCAGGCGTTAATTACAGCCAGGTGGCCAGCAGGGATTTGGAGAAATGAGTGTGACTGACGAGAAGCTACGTTTCTAAGCGGCAGAGGGGGGAAGACTTACGTGAAGAAGGGCACCGGCAGTGCCCAGGTGGCTGTGCGTGCGCGGTCTGCTTGTCTGTCTGAGGATGTGTGTGTCCTTGCGCATGCCCGTGTGTGACCTACATATGTGCTGTGTGTACAAGCACATACAAACACATGTCACTACGATCCATCACAGGCTGTGAGCAGACTCACAGCTGCCCACAAACACGTCCGTTCTCATCCTGATTTATCCAGATTCTTGGAGCTTCCAGGCCATGTGGAAGCTATAAAGTCACTGGGCCCTACCAGGTGCCATCCTGGCCCGACCACCTGAGCAGAGAGGGCAGCAGGAGGAAGGAAACGAAGAGGAGGGGGACCTGGCCTGCCAGCTCTGGGAGGCCAGGGTCCGAGCAGCCACAACAGGTGCAATCCGGAAGCTCCAGTGCTGCTGTTAGGGTGTGGGGCAGGGATCCCCATTTAGACTAGGGCAGGGATCACCACTTAGACTAGGGCAGGGGGTCACCATTTATTTAGACTGCTGCCCCCATCCAAAAGACATGGTCACAACCTCATTCACTCAAAGAACCATCACTGGTTATCTGTGCAAGTTCCTGAGCCAAGTGCTGGCAAGGTCAAAGGTAAGCAGGACTCCTGAGAGCTCAGATGGGCAGGGCAGTCGAGTCACGTGCAGAGTGATTGGTCCCACCCGGCGGGAGTGCTTTGCTGTCTTCAGCCAAAGGCTGTGGGAGTTCAGAGGAGGGAGAGGTTGCGTAATTCAAGAACAAGCAATCTTTCCACAAGACCCTCCAGTGAGAGAACAGGCTTCAAGCCAGCGTCCCCAGAGTCCCCCAGGTTGACGGGCGCCAAGAGGGAATCAAGAGCCACACTCGACCTCAGTGGTAGGGGAGCCGGACTCCCAAGCCGCCACCAGGCCACGTCATCTCAAACAGTACAGAAGTCACACAGTCCCGGGTCAGCCCGGAACTCTCATCCCGCTAGAGCAGGAAGGGGGACACTGAGTGTGTGGGACTTCTGGTCACGTGCCTGGACTCCTGTGCAGTCTCCAGAGACAGGGGCCACTGTGTGGGCCAAGGTGACTGCAATGTCAGGAGATAGCCCTTTGGGCCCAAAGAAGGCCACGTGTGTGGTATCTGGAGCCCTCACCAAGAGTGCCTGGCACAAAGCAGGTGCTCCTTCGGGGTTTGTTGAGTTAATGAGCTGTCATCTAGGAGATGCGGCCCAAGGGGCAAGCCATCGCCCTGTAGAACAGAACTTTCTGCAGTCACATTCATGTTCTGCAGTCCGTGCTGCCCACTATGGTGGCCGCCAGCTACCGAGCCCGTGAAATGTGGCTACTGCAAAGGAGCAACTGACTTTTAATTTTAAAATGTTAATTAAATAGCCACACGTGGCTGGCGGCTACCCTCTCGGACAGCTCTAGAACACTGCAGCAACTAAGCGCAGCTCGCGCGGCAGCCCGGAGGGACAGAGAGCAGCTGCCTGGAGCCCTGGGCTGGGAAGGATCTGTGATGGGTGGGATGGGAGGGAGAGAGGCAGCGTCTGCAGGGGCGGCGTCCGTCCTGACCCGGAAGCAGCAGCTCAGGCATGAAGATCCAAGCAAGTTAGACAGACGAAATTTCCACCCCTAAGGCTTTACGGTGCTTTGGCCTCACTCCCTTTTCCTCCTCCCAATGGAGCAGTAAATCTTGCTGGTTCTTCCAAATGCTGCCCCCACCTTCCTTTACGCTACCCGCCACCCAGCCAGCCACCACTGCAGCCCCAAAGCAGTTTTTGGTGGATCCCCTGACTCTAGTGCTTCCCACATGAGGGACGAAGAACAGTCCTAATTGAGGACTCTGTCACCATGGCATCATGCTCCGTCACCTCCCCCTTCCCCACCACCTCACTTCTCACCAACCCCACCCCACCTTCCCCTCAGATAGACCCTTCATTTTCCCACCACGTACTGCCATTTCCTGTCCTTCTTCCTGAAAAGTCACCAAGAACCCACATCCATCACGTTCTCTAAATCCGACACCGAACACACTTCTAGGTCTCTGCCGCATGGACGCTGGTCATCCATCCTTCCTCTGCCTTCCCCTGGCCACCTGCTCTGTACCTGTGCTTTATGCCGCACTGCACTGCTGTACACGTAACAGAGTCACATGACTGTAGCTTATCCCAGGTGCGGCCCCAGCCAGATCCTCTGGGTTCTACGGTTCCATGATGCTTTTGCCAGTTCGGGCACATCACACCACATTCCCAAACACGCAGGGACACAGAGGGGACTGGCTGATATGCTGAGGGCATCGCTGCAGAGAATTTCTACCCAGTGCTTCCCTCTTTGCAGCCGGTGGCTGGCTTCTGGGAAGGCCTTGAGTGCCTCTGGGGCAGAAGAGAGGGTGGGGCAGGTCTGGGACTCCTGTATGGCACTTGGCAGCAAGATCACCTCTTGTCCTTGGGTGGAAGTAATGGAAGTGTCCCTGCGGTTCCCCGGGTGCTGTCTGGTCGCCAACCTTTGCAGAGCTCCCAGCATGCTGTGAGGACTGTCCTAGAGGGTCAGACATCCTCACGCGGCAGGGCCATGTGGAGGTGGGGCGTAAACGCTGGCACAGGCCCTCCCACCTGTCAGACATACGCCCAAAACGTGCTCTGACACTGAGCCCGCCTGAGTGTGTCCCGCCCAACCCGGCCTGGATGTCCATGAGACGCCTCACACCTTTCCTGACAAACCCCCCAAACCTGCACCTTTCCCCATCTTCCCCATCTCTGCACAGAGCGACCCTGCCTGTCCTGTTGCTTCCAGACTAAAACCCTCTGAGCCACCGCTGACTTCCCACCCTCCCACGTCCCATTCCACCCAGCAGGAAATCCCATCGGCTCTGCCTCCGAAACATATCCAGGACCCTCTTCCCTGACATCACCTCCATCCTGGTCCGAGTCACTACCCTCTCACGAAATCCATGGCTCGCTTCTGACTTCCAGTGCTGTCTCCATCAGCAGGCAGATTGATCCATTTACAATCTACAACCCTCCAATGTCTCCCGACTCCCTCAGGGGAAAAGCCGAGGTCCTGACAACGTGCCGTAAGATCTGGCCCCCATCACCTCTCTGCCTTACCTCCTACCTCTCATCTACTCACTTCTGCTCCATCGGTATGTGCCACCTTGATGACCTGTGAACACACCTCAGGGCCTTTGCACTTACTGCTCATCTCTGTAGACATTGCATGGGTCACATCCTCACCACCTTCAGGTCTCTGTTCACACCTCGCCTTATCAGAAAGCCTTCTCTGGCCACGTGATGTCAATGGCTGCCTCCCCGTACCCCAGACACGCCCTGTGCCCCTTCCCCTGCTTTACCCGTCCTACCTCCTAATGCGGCACACGCTCATTTAACGTCTGTCTGCCCCATAGAATCTGTCCTGCTCATAACTGTTTCCCCAGTGCACAGAAGTGTCCAAAATATTTGTGGCATGAATGCTCTTTTTCAGACATTTTGACAATCTTATTCCGACAAAGAAACTGGGGCTCAAAGGGCATAACTAATTGGCTCAAGGTCATGCGGCAAGTCAGCGGCCTAGCCAGGATGTGACCGCACGTCTTATTCTGTTCCCTGTGTTGTCAGATCTTTCCATTTTCCAAGGCAGCCAGAAAATACAAGTTTTTATATAGAATGCCCAAATTTTTAAGTATTAGAAACTTAAAAAAACTCTAGGCAGATCAAACAGAACAGACACCGATAGGGCAGATGAGGCCCAGCGACTCCTGTCCTGACTCTCGTTCGGACAGAAGCCCCTGCCAGGAGCGAGGGAGCATCAATGCCCCTTCTAGGTTTGCTGTGATGATTAAAGGAGATAATCCGATAAAAACTCAGCCCAGGGCTTGGCACTGAGTAAGTGTTCAATAAACTACCCCAAATACTAAACAAAACTTCATCCTCACAGCCAGATGAAGGTGGGGATGCATCATCGTCCTGGGCGCCTGGGCACCGTGGACGCTGCAACCGCTCAGAGAGCAAATGCTGCAGGACGGGGCTTACGATCCTCCGGAGCCCAGCAGGGCCCGAGCTCCACGCCACAGCCCATGCCTGGGTCTGGGGGTGCTGTCGTGGCCCCCCGTGACACTGCAAACATGCTCTCCCTGCCAGGAGCCTCCACGGCTTAAGAACAACCTGCCCTCTGTGGGCTCGTCACCTGCTTCACCTAAAATGTGGCTTTGTTTTGCTAAATCCTGACATGTTAGAATGAAGAGCGTTCTGTGAAATCCAAGCGCTGGGAGTCGGAACCAACAGAAGCGCGAATTCCTACTTCACACCGTGGAAAATTCGCCTTCTGGCTTTTCTCAAACCAAGAGGCCGTCGAGGTTAAAATGAAAACTAAAGAATATGAGATCTCTTCGTGACTGGTTCTGTGAAGAAGTTAGAACAACAAGTCTCTTCTGAGGCTGATGGCAGGGGGTTTCCTCTGTGGTTCCTGTCAAGTGGGTTTGGCCTCAACACCAGGTGCTGAGGACGCGAAGGTGCAGCAGCCACCATGACGTGAGACAGAGCTGCTGTGGGGAGGCGGGGGCGCCCTCCGCCCACCTCAGCCTCCCCCACCCCGTCACCGTCACCGGCTCCCAGGAGGCAGATCCCCAGCCCCGGCATCGGGCAACAGCGGGCCCTCTGAGGGCTGACTCTAGAAGCCGAACCCCAAGCCAGAAGGGAGCTGGCTTCCCTCTCTCTCTGTCTCCACCCTGACTCCCCTGTCCCCTACCAACCTCCCGTGAGAACAGGGTTCAAGGTCGAGATTACTCTATGACTTATCCTCACAGCAAAAATGTCTTGAAGGGAATGGCGAAGCAGGCTCGGGCAGGGGTCAGAGAGGAGGGACATTCAGAAAGACGAGAAACTGAAGCTGAGCTCATGTGACGGCAGCATCCCGAGCCCCAAGCTCTGGGGCTCCCGGGAGAGAAGTCTGAACCCCCCTGGCAAATGGGCAGGTCCTCCCTCTGGGACCTGCTCAAGGGCAGAAGGCCACCCACCCAGAGAAAGACTCAGTACGAAGAAGAAATGCCATCTGTGGTCAGAGGTGACTCTGGGCATTGGGCTTCCGGGGGAGAGGCAGACTGAAGTGGCTGTTCCATCAGCGCGTCCCCCACCCAGAGTCTGCCTCCGCCACGTCCTGGTCCTGTGGATGAAGTGGATCTGGCCCCCTGGCACTCACAGAGCCGGTGCCAGCGAATGGTTTGCGGACCTAGAACCTGCACAGCCAGCCCCGGGAGAGCTTCCCCAGGCTCCTCTCTGGAGGGTAGGGACCAAGGGCGCCCTCTCTTCCCCGAAAGAGGACAAGGCTGGACCTAACTCAATTCGACCTGAAGGGAACTGCTGGCCTCGCCGAGTCCCCTGTCGTCCCTCCATCCTCTCTCACATCCTGTTTCAACTGTACCCCGCTCCTTGGGAAGTAGTTCTGAGTATGTGATTCAGAAAGGCTGATGATTCCGTAGTTTGTACCTGGTGACAGGTGTGTACTGGGTGGATTTCCTGGATGTCGGCTGTTGCCAGGTGGCAGTTGGGGCGCTTAGCAACCTTTAAGGTCCCCAACTAAACCCTAGAGTATGGTCACATGGGAATAAAGAAAAACAACTCTAGTTACTTTCTCTGGGCCTCCTGTTCCACCCCCCACCCCATGGAGCAGAGGGGAACAGGAGAGATGCCTGAGATGCTGGCTGGTGGCCCACCCATCAGGGAGTTGCCTGCCATTAGCAGGAGGTCGGTCACCTTTACAAAGGACAACAGCAGCAAAGGGAACAGAATCAGAGGATCTGGGGCGGGATCCCCAACGCCAGCCCACCCCCAGCCTCACCGTCTAGCTGAGGGGGCCAAGGCCCAGAGAGGACACTGTCCTGCTGGAGGCCACACAGCCACCAGGTCGACCTTCCTCCCCGCACACATGGGGCTTTCCCAAGGCAGTTTAGAAGACAAGATATACCTGCCCACAAAACAAAAAGTGAGACACAGACCCTGAACACTAAATTCTGAATGGAGGCCTCCTCTGCAAAGGATATACAAAGAAATTTTTTAATTGGGAATTGTTTTTGAAAAGGCATTTAAACACTGAGTATGGCACCGAACTCAAGCTCAGACGGCTCCTTCGGCAGGAGCCTCGTTCAAACCGGCATCCGTTTCCTCTCCTGCGAAGACCTGCCACAGCCCTTCCCAAGGTGTTTTCATACCTATCATCTCACTCTGACTCTCACGAGGGGTGTTCACAGGAGGAAAGCGAAATGGGATCGTGCGGCCTCCACGACCAGCCTGCTCTCAGCTCCAAAGACACGTCAGCGGACGCTCCTGGGGTAGAAAACCAGCACAGAGCCAGGCCACCAGCAATGTCAGCCCGGACGCCCAGGGAGGGAGCAACCTCTACCCGACTGGCACCGTGGGGAAGGGCACGCCAGGCCCAGCCAGCTCCAGCCGACCTCTCGGCCCCTCCCTTCAGCCAGTGTCCCCAGGGGCTGGGGCCAGTGTGATCACAGCTAAGGGCACTGAAGGGCTCCACGGGGTTTGGACTTAGCATTCTTACTTCGTGTGATTCCCAAACAGCCTCGTGACAATGGCATTATTTTTTAATCCCAGTTTTTTCAGAAGAGCGACCTGAAGATCAGAGAGGCAGAGTACCAACCAGGGAACTTTCAGTCCGGTTTTAAAAATCAAACCCAGGGCTTCTTCTTCGAGTGATGAAATGTTTTGGAACTAGACAGAGGTCACAGTTGTACAACATTGTGAATGCACTAAATGCTATACTTTTATACGGTTCATTTTACGTTATTTGAATTTCACGTCAATAAAATGGAAAAAGAAAAAAAAAAATCAAAGCAAACCTGAAAGCCTTTTCTAGCCAAGAACCCAATTTATCACACTGTATTGTTTTAAACTATTTTTTTTTTTTTTTAAAAAGAAACCCCCAGATTATGGGAAGTTTTGATGGCCTCTTCTATACTACTCTGTATCTTCAAAACTTTATCCAACAGCAATAATATGATGATAAACAGTCTAAGTGCCTACTATGGCCAGGTACTACGCTAAGTAAACACTTCACATCTAGCTCCATAATAACCACATGAGACGCGCATAAGACGTAAACGTCTGATTAACTGCTATCCTTAACTGCTATGTTCTATGAAAATAAGGTGTTATTTTAATAATCA
>NW_006434835.1:14666711-14695140 GCF_000325575.1 Pteropus alecto
TCCTCTATCAGTATTTTCTTTACACTTGTCTATTTTTTACCAAATTATACAACGTATGCTAAAAAAGAAAAGAAACTTCCAAACCTAGCTGACTTGAGCCAAGTAAGTAAACAGCAGGAAACAGCTCACAGGATGATACAACTGCCTTGGGGCCTGTTCCTTACAACTGGGGTTTTCAAAGAGGCATCCTTGGGGGTGCTGCAGGTACTCCAAAAGCAAAGAAGTATTTTCTTGATAAATAAGAAAAATTTAAGTGCCCAAGTGCACGCCCTTTCATTCACTGCTGGGAGGAGTGTAAATTGTTCGAACCTCTACGTGAGACAATCTGGAAATATTTATCGACATTCAAAATGCATGTGCCTGGTTCCTCCAAAAGTTAAACACAGAACTACCATATGGTCCAACAATTCAACATCTGGGTATGTACCTCAAAGAATTAAAAGCTGGGACTCAAACAGATTCTTGTACACCAAAGTTCATAGCAGCACTACGCACAATAGCTAAAAGGTAGAAACACCCCAAGTCCATCGACAAATGAATGGATACACAAACTGTGGTATATACACACAACAGAATATCCGGTCTTAAAAAGGAATGAAATTCTGACACATGCCACAACACAGAGGAACCTTGAAGATATTATGTTAAGCGAAATAAGCCAGTCACAAAGGGACAAATACTGTGCGACACCACTTACATGAAGTAGCTAAACTAGGCAAATTCATAAAGATAGGAAGTAGAATGGTGGTTGTCAGGGTCTGGGCAAGAAGAAGATAGGAACTTATTATTTAATGGGTTTAGAGTCTGCCTGGGAAGATGAAAAAGTTCTGTTGATGGATCCCGGTGAATGTACTTAAGGTTACTGAAGTATACACTTAAAATGGTTAAAATGGAAAATTTTACATTATGTATCTTTTACCACAGCATACATACATATGTATGTGCGTGTGATACAAACATTTTAAATGCACGACACATGCCCTTTGATCCAGCAACTCTATGTCTAGGTGTTGAAGTCTTCAGAGATCCTTGCACACGTATGACATGGTGTCCCCATAACAAAATCTATCACAGCAATGTTTGCAGCATCGAAGGGCTGGAAATTACCTACATGTTTACCTGTAGGAGCCCAGTTAAATAAACAGTTTCTTCTATATAATGGAATACAATATATAGTCACTAAAAAGGATGAGCCATTGCAAAATGGGTTTGGAACCTAAGGTAGTAGGCGAAGAGACGGAAGTCTGTACAGAAGAGTGAACAGAGTGTATGTGTGTGTGTGTTTTCCATATACACAGACTTAGAAATATTACCTCTGAAAGGATACATAAGAAAGATGATAGTGTCTGTCCGAGGGGTGGGGAAGTGGATGGCTATGCAGGGCGAAACTTACTTTCCATTCTCATACCTTGATAATTTTATACCATGTATACCTTTAGCTACTCAAAAATAAATTTTAAAAAATTTAACGTCCAACTTTTGCATCTTGCTATTATAGAGCTCACATCAGACCAACCCTTTAGCCAAGAACAACTATAAAATCTGGATAAAATACAAAAGAACAGCTATTTGAAGGCAACAGGGAACAACCACGGCACCTCGGACTTGATGGTCCAAGATCGCGGAGAGAAGGGAAACGCATCGAAGCGAGCCCGATGCACTGTGCGCTTCCCCCCGGAGACCGAGGCTGACGGGCTAAACCAAGAGCTATGGCTAATGCTCTCAAAGGATTGGCGAGCAAGGGCCCCAAGGCAGAGTAGAGGGGTGAGCTCTACAGAAAGAAGAGAACCACAGAAAGACAAACCTGATTTGCTCTGTATGAATCCCCTGAGCATTTGCTGATCCCCAGACTACATGGGGCAAAAGACCAAGAATCCAAGCAGAAAGTGACAGCTCAGAGGCTAAAATCAAAGGGTGGTTTTGGCAGTCTCACTTTATACATAGGGAAACTGAGGCCCAAAGAGATGAAGTAAGTAGCCCAAGGTCACACTCAGCCTAGAGCTGAGCTGGACAAATGTATTCCACTTGATGGACAGTTACAGGCGCCTGCTGTGTCCCAGCTAGGCCTGGGGATTGCACATTAGTGCCCCTCCTTCCCTCGACCCTGCACCTCCCTTCTGCCTCTCTGGACCTCTCATTCCTGATGCCAGTGTCTGCTCCCTGCTACTGCAGCCCTGGGCAGGCTGCTGGCGCCCCGGGGCTGCTCCGCGGTGTTTGGGAGTCCTGCAACACATAGGGTGCCCTCTCTGCCAGGCTCCAGGCTCCCTGAGCTGACCCTGTCCGGAGGGAGCATGTGACACTAGGCATTGAGTTTGCGGGCTTCACGGTCCATGCACTGCAGCCTGACCATCGCTGTTTCCAAGCTCTACAGGTTACAAAGCACGTCTGCCTGTATCTCTCATCTGACCCTCAGGGACCACTGCAAGTTGAGTATTAACACCCCCATTTTGGAGTATGAACATCCCAACTTTGCGGGTGAGGAAAGCGAGGCTCTAAGCGTTAGGATAATTTGTCTAACTTACCTATGTAGAGAATAACAGATCAGGGTGAGACCCAGGGGGCCTCTTCACCACTCCAGAGGCCCCCCACCCAGCACGGTTCAATGTGATGGAGGAAGTCCTGAATTATACATTATCAGACAGACAAGATCGACACAGATACGTCTGCCGAAAACTGCACAAAGACTGTATAAAAAAGAGCTCCCACCCTAGTAAGTACTGACATGTTTGTTTTTTTTGTTTTTGTTTTTAACATAGAGAACCAGAAGGATGAATTCACAGTCCGAGAGATCAGATGCATATGAAAGACAAGAGAGTATAAAAAACTTAACTAAAGAATGCCTTTCGAGGGGCTCTGTAAAGCAAGATTTTTTTAATACACTCGAGTCTTAGCAGCTCCTCGATAATAACCACAGGACACAGGGCTGAGAAGGGGACGAACAGATTGAGCTAAGCCTGGCCCTTTGTCACAGTGGAGGCCAGGGAGATAACCTGCTTTCTGGAAGAGGTGAGTCCGAGGCCCAGCTCAGAAGCGTCTAGATCTCACTGGTAAAGAGAGAGAGAGAGAGAATACATCCTCAGGACACAGGAAGTTGGGACCCATCAGCTAAATGACTCATTGTGCGCCTTCAAATAGCACTGTCTGGAGAATGGGAGGCCCACCAATGGGCCACCCCTCCCCACTCCAGACAAGGGTTCCAGAGTGACCCCCAAAACTGTGGCCCTGTCCACCTGAGTGGCAGAGTCCGTGAAAGCTGCAATTTTAGTTAACCCAGAGCACACAGCACCACATGAATGTAAAGTGACATGGTTCCCAGAGCAGAGAATCATGTATGTTCCACGCATTGAGTTTGCATGTGAAGGGGAAATAAACCTATGGGTAATAGGAGCTTGGTGGATGTAATTTCCAGAGACCTTCGAAAAGCATCTGCCATAAATCCAGACCCAAAACTATTCAAAAGGCTGAGTCGCATGAGAACTGGGAGGTTCCGCGGTGGATCGGGCCGGAACGAAGTCGTAAACAAGCGGCAGGGACAGGCACTTTTCCCAGCGGAAAAATGTAAATGGTGAGGTCCCTGGGGACTGGGCTGGTTTCACTTTGTCACTAATGACTTAGAAGGAGAAGGAAGTGGGGAGACTGCCCTGAGCACGGAGACTGTGCCCCTGGGCTGACAGACTTCACTCGGAAGGGTCGCGAGGCCAAGGATGGGTCCCCACTGTGGGAGAGCATCTCTGCACGCACAGTAGATGTGCAGTGCGAAGCCGCCCTTGACCTGGAAAGAGCGGCAGAGGCGGGCAGAGGAGGAGTCACACGGACACGGCCCGGGAGAAAAGCATCAAAATAAGCACACTGAACCTTTTCACGCAGGGAGTCATTGGTGGCTGCTGGGGCAACGTATTCCTTTAAGAAGCAAAGTTTTCAATTACAGGCCAAATAAAGGGGCGGGGTGGGGGGTGGGAGAGGCAGAAAGAGGGGAAGACGAAAGTTTACCAAGCACAGAGAAGGAGCTTCGGGAGTGAGTTTCCAGCAAAACAAACTCAGTACAACCCGGGCGGGCCGTGTTGCTGCACTGAGCTCACTCCGTCCTGACAGGCCCCGCGCCCCAGCCATAGCTCCTGACCCCAAGCTCCGAGCCCGGACTGCCCCGGGCCACCCCGAAGAGCCTCACCTGCTGCTGGCTCTGCTCCTCCAGGTTCATCTTCACCTCCAGCGACTGGCGGGCCTCCAGGAAGGCCTTGCGGTGCTTGCGGTCTGCCATGTAGTAGGACGTGATGCCCACGATGATGGCGCAAAGGTACAGGGAGACACTGGCCAGGATCTGCACCCCACGAGGAGGAGAGAAAAGGACAGTGGTGAACATCTTTAGGAGATGGGATAAAGGAGGTGGGGTGGGCGGTGACCAAAATTAAACCCCTAATTACCAGTGTCCGGGGCAGGCCCCAGCAGAGCCTCTGACCTCGACGGGATCCTGAGGCCCTGGAACAGACCTTGCCCCACGTGCAGTGGGGGGGCTCCAGGCCTGGAAGGCTGGTTGGGGGGCTGCTGTTCTCCCTCCTGCTTCACACTGCAGCTAAGCTGGCCAATCCCGTGCACCGTGAGGCCAGAGCAGTCCCTCTGCCACCTATTCGCTCACTCGTCTGTTCAGCCACCATTTACTGAGCGCTCACTTATTAGGTGCACTTGACCCTGTGCCGCTTAGTTGGAGAAGAGAGTGAACAAAGCCCAGATCCACTGGCTGGGAATGTATAATCCTAAAAGCTGGAGGTCATGTGGAATGTCACAGGAGACCTGAAGAAGCCCCGGGCTGATTCAGGAGTCACAATGCCACCCGACACATGTGCCAGGATTACAAGTGTCTGGGATTCACATGCATCCTCTTGGCCAGCACCCCATCCCCACCCGCCATCCCCCGCTCCCCCACCAGCAGGTGAGAGGTGACCAGTATCAGTATCTAGGTCTCCTGAGAACTAAAGCTACAGGAAGGGGAAAAGGGGGTTATGGGATCTGATGTCTGTGCTGGGAGCTCAGGTCACTGGCACAAAGGGCTTCTTTGGGCATCAAGAGCCAGTTCCTCTGTTCCTGGCACCCTGCAGGCTCCCCTAGGTGTCTGTGGTCCCCAGCCCACTCCCACAGGCTGCTAGGATTGTAGACCTGATCACCACCTGCTGGAGGTAACCTTGGATATGGACCTGCATATCCTAATCACACCTGATTTCCTGGCACTGGCTACTGCAGGCTCCAATCTTTGACCCTGACTGGGCTCCATTTGGGACTGGATCAGGGTCTAGTTCTTTCCACTTCACAAAGACCACTGGCTGTGAAAGGGAAGCTCATTATGACAATTTTCTGGGTACTCATGGTTATGCTGTGTCTCCTCTGTTTTTATGTTTCATCGAGGCTAATCAATACTAACCCTGAGGACCCAGCACCCCCATCACCAAGTTCCTGCAGGGTCTGTACTTCGTCACCAGTGCTGAGCCCAGGGGGCACTCAACAAAGGCCCACTGAGTAATGAGTTAACAAGGAAGTAAAGCAGACTGGTCATCAAGTCACTAGATGCAGATTTCACAAGCTTCTTAGGTGGCTGCTTCTGGCAACTAACAACTGATTGTATTATGGGGCCTGGGCAGCCCTTACCCCTATCACCTGTATCATTCATGGGGCAAGCGGGCGAGTTCAACGTCCCATGGAACATCCTGTTCATCTTCTGCTGGGGCATGATAGCCCACTCCGGTCTGAGTGATCAGTATCAGTATGGCCCCGGGCCACTTATTCAAGACCTGATAATCTGAAGGGATGCCAACTTATGTTCGGTGAGTCAGAGCAAATCACACAGATCATGTTGGGTCTCAAAGCCAGTCTGGCCTGGGGTCCAGGAACCTTTACCAGCCCAGAGGCCACGCTCTAGCGGGGGCCGTGTGGCCTTGGCAATCGGCCTGCCCCAAGGTCACGGTGCAGGAAGCTGGTGGACAAGGTCAGGCTGTACCCCGTGCATCCTCACCAAGCAGCGACACTCCACTGAAGCCCACGTTGGGTCCAGATACAGCAGCCACCAGGGCCAAGGGGCTCTGGGCTTACGGGGCTGTGGGTCCTGGAGGGCAAGTGAGAAGCTGCACACAGAACGGCCACATCTACCAGTATCAGTAACTCTGAACCAGGGGCTCTAGACACGGCAGGTTGCCCTGGGGCCGCAGGCCTGTCACTGGCCATGACTATAACCAGTATGGGCTGTCACACTAAGCTGAGGCCAGAACTCTGAGCTCAGAGGTCTTCCTGCCCTTCACAGATAGGCTCTGGCTGACCGCCTCATGGGGACAAATGGGACAGGCTCTGTAAAGTGTACAGTGCTGAGCCTGCGTCAAGAATTGCTGTTGCCGTTACCCACTGGGGCATCCACTTAAGAAAACCAAACCGCTGTGCAGACCAAGAGAGCAACTATAGCAGAAGAGCCTCAGACTGACCCCCGCTAAGGCTGCAACCCAAAGACCGGGTCAGGGTGTCCATCTGGTTCGTGCCTGGGACCGTCTGTGCAGGACGACCTTCCCTCCATCGAGCTGTGTGTATTTAAAAACAAAATCTACTTTGGCACTCCACCTGTAGGTATATATACTTGTAGGTATAGAAAGTAAAGTCAGAAACAGCCCTGGACTGTGGCACTGCCCCTCGCTAGCGCGGTGACCTGCCAGGTCAAATAACCTCTCTGAGCTCCAGTTTCGTCATCCATGAGCTGAGGGGTGGACGGACTCATCTAGAAGGTCCCTGCAGTCTTGACACCGTCTGCTCCCCAACAGACCTGACGTCCGAGGGCAAAGGCTGGGACCGGAGAAGACCTGGTGTGGCAAGGACAAGGGAAGAAGGCTGGGGGGAGGGGGCGGCGGCCGGGGAGCCGCGCTGCCTCCCATGCCAGGAGCACCCCAAGCCACAGAGGCCTCCTCCCCTTCCCATCCCGCACTCTCAGCTGCAGGGACAGGGACGTGGAGTCAAAAGGCTGCATCTGGGCCACGCGCTGGAGAGTGATGTGGGGCCTGCTGGTCCCATCCATGCCAGGGAACTCCCTCCTGGCCTCCCAACGAGCTCACCTGTTTCTAGGCATTTCTCCCTGGAGTCCCAGGCCTTGCCTGGGTTTTCTTAGAGCTCCCCCAATTCTATAAACTGGCCTCAACTGAAGAAAGGGCCCTCAGGGCACTGTTTTCCTGACCTACACCAAGCCCTCTCCCACGCAGCCAGGGCTGTGGGGCCTGGAGGGGCTCGGCAATCCCCCAGTGCCAGGAGAGTGGCTGGCGGCTCAGCCAGGGCTCTACAGGCCACCTCCAGCCTCCGAGTCCAGGGCGCAAATCCCACAGGGTGATGCTGCAAGCTGAGGAGACCTCCAGCCAGGAAGCCAGGGTCGGCTGTGGACAAGAAGGTTCGGGAGGGAGCAGGAGGAGCTGCAAGGAGGAGTTCCAGGTGCCACACCAGACGTGAGTCTCGGGGTGATCCCCTTGTACCTACAAAGCTGAGCGCCCTGCTCTGGGGTGCCATCCAGGTCACCTCTCTCACCCCAGTGGCCTCTTTTAGACTGCGCAGCAGTCTTACTTTAAAAATAATAAAATGACGAATCTCCCAAGTGGGTAAACATTCAGACTAAAGCTTCGTCTAACCCACGACAGTCAGAAAAAGTAATTTATAATACCCCAGGCTCAGAAACGCAACTGTGAGAAAATTCCTTTACAAATTTCTAACTCTTGGAATTTGATGAATCACCATATCCTGCACATTTTCTAACGGCCCCCGGGGGCAGGGCTTTAAAACAGAAGTCACCCCATTGGAGGCAGGCTAGTGGCTCGACTGCCTAGGCTGACCTCTCCCTATAGGCTCATCGCTGCCTGCAGATTCCAGAACACTCCAAAATTGGGAGAAAAAAGCAGCAAGGAAGAGAAAATTGCTCTGGAGTGTCGATGTCCGTGTGGGCCACCCTCGGAGACATCGTGATGCTATGCTGCTGGGGGAAGCCTCTGCGCATGAAAACAAACCTCGATGTTTTGGAAAAGAATCTCCAAGGAGCTGCAGTGCAGGCAAGAGCAGGGGAAAAGGCACCTCTGCGAGCAGCCAGCCGCCTCCCCTCCCCGGGGACGCCCGCGAGGGCCTGCGCAGCCGCCACACAGCGCCTGTGAGGTCCCCACCGCGGAGCCGTGCTTGCTGCAGACCCTTGGAGGGGCCTCCCGGTGGATGAACAAGTCACAGAAAGGGGTCAGGCTGTGCAGCCACATGTACCTCGCGCACCACCAGCAGGATATGTGGCCTAGAACAAGTCTCTTAACCTCTCTAAGGCGTGGTTGGCTTCTCCATTCTCACAGGAACCCTGGAGGCTGTTCCGGTAAGATTAAAAGAGAGATCATATGTCACACTCCCTAGCACAGGGCTTGAACAAAATATATTCGTCGTGACTTTTTCTTTTCTTCCAGAGGGGAGAAGGCAAATTATTACCAATAACAACACTTCCGTGAAGTTTTACAAGAGCCTTCGTCTTAATTATTTCGTCACAACAAGCAAAGTGTTCTCATTCTCACCTTGCAGAAGAGACTCGAAGCTCAGAGAAATTAGGTTATGAGTCCATGGTCCCCTGGACTGCTGAGATTGGAACCCCGGTCTCTTTCCTGTTATGCCTTTTCCCTCTGCGAGCGCAGAGTTTAAATTTCAAAACATTAAAAAACATCCATCCTGGCTCAGAGGACTGGACAACAAAGCCACCCTGACCAGGCGCGTGAGGCCCTGGGGCAGGTCCACTGCTGCTTTCCTGCCCAACAAGGAAGTACATACAGAACCCAAGCACGAGTCCAGGGTGCTTCTCCTACATTACGGTCTCAGCTGAGCTGTGATGAGGGTCAGCAGAGACTGGGCAGAGTCCAAGGCACGGTGGGGTGGGGAACGCAGAACCCAGTAAGGACCTGGAGCATCTGCACAGGTGGGGAGGTCTGCAGACAGTGAGGTGACTCTCGTGCTGCCCTGGAGCAAACCCTAGCATCACTGTGCCAACAGACGTCTGGGGTCTCCAATAAATATAACCCTACTCAACACAATACAAGGTCCGAGCCTTGGGGTACTACTGACGTGCCCTACCACGCTGGGAACTGGTCAAGTTGCTACCAAGTGTCTCAAAACAAAAGGCCCTCCAAAAGCTTCCTACTCGTTTGACAGCTTGGGCGTGCCTCTGCTAAAAGACAATCGATGTCCACCATCTTCCAAAACAAAGACCACGTCCAGGATAGGCATCCAGCCAACCTGACATGTTACATAAAGTCCCTCACCATCTGCTCGGTGGCCGGAACAGCTTCTCAGCCCGTGCACCGCACAACCCCAGGGGCATCACTCTGTAGACTCTGACGCGATGGCTCCCCTAGAGACGTGGCACATGCCAGACCTGACAAATGGGCTCCAGTGTCACTCTTGTGCCTTACATCTGGCTGCTGCCCACCAGGCTCCCCTCGCTCCAGCCACACAGGGCCTCTCTCCAATCCTCCAATAGGATGTGCTATTTCAGGGCTCTACAGCTCCCACCGGAACACCCTGCCCTTCTGCTGCCTGTGGAAGGCCACACGTGACGATCCCCTGACTTAAGCCAGGTCAAGCACGCAGCACATACCTGGCCTCAGTCATCTCCCAGGAAATGTTAGTTGTTACTCTTCCAAGATCCAGCTCCCACACCCTTCCCTGATGGCCCAAACAGAACTATTCATTCATTTATCCATTCGAAGATTTAGTGAACGCTCACCCTGTGCCAGGTAGGTGCTTGGCATTTAGCAGTGAGTAAGCAAAAAAAGTCCCTTCTGTCATGAAGCTGATGTTAGGGTAACAGCAAACAAGTAAGAAATAAGTCATCAGTAAGAGCATTGGAGCTCGGGAGAGAATAAAAATGATGCAGTGAGTAGCTGCTTTAGAATGGGGAGTGAGGGAGCCTGTTGGCCCAATTCTTCACTCCCCTGTAGGAGCCACACCCTTGCCCTAGCCTCATGGAGAATAAAATTTTCTCCCCTGCTGCAGACTCTGATCATGTGATTTGCTTTGGCCAGATGGATGTTAGTGCATATGACATGAGCAGATGAGAACAATATGCACCAAGCAGCTCACTGGTACAGCAGAATGAGAGGCCCATAGAGCCAAACTAAACCCAAGTGGCAGCTTGTAGCCAAACCCACCTAAGCTCAGCCTAGATCACCACACCCCAGCAACCCGGATGTGTCATTGAGAAATGTGTGCTTGTGAACCACCGAGTTTTGGGTGGCTTGTTACGCAGCATTACGTGAAAAGAGCTGACAACTACAGGTGGTTAGAACAGGTCTCCCTGAAGCAATGTCATTTAAACTGACTTATGAATGACCAGAAAAGACTCAGCCATGGGAAAAATCAGAAGAAAGAGCATCCTGGATGGAGAAGACACTAGTACAGAGGCCGTAGGACACAGGACTCTATCCCATGAGACACATTCCCATCCCCCAACCCCACTCCCAACACCTGAGACATCTGTACATATCTCCCCCATTGGGATGTGATAAGCACCTGAATTCAGGGTGTGTCTCTTTCTCACATTTGCAGCCCCAGGGCCTGGCACAGGACAGTCTCCACAAAAAAAAAAAAAAAATCATCCACTCCAAATGTCAACAGACTCAACATCAATAAACCCTGGTGGAAAGCAAGGCCTTCTTCCTCTTTAATGACTGAATATTCATATGAAACTTGCCTAAGTATTTTTATTGAAGAATAATGAACTCTGAGGACAAAGATGTGAACAAGCAGATTTATTTTTATATCAGCTGTAGAGTTTGTGGGCTAAGAGGAGATGCTACTGATATCTGCTGAAGGTAAGGACACAGTAGCTTGAAAAATGCACCTACTTTGGAAAGACGGCCCGAAAATCACAGGGTAGAGACGATTAAAACCAGAGAAGGCCATCTGGTCCATCTCCCTCTGGGAGGAGATGCAGGAATGAACATCTTGCATTTAGCATTTTATACTGACCAAAGGATTATTCACTTAAAGTCTATGGACTAGATTAGGGGGAGTCGGTGGACCTCTGACATTATGGGATCTGCCCTTTTCTGGGGATCAAGTCCATTGCTTTCACCAGATTCTCAAAAGGGTCTGTGAGCCCAGATGATTAAGAACCACAAAAACTCATCAAAAGCTCCCAGTCGCCTCCTGTGACTTCACCACAGAAACAGAAAACAACAGGTCACAGCACTGTGTGTCTTCTCTTATCGATGTGACCCTATGAGTCACCTGGGTCTTTTTCTCTAGGCCAAATATCCCTACTCTACTTAAAGGACTCTATTTTAAAACATTTACTTATGTTTGGCTTCAGATCCTTTTTGTAAAATTCAACCCTACTGAGTTCTCAGTGAGTAGCAGGCCCCATGCTGGGTCCTGGAGAGTAAAAAGGGACCTTAACAGCTCAAACGTAGGAAGATAAAGAAGCTCCCAGAAACGGAGGAAGCACTGAGTGACTGAGGGATGGGGCGAGTCGGTCAGCAAAGGCCCCTAAGAGGGAGTAAAACTTGGGCTGGATACACTCACTTATAGGACAACACAGAGATTTTATACCATGTTAAGATATGGATTCTGGATGGGAAAGAACATTTAAACCAGTTTCTAACTGGTGGCCAATGTTAAGTGAAGGAAAGGCAAAAAATAATAAACTATATACACTTATGAGAGTGACCAGAATGACGACAGGGTCTGCTCAGGTCTTCCCACTTCTGAGCAAGACTAGCTGCACAGATCCTGGCTTCCTGGAACTGTCTTTGAAATGAACTTGAGAAAGAAAGTACCAGCCCAGAGGAAGAGGAATATGTCATCTGGGGATAGAAGAAGAGTTTTAAGGTTCCAGAAATATCATCACACAAATTTAGCAGGTGAAAACGTGAAGGTCACTGATTACACAAAAACACCGACGTCCACAGAACAGGGCACACTCATGGGGTCTCAGACTCCCCACCTCTCACTTCAAAACGACTCAGATCTCGAGTGATACTTTCGACTCTCCGTTGCAGACACCGGCATCACCCCTTCCTCGAATCTCAGCTTTCTCCTGGGAAACTGATCCCCTTTCTTCTCTCCCTTGTGGCTTCTTAGGAATGTCTCCGCCGGCCCTCCTCCCTGCAGCCTTTCAGAACCTGCCTAGACGTTGAGGATAATTTTTTCAGTGCTTAGTCCTTAGTTGCTGTTTCTCTAGTTCAGTGTTTCTGAGCCAGGGCCCAGGATGTGCAAGAGGAACAGGCTAAGAATGAAGATTCCTGGGTGCCACTCTGCCTGCAGAGACCCGGGCATCTGCATTTCCCTCTCCTGCAGGTGATTCTCTTCAATGGAATCACTGTTCGGGGGGCGGGGGGAGAGGGTGTAATAAATATTAAGACAAAGCTGAGATCCGCCAACCTGCCTGGTTCTTTGAACCACACTCAATGTGTGTGTGGTCACTTTAGGTTATCTCCCTGGGCCCACTGCCTATTTTTCTTCTGTCCATTTGCTCTCTGTCCTTTTCTAATGATCTTTCGATCCTTGGTTCACCCTTGCCCAGAGTTTCAGCCACCTCCTTATCATTTTTTTTTTTTTTTCTGTCTGGCCAGAATCTCCGCCACGCATTCAAAGCCACACCCACTGAGATGTTTTCCATCTGTTCCTGCTGTTTCGTGTGTCCTGCACTTAATTCAGCTCCCTGACTTTCAATTCAGATTTTAAGCCATTTTCCAAGTTTCCTTCTCATTGTCCCAACCCGTTCTCCTCCTGCCCCATATCTCTGGGCTCTTGGCAAAGCCGGTGCATAGTTACGAAATCAGAGAGACCGTCTGGGAGGGCACAGAAAAGACTTTCAAATTTTGAATTCCAAGTCCTGGCAAACTATCACCTCTCCTAAATTTCAATTCTTCGGCTTCAATTGTCTTGAATTAGTGCCAACTGGGTGTGTTCCCCTTACCCTCGTTCAGGGGTTCCCAACCCTGGCTATACCTTAGAATCACCTGGGAGCTATGCCCCAGCAACACCCCAAAACAAGGACACCGGGGGCCGGATATTGGATCATTAAAGGCTCCTAGGTAACTTTAAGGTGCAGCCAGGGGTCACTGGGAATACCCAAGTTTGTCACGGTCTCCCATAATTAGCCCGAATGTGAAGTTCCATTTCTGCCAGCTCAAAACACCTCAATAGCTGCTGATTGTCCAAAAGGTAAAGTTTGAAATCCTCATTCTGGCACTCAAGATCCTCCAGACACTAGCCCCTGTGAACTTTTCTAAATATCTCCCACCATTCCCTGATGTAAACTATCTCCTTCAGCCAAGCTGATGTCCCCAGTGGGTCACCCAGCAGCCACTCCTGAGCTTCGGCACATGCTAGAGCCCACTCTTTGAGAGCTCTCACTTTTCCACTGACGCAGCTGAAGAGGAAGCCTCACCTCCCACCTTGCTAGTGCACGTGGATTTTGCATTTTATTCCAGAAAATCCATTTTCGTATTACTATTTTTAAACACTTAAAAATGTTTGCCTTTGAATAAAACAGATGTGTCCATCCATTATATTATATGTTCCACCAGGGCTGGGACAAAATCTGTTCCGGTCACTGCTGTGTCACCAGCACCTGACAAAAACGCCTGGCACGTAGAAGACACTCAATGACTATGAAGTGAAGGAATGAATAAATGGAAGGAGGATGGAAATGCCAACTCCACGGGTGTTCTGAGGCTTCAACATCCCGGTAGCCCCCAGGGTGAGAAGCACCTCGCCTGGAATATCCCCCTTGCATGCTCATCCCTTCCATCTTCCACCCTTCCCTCCGAACCTAGCTACGCCCTGCCTCCTCCTCACAGCCGTCCTTGACGGCCCTGCCCAACAGAGCGACCACACTCTGAAGAGGAACCGTGAGCATGATAAACCATTCGGTGACAAGGTTCACGTGTGCAGCCACACGCTGATCTCGTTTTCACAGAGATGACATAGGCAGGGCAGGCGCAGAAACCCCAAAACGTCAACAGTGGTTGCCTTCTGAGGGAGGGGGATTCAAGACAATCTGTTTTCCTTTTTTTTGCCTTATAATCTTTCCTATTGTTCCAGTCGCTTGGACCATCCTAACCGCCAGACTTAGGGACCTCTCTAGAGGGAGCGTCCCCTTCACAGAAACTCCCTCCTTCCGGGCAGGCCCCACCCTGGAGCCTCTATGTCCAGACTGGGAGTCCACTGGAACCTCCCCTCTGGGCACCTGTTTCTACGCAATACGCCTCACCTGCCCCCAGACCTTCCAAAGGACCAGCTGGGGAGATAAACCTCCCCAAGGTCTCCCAACAAGACCCACGCACGGAATCCAGCAGCCTCGCCCTACGCCCTCCTGCTCTGCTGGGTGAAATGCAGGAATTCAGAACCACAGGGTCACAGCTGCCATGGGTGGAGGCAGAAGATGCGCCGCCCACCCCACGATCCAGTGCAATGATGCCAAGCCAACCACCTGTCACTCCACAGCCACCCCTGTGCCAACGCTTGCAAAGGATGTGCTCTCTTCACAGACTGGCGCTGGTTCAGGTCACCCCACAGAATCCCATCTCACTCTGATGAGCCTCCCCTCCGGCGAAGAGAGACGGCAAGTCCAGCTGGCAGGGTGACTCAATCCAGCCCGAGTGGTGCCACGCCAGCTGATGCATGTGGCATGAAGGGCCTCTCATCATCAACCTGACCATCCTTCACAAACAGTGCCACAGGGCTCACTCGTTGGCCTACTTTCTCCTGCGCAGCCACCATTTTCTTCCCCTTCCCCTCAAACGCTTTCCCCGCTGTGGGAGCCACTACCCTTCCTTTCCCCCAGAGACTGGCCGCTGACCAGCGGGGACTTACTCTTCCTGGGAGCACACATCCCAGGCTTCCAAAGAATTCCAAAACCATCCCCTGGCTTCCTGAGAGGTCCCCGACTTTTAAAATATTACCTTTTGGTTTTCACTTAATTTCTCACGTATTGGCCTTACACTTTTGACACACGAGAGCCGGATCTGGATTTCTTTGCCCTTCTCCTGCCTGAGTGTGGGATTTAAGCCCATTATCGGCATGGCCCACAATGGCACCTGCACCTCTTGGAGCTCATGCCTGGGCGACATGCTTCCCATGCATGGCAGTCCTCCTCTATGAGCCCCCAACGACGTCTGTCCCAACCCAAACCACCCCATCACACACACACACTTTCTCTCCGCGAGGTAAACTCTGGGCCAGCGAAACACAGCGGCTAGAAACTGGGCATGAATTCTAACTCCCCCACCACTGGCTGTGGCATTGGCAAGTCACTACTCCTCTCAGGTGGCTTTCTCCTCTGTGACATGAGCATAAAACAGTTCCTACCTCAGGGCGGGGTGTGAGAATTCATTCAGACAGCACGTACATAAAGTGCCCAGCACAGTATTCTGCTGGAAGCACAGTAAGTCTCAATAAATGTTAGCTATTATGATTAGGCATATTATAAATTCCCAACATCACCACTGAACTTTATTCCCAAGGTTCCGGCTTTACTAGTCTCCTTTAATGTCACTTTATCACCTGGGAAGGTGATGAGTATCAGCAGTTCCCAATCCTGTCTGTGCTTATATCCTAAGGCTTCACCCTCAACCACTCTGCTTAGTTTATCTCGAGTAGGGCCGGGAATCTGGATTCTGAAAAAGCCCACCTCCCGCACTGGGGATTCTGATGCAGCTAGCTCTGCTTGGGACCCACGGGACTGCAGTGTAATCTTATCGTCACATTTTATTATTTAAATGCGCGTCTGCGGCCCTTGCTCCTGCCTATAAGGTTCGCCCTGGTGTCTATTTATTGTCTCCTCCATATACCTCTTAGCTGTCTTCCTGCCACTATGCCTGTCCCCACCCTCCACTGCCTATCAGGTCTCCAAAGTACCAATTACAGCTCTCCCGGTGTCCACTGTGTGCCGGCTGGGCTGCCAGCCTGGCAATGTTGCTCCAACCAGATCCCAAGACGCTGCTCTCAGCCCCTCTCCCATCCCTGTGCCCACTCCTACCGGGAAGCCTCTCGTAGCAATGCCAGCAGCTAGCTGCTGGAGCTACCTGCCCATACTGCACTTACTAAGTACCTCCTCAGCCCACAGTGCTGCCTGGTGTCTGGGGCACCAATGAAACTTGAGTGATGAGTCAACATGCCCTTCTCCAGCCCCTACAATGGAAGACACTGTGATGCCAGGGAATGAGCACTGGCTTTGGACCCAGACAAGCTCCTAGCCTTTCTTTAGCAAGTCCCATAAAATCTCCCTCTTCAACTTCCTCATGCGGAAAATAAGAATAGTTCCAACTTAACCTCCATTTAAGAAATCTCTGCCCAATCCAAGGTCACAAAGATTTTTTTTAAAGATTTTCTATGTTTTATCCTAGAAGTTTTATAGTTTAAATCTTACTATGATCACTTCAAGTTAATTCTTATATGTGGGGTGAGGTACGAATTACAATTTTTTTATATGGATATCTGATTATACCAGCATCATCTGTTGAGATGATCCTTTTTCCATTGGATTACCTTGGCACTTTTGTTGAACATTGATTATAGATGTTATGCGTCAATTTCCGAACTTTATTTGGATTCACTGATCTAAGTGTCTATTCTTAGGCTAATACTATACTGTCTTGTATTACTGTAACTTTATATTACATCTCATAATTAGGTAGTATATGTCATCTAATCTTTTAAAACATTGTTTTAGCTCTTCTAGTTTGTGTATATATTTATTATTTTTTAAAATTAACTTTTTTATTATGGTGACATTGGTTAACAAAATCCAGTAAGTTTCATGTGTACAATTCAACAGTAAGGCATATATATATATATTGCATTGTGTGTTCACTGCCCATAGTTAGATTTTTCTGTCATCTTGTATTTGACCCCTTCTATTCCATCTACTTATGTATCCATTTAAATTTTAAAATCATCTTATTTCTACAAAAAAAGATGCCTGGATTTTGATTTGGATTGAATTGACCTATAACAATTTAGGGAGAATTGACATCCTAATAATATTGTTATCTGCGATCTCAACATTAATTTAGATCTTTATTTCAGCAATGTTTTATAGTTTTTACTACAAAGGTCTTACACATATTTTGTTACATTTAGTTTTAGGTACTTCATGGCTTTAGATACTACTGTTAAATGGATTTTTTTCAATTTTCAATTGTTTGTTGCTAGTATATAAAAATACAATAGAGCTTTTAATATTAATCATGTAGCTTTCAAACTTGTTAAAAAACTCATTTCTAGCAGTTTATGGATTCCTTAGCATTGTTTACATAGACAATCGTATCATCCAAAACTTAGAGTTTCATCTCTTTCCTATTCGTATGAACTTTTTAAATTGCATGTTTTTTCATACACAATGAGGACTATTCATCTCTAGTGGGTTTTTTTTTTCTTCTGTCTGTTTCTGGTTTTGATAACAGGGTAATGCTGACCTCGTAAATTGGGTTGGAAAATGTTCAGTCCTCTTCCATTTTCTTGCAGAGTTTGTGCAGAATGGGCATTATTTCACCCTTAAATGTTTGGTGGAGTTTAGCACTGAAACCACCCAAGGCTGCAATTTTCTTTTGGGAAGGTTTTTAACTAAAAACTCACTTTCTTTAATGGATATAGGGTTATTTGACTTTGGTTGTTTATATCTCATGTAATTTGTCCAATTTGTCAAAGCTGTGAAATTTGTTGACTTACAGTAGCTGGTAACATTAACTTCTTATTCTGTTAATGTCTGTAGGAATTATAATCATGTTCCCATTTCCATTCCTGGCATTTATAATTTGTATCCTCTCTCATTTCCCTGATCGTCTAAAGTTTTATCAATTTTATTGACTTCTTCAAAGAATCAGTTGTGAATTCACTGATCTTTATCATTAGTCTATTATTTTCTGGTCCGATTTTTATTACTTCCAACATCTTACTCTGGGTTTAAATTTTCTACTTAAGGTAGAAGCACAGATCATTGATTTTAGACCTTTTTAAATTAATATAAGTATTTTAATGCTATAAATTTCCCTCGCTACTGCTTTGCCTGCATCACACAAATTTTGGTGTTATATTTTAATTTTCATGTAATTTGATACAATTTCTAATGTCTCTTTTGTTTTTATCCAGTTTATTTAGAAATGTTTAAATTTCCAAATATTTGGGGATTTTCAAAATGTATTTGTTATTGCTACTTCAATCCACCATTTTTGTCAGAGAACGTCATACTTTGCATGATTTCAATCATTTTTTAATGCACTGAATCTTGTGTTATGGCCCAGCAGATTGTGTGTCTTCAAGAACATTTCAGTGCACTTAAAAAGAATGTATATTCTGTAGTTGTTGCGGGGAGAGTTCTATAAATAACACTTTGGTCCAGCTGGTTGTTTGGGTTATTCAAGTTTTTATATACTTAATAATTTTATCTATTTGTTTTACCAATAACTGAGAAAGGAATATTGCAGTCTTCAAATATAATTGTGGATTTATCTATTCTTCCTTTTAGTTCTATCGGTTTTTGCTACATGTATTTTAGATCGTTGTGATTAGGTGCATATGTATTTAGGATTATGATGTCTTTTTGATGAATTTACTACTTTATCATTATAAAATGTTTATCATTCTAGTTTATCTCTATTATTGGCTTATGTGGCATACTTCTTTGTGATGCTTTTTTAACGGTTGCTGAGATTTACAATATACAACTTTAACTTAATATGGTCTACTTCAAATATTATCAGAAAATTATAATATACGTTCATGTCTCCCCTCCTGTCCTTATGCTACTGCTGCTATACGTTTGCTTCTAGGTGTTATAACTCCACAGTACATTGTTTATATGTTTGCTTCAGTCTTTTAAAGAGATTAAAAATGAAAAAAATAACTTTTTAATATTTTCCCACATGTTTACTATTTAGGAGTCTCTTCATTTGTCTGTGCAGTCCAAATTGATGTCTAGTGTCATTTTTCTTCTGCCTGAAAAACTTTAATACTTTTTGTAGCGCAGGTCTACCTGTGATGAATTATCCCAAATTCAGTTTGTCTATAAAAATTCTTCATTTCATGTTCATTTTTTGAAGAATATTTTTGTTGGGTATAGAATTCTAGATTGACCATTTTTATTTTTCAGTTTTATTGTGTTCTGCCTTGAATAATTTCTGACCAGACATCAGTTATAATTCTTATCTTTGTTCCTATGTAATTTTTTTTTCTTTCTGGTTGTTTTTATGAGCTTCTCCTTATTACTAGTAGTAAGCAATCTAATTATGATGTGCCTTGGTGTGATTCTTTTAATTTTTGTTTGAGTTATGTTGAACTTCTTAAATTGTGGGTTTATGGTTTTCACAAAATTTGGAAAACTTTCCACCATTATTACTCCGAATATTTTTTCTGTGCTGTTATTCTGGGATTCCACTGCTTACAGAATGTAGTCAAAGCTCTCTCAAATGGCTTCCTAGGGCCTCCATTTCAGATCCCAAATTATCTTCCGGCCTTCTCCCTTACTATCTCATATATCCAATGCTCCACTCGAAGGTTCTGTTAATACATCTATGTTCATCCCCCAGACCACTGCTCACCGGCAATCACCTCTGCCCCTTCCCTACCGATCTAGGGCTCAAAATCCAATTTGCCCTTCATGGCTGAACTCAGTCCTGCCTCCTCCACAAGACCTTTCCTAGCCGAGATAGAATGATGTTTTTCTTCTGTATTCTCACAGGTCTGTGTGTCATAGTGTTCCCTTGAGGGCCTGAGGACTTCCTTTTTATCATCTTGGGATGAACCCACCTTCAGACCCAGAAGAAAGGTATTGGCCCCTGCTGTCCCTGTGATGGGAATAAGAGTTAACGATTACATCAAAATACGTCTTTGCGACACTTTCCTGAGGGAGAGGAGTTGAGCAAACAGTATTTTATGAAGGAGTGAGTCAGGCAGGATCTCTCCTTTTTCCAAAGGGAAAAATGAGCCACCCAAGAGATTAAGTCAATTATTCTGAGCCAGAGGAAATACCCTCTCAGGATATGCACTCTGAGACCAATCTATCAATGTAGCCTCTCACAATTTGGGGAAAAAAACATTCCAGCCTCTGACTTCCTTCTTGTAAGGTCAGAGTGCAGAAGCAGGTACTCCTGTTCCAGGAAACCACTCAGCTCCTGGCTCCAGGTCTCAAGGGAGAGAACCGTGGCCTGGTAAGGACTGAGAGGCCCCAGGGAAGCAAACAGAATTCCCAAGATTGGGAGAACAAAAGCAGAATTAACCACGCAACCAAGAGCAGCTCACCAGCCTGAAGTCATCCCAAATTTATGCTGGAAACTCTTTCGGTGGCACAGAACTCCAGACCATCCCCTTCAAATACCCCCACACCAGGTCACCTGCCCTCCCTTTATTTCCACCTCCCCTTGTCATTCTTCCCACACAACCACACACTCAACAGCCTCCTGACTGAACAAATTTCTCCTAACACCCCATTGGCCCCTCACTCACCCTTGTCATCCCATATTCCAATGTCACTTGCCTCCAATGCCTCCCTACTCCTATCACGAACCCTTGAAACTCCCCCATATCTACATAAGTTCCCAAAGCAAAGACATACAGACTATTCGTGCCTCTGCCTCCTATTTCCTGTACCTGTCACAGGCCCCTGCCCCACCACGCACAGGTGTCACAGAGTTCATCAGCTGTGTTTGAGGGGTTGCGAGAGCACTGGCCTGCAGGCCAGGAGACTGAGGCTATAGACTGAGACTCTGTCACTGTCTCGCTCGTGACCTCAGGCTAGTCACTGCCCTTCTGGGCCTCAGTGTCCTCTCTAGAAATGCTCAGTGAGATCTCTAAGGCCATCATCTGTCCTGGAAGATGTGGTGTGGGAAGTAAGGAACGGCAAGCAGAAGGGACGAAATTGCACTTGAGCAAAATGCAGTTTGGCACCAGCCAACAGAGACACATTTTGGGGGTTTACATAGTTATAAACACATAATAATAGTAACATTTGCACTTGAATGGGCTTTGTGGCTTACATGAGAATTTCACTCATTGTCTTATTCTTTACCACAACCCTGTAAGAGCTAGCATCATCATAACGAACTTAGGAAGCAAGCATATTCTAAGAACTTTACCTATGGTAGCTCGTTCAGAGGCTTAGTTAAGAACAGAGAGAGCTAATCACCTTGACCAAGATCACAGAGCGGGCAAATAGCAGATCCAGCCTTGGAACCCCGACATCTGGCCCCATATCTGGCTCTTACTCCCTGGGCTAGGCGACATGCCCCTCTATCGTCCACACTTATGGAGGAGGAAACCAAGGCTGGTGAGATCAAATAGTTTGCCCAACACCCTGGAACCCACAGAAGGGTTGAGTTTGAATTCAACTCCTATTCACTGACAAAAATGACAGTAGGTAAAATCAGAAATGCAAGAAATGTCAGCACTTGACGGGGATGTGGATAAATGGAGCCCTAACTCTCCAAGAGAGGCCCAGCGGGGTTCACTGAGCTGTCTGGAGCCCTGAGCGTCCAGCCCCTGGCCTGGCTTCCCTCCTTCCCCTGGCTCCCTGCCTCCTCCTTCACAACCACCACTCTCTCTCTTCTACCTTGCGAGTTGAAGTGTGATTCAGACGCCTTCAAGAATCCCAATGAATAAACCCACTCATTCAGGACCAGAGCTACCGCAGGTGCCAGATCTGATGGCAGTACTTCGCTCTGGGCCAGGATGCTGCCGTGTACCCCGCCACCTCCACCATCAGACTGCTGTGCCAGGCAGTGCCGGCACTCCCTGCTCGGCGGGACCCGAAAAAGTCCTTTCGGAGACTGGCAGGAGCAGCTCGCCACAGCCTGGCTCTTCCTCAGCTACACACAAGAGGTCACCTGCAAGGACCTCAAGTGGGACTTCCTGGCTGGAGGAGGGAAGGGCTGCAGGTGCACTTCCGCACCTCGAGTGGGACATTGGTCACCAGAGAGAAATGTGCAGACAGCACCGCGAGGTTTCGCTGATTTGCATGTTTATAGAAATCATTTCTCAATCCTAAGTGTGCATATATTCACAAAACTATGCAAATTCATAGAAAACTCTCTAGAAGTATACAGGCCAAACACCTGCCAAAGGTTTCTATGGGAAGGGGAGCAGAGGAAAGGGGAGCTCTCACTTTTATTCCTTATACTCCTTCTTAGGTTGCATTATTTCTCACAAGCACTTGCATGATACAAAAGAAAAACCAATCTTCATATCTGTCTGTAGAAAGGGGCCCAATGTTAACAGTAAGTATCCTTGAGGGATAATATTATGGGTAATATTTTCCATACTATTTAGTATTTTAAAGGCTTTCCGTAATGAGCACTTTCATTACTTTTATGTTAGATTGAACCATGTGAAATGAAATTGCCATTTTTTGCAGATTTTTTTTTTTTTTTAGGGGCGGCAACCCTCCATTGACCTCACAGACTGCAAGGACCTTGTCAGCTTACAATCCTTTTTTTTTCTTTTTTATTCTTAACACCTACAGCACCTGTTCTTTCTAGGTGGTCTCCCATCCAAGTACTAACCAGGCCCAACCCTGCTTAGCTTCTGAGATCAGACAGGATCGGGCTTGCATTTTTTGCAGATTTAGTTTGTGCACATTGATGATTTCACAGGATTCAACCCAATAATAATTCATGCATCAATGTCTAACAAATATTTATGGAGGGACTGCTCTGTGCCGGGTCCATATTTTTTTAAAGAAAGGACATAAACCAAGCTGGGTCTCCCTTGTAGGCAGGACCCCAGCTACTCATCTCTATACCCCCAGCACCCAGCAACCTGTGCAAACATGTGTCCAGAGCCATTTGTGTTTGGCTGAGTGAAAAGGTAAATTAGTAAATGAACGGAACATAGATGCCCATCAACAGGCATACAAATGAAATTACACATGCTAAGGAATCAACAACAAATACAGCATCCCTGCAAGAACAGAAGAGGACAAAGAAGGGGATGTGTCCGACTCCAGTTAACCTGATCATCGTGCTGATGGTGGCTGCTCTGGCAGGGTGACAGAAACACAGAAGCAATGGAAAAGGGATGCAGCATAAGGGATGTGCAGGCTGTGGGGGACAGAGCGTGGTCAGCAGGCAGCTCAGGGAGGCAGACACATCCTCCAGCCATGAGCAGAGTTTCTGGCTAGATGGTCCCTGACAAGTGCTCTTCTGCCTCGCCCCACTGCCTTAAATGGCACATCCGGCCAGGTCAGGGAACATCCCATCAGTCTCTTCGGAGCTGGCCTGCCACCTAGGCAGCCGTGGTTTTCTCTATATTAACTTGAATTTTTATGCTGACTACCATTCTTTCATTAAGGATATTTAAACCTTCCAGGAGTAGAAACCCCCTCCCCACCAAATCTTAAATTCCAGCTATAAAACTTATACTTCTAGCATTTCTGTCTGCAATAGGGTAGGATGGGCAGGGCTATTAGAGCAGGAGGGGGGAAATGCATGTAAAACAGGCAAGGCACTCCTGGGGCATCACGTTTCAGTCTGTAGCCAGAGAAAGTGCCCAAGATAGTGTAAGGTCCAGATGCCACATCCCCTGAGGACTTCTTGAAAAAGTGAGATGGTTTAGGCTAAAGAGTAAACTAAGGGAGAGTAAGATGGCTGAAGTCAAATATCGGAAGGGCTGCTGGGTAGAAAACAAAAAGCAGATGTCTGTTCCTTCGTCTGGATAAACTAGAACCAAGAATGGATGCTCAGAAGGAACTGGATGGGGCTCCAAGAGAAGGGGAAAGAGCACAGGACCTCTCTGAAGCTTTCTGAACCCAAATTCCAGATTAGTCAAGTCCTTCTGTAAAACCTGCTGACCTTCCATGCACAGCCGGCCCAACCCTCTTGAGAACAGCCCTGCATTTCTGCTCCAATTTTTTGGAGTGTTTCCCAAGATCAGTTGTGTTTAGTCACAAACCGGCTTATGTCAATTTTTTGGTTATATTTACATAATTTAATTAAACAGAACCTAAACAGATGAATTATGAGTGTGAAAGACGGTACCCTCTAAGACAAATAAAGTAAGTATTCTGGAAAGTTTGGGTAAATATAGCTTTAAAAAACTGCTGATGAATTGGAAGTGGGCAAGACAACAGTAAAAACTTACAGGAAAAAAAAGTCAGCCTTCTGCACCCAGATTATTTCCGAGTGGTTTTTAATTCTCCCTCTACTTTAAGGGAATTGGAAATTATAGATGACACTTCCTAGCTACAAAAAAAGGCCACCAAAAAACGCCAGTGAGGGCACCCAGATGCAGAGGAAAGGTCTTTCTCTACAACAAAAGATGAGCAAGTGACTGTACAGATACATGTTTTCAATTAAGGTGAGCTATTTAAATTTATATAAATTATATATGTGCAATTTTTCATGATGCCTAAATTTTACTTTTTAAAGAAAAATCTTGAGTTATACTTTACATATAATAAAAAGCACCTATTTAAAGTGTATATTTTGATGACTGTTGACAAATTTATACAGCTGTGTGACTACATCCACAATTACAATACATAACTCTTCTATTACCCGCAAATGCCCCTTTGTGCCTGAACCCCGTCCCACAGAGGACCTAAGGTATCACAGCTGTCACCACACTATGTGAGGTCATCCACTGATCACCACTGAGCGCTTATTTTTCTTAATTCCTTTTTTTTCCACATAGATTAAAATTCACTCTGTTTGGTATAAAGGTCTGTGTGTTTTGACACACAGCTGTATGACGACTGCCACCATCATTTAACTTTTTGCATTAACTGACCAACTCCCTGTCTCAGTCTCATCAGATAAGAGGATTTTCACTGCATGTGGATCTGGAAAACTTGGACTTGAGACCAGCCTGCCTGAATTTTCACTGTGTGATCTTGGGCACCTTATTACCTACCCCATGTCCCTCCTCTACTTTCTTTTCTATAAAATGCCAAAGACAGCGATAAGCACTCACAGTGAAAACAATGAAAATAAAAAAATCTGCATCAAAAGAACAGTATTCTTTGTCCTCACAGGCACTTCATCTTAAAAGTACATTCTAACATTTATAAGGCAACAACAACAAAAAATGATGGTCCAGCAGAAAAAAAAAGGGCAGGGGGATTATAAGCATGAGTAAGACAACCAAGGTACTCCCAGACTTCTGGAACAAGGGGCTGCACTTCTTTCCCTTGGGGTCGGCCCAAAATTCCTCTTCATCACAGCCAATAATATAACACTGACAACAACTGCCAGAGCAATAGGCACTTGTAGTGCCAGCTGCGTATCAGGCCCTGCACTGCAAGGCCACGTACATCCTTTGGTAGGTTTCAACACTATTAACCCAGTGAAGGAGGTATCGTTAGCCCATTTCACAGATATGGAAGCAAGACCAAGAGATTAAATCTCACAGCTGGTAAATGAGGAGCCAGGAGGGAATCCATGTCAAATGACTATGTAGCCAGGGCATTTATGGATTCTCAAAGCAGAAAGCCTACCCAGGCGTCAGCCTCCCCAACGCCCCTTCATTCCTTTATAACTGTAGAGATCAGTGGGTCTGAGCTAAGACCTGATGGAAAAACAGGAAATGATCCCTAAACACCCTACATTGGGCCCTTTACTGAAATTAAGAGGCAATGTCCCAAATTGGTCCCCAAAGATAGCAATATAACAACTACAACCCCAATTTGGGGGTGATTAATATGTTTTCCAGAGTGCTTAATACTGCGCCAATGAAAGATAAACTATAATCAAGTGTAGGAGTTTAGAAAAAAGAGCTGGAGAGTGAGAATTTATGCCACGTATCTGGCACTATAGGGAAGGCTGTGTCCAGCTGATAGAGTCATCCACCACTGGGACAGGAGCCCATGGGGCAGCTGGGTTGATGACCCATACTTAGTGCCACGCAAATCTGTACCCAATAACAGACTTAGTATTCCCCTCCCTGAGAGGGCAGTGAGGTCCACCTATCATCATCAAGTGGGTGACCAAGCCTTGGGTTTACAGGTCAGTCTCTTAAGAATTGGCCCATGGGGATCAATTCCCCAGAATCCAGACCCCTTGGGTGAAAAACTCAGCTTTCCAGGGGCAGCTGGGAAGCCCACCATAGAGCTGGAAAATGCCTGATGCTGCCATATCTGACTCAGCTGGCACCAAGTTCCATTCATGGGGACCCGTCTTGAAATGACATGTGGACAACAAACCACAATGACAGAAATCTTGCCAAGTTCAAATCCACTCTGCTTATATTGGGGTCTTGAATGAGGATAAAGGGTTGGGTGGGATTTGTTCTGAAACATGTGATTTTCTGTTTATAACAAAGAAAATGTTCTTGAGAGGAAAGAGAAAAGGCAAGAAAAGGTTATGTCAAAAAAAAAAAAAATCAAAGGATATTTCTAAGGAAGCATAAAGAGGAATTTTGCTGGAAGCAACAGCCGAAAAACGTGATCAGAGGAAGAGGCATCAGACATAAAACGATCAGGAGGGGAAAGGAGAGAGGCAGTGGGCCTGCGGTATTATATATAAATAACTAAATAAAATATAAATGGTAATAAATTGAATAACCAAACGCCCTATAGAAAAGGAGCAGTTCATTATGGTACAATTAGCCAACATATTATGCAACCGTTAAAACTGATGATTGCGAAGACTAATTTAAAACACAAGAGTCTGTGCTACAAAGCTAAGAAAAGCAGAGGTAACATATGTACGGCTTTGTAGAAATTCCCCTATGAAAGATTAGAAAAGAGCGCACCAAAAAAATTGGTTATAAGATCATAATTTATCTTGTCCCCAAAGTTTCTGCAATATTATAAAGCATTTCATAATCAAAACATTTAAAAAAATAAATAATGCTTTCACAATGAGGAAAAAAGCCAGTTGGTTACACAGAAATGAGATGAGAAAAAGGATAATAAACTTGGTCTAATTCATTCATAGATAAAAGATCAGAGATGGTTTGTCAAGATTAAGTACAATAAAGAAATAAATAACTAGCATTTGCATGGTGCTTTATAGTTTGCAAGGTGCCTCTACCTACATTATCCCCCACCAGGTAACAAAGTAACACTCCTGTGCCCTTCTTTGCCTAGGAGAAGAGTGAGCAGCCAGCCCCTCACCTGACCCCCCCGGCCCTGCCTTGCCTCTGCTGGTCTTGTTTCCCCAACGCAAGAGAACCAGTAGTGCAAACACCATCAGACAGAGGCTGCCTCTTGCTCCCAAATGGTCCATCCACCCACCACAGGCCACCTGGGACAAGCAGGAAGCTGGGAAAGAAGCAGGGTTGGGGCACAGATGCTCCATGCTGGGGACCCCACCACCGGGCTGCTGCTCTCTAGTGTTAGGTCCTAAGCCTTCTTCCCTCTTGATTCTGTATACTCTCCCTGGGCAACCCCTCATTCTCCCTATGGTTCTGGGTGCCATTGAAATGTTGATTCCCAAATTTGAACTCTAGACCTCTCTTCTAAACTCCAGATCTTGAGCACAGGGCCTGATATACATAGATGTTCAATAATTATCTACGAAATCATCTGTTATTTCCACTTGGATGTCCCATGGGCACCTCAGACTGAACTCATCTTCTCCAAACCCTCCTTCCTTGGTGGGCAACCCCCCACGGTGTCATGCCTGGACCACTTTGATAGCTTCCTAAACAGTCTTGGCTTCACTCACGTCCACAAGAATGATCCTTCTAAACGCAAATCAGATCATATCTGTCCCTGCTTAAATTCCTTCAGTGGAGCCCCACCATCATAGGAATAATGCCCCAAATCTCTAGCCCCTCCTGCTCTCTAGCTTCTCTGCATTTTGTCTCTCCAGCTCCCACCAACCACTCATGTTCCTGTTACACAGCAATTCGCACCAGTCCCAAGCAAGTGAGAACCTCCTATGACTCTGATCAGAAAGCTCCATTCTCACTGCTCCACCTGGCAAACTCCTATTCATCCTTCAAAACCCAACTCAACAGCCAGCTGATTGGAAGCTTCCTGCTTCCCTAGGTAGGCCCCCTCTCCTTAGCAGGACTGTGAGATCCCTGAGGGCAGGGGCTGAGTTTGACTCTTCATATATCCTGCCTAGAACAATGATTACAGCCCTGACAAGATGCTTGATAAGGGATGGAGGGAATGAAGTGTCACAGACTAGAGGAATGAGCGGGGGTGGGGGGATGGTGAAAGCTCCAACTCTGCTCAGCCATTTTTCTGTGTAATCTTATGTAAATCACTTTTGTCCAAGGAGAAGATTAGAATTAGGGCAACGGAATAACAATGACTCATTTTCTGTTGCTGCTTTATCCCTAGACCAGAAAGTGGTAAAGGAGTATTGATCAGCATCCTTGAAGAGTCATATAAACCTTGCTTTAAAAAAATCATTCTCAAATCACTTGGATTAACACCAGAACAGCTCCTCTAGCTTGGATCTAGCTAAACTTTATCAAACTCTCAAAGAGTAAAAGGTAACAGCAGAGCAGGAAT
>NW_006434835.1:14695175-14702744 GCF_000325575.1 Pteropus alecto
GAACGCTGGTCACAGACCAAGGCCCTGCCAGGGGCTGCAAAGGAATTCTACTATGAGTCTCAATCTCTCCTTGTGGCAAATGACAACTTGCTAAGAAAGACAAATCCAACATTTTTGAAAGACATGCAGGAGTAAATACTCACCTCCTGAGAAAGAAACACAAACATCAGAGCCAGGCTCCCCGTCTAGTTGATGTGTGGAGAGAAAGGGCCAGGGTTGGTGCCTGAGTTGGGATCGGAGGTGGAACGGCTTCCCCAGAACCTGGCACAGTGCCCCGGACCAAGGGGGTACGCGTGTTTGAAAAGTTGAGAATGAATTCTCACAAATGTAAGGCAAGGCAAAGCCCATACAGATGAACTGCGAGCCATCGTCTTTTTACATGCAGTTTCTGAAATTTTCTGAAAATCTTAGAAATGATATACTGGATCTCACAGAGAAGTAATACCCTCAAGAAGTTATATACGCCCTGCTCTGGACCACATTTCTAACTTCTCAAGTTTCCTGTGGTCCCAGAGTATTTTGTACCCTACCTGGACTCATGGCTTAGTCCCTTCTCTCAGCCTCCCTCATGTGTCCCCTGGTTTGGTAAATGGCTGCCCTCCATCTTTCCCTCCCTGTCCTATACACATGTCTCTCATATCAGGGTAGAATCAATTTCCCTTTATCGTGCACCTGGATTAGCCTTGTGACTTACTTTGACCAATAGGGATGGGTCTCGCCTTCAAAAACTCCTGTACCTCCCACTTTCTCCCAGACATCACCACACTGTGAGGAAGCCCAAGCTACCAACACGGAGAGGTCATGCGGTGGAGCCCCGAGGCTCCAGACATGAAAGACGTTCTGAGAACCTTCTAGCACAACTGTCAGCTACATGCTGGTGGCTGAATGAAACAGTCCAGGCAGCCAAGTGAGTGACCCCAGCCAGTGCCACGTGAAGCAGAAAAACTGCCCAGCTGAGTACAGTCTACCTACAGGATCACGAGATAACTGCTATTGGTTTAAGTCACTAAGTTTTGAGATCGTTACATAGTGATGCATGACACAAACACGTAGTAAATGAACGGCTATAACTGCTATTGGTTTAAGTCACTAAGTTTTGAGATTGTTACATAGCGATGCACGACACAAACACGTAGTAAATGAACGGCTGTATGTGCAAGGAAGGCCACTGAGAAATGAGCCATCCCACATAATGAATTTCCTCAAGTTCCAAAATAGAATCCTTATTTGTCCAAACTTGTTCTTATCCATTTCCGATAAAAAGTTTTTAAAATGCAACATTACACTCCACTTTATATTAAATGTTTTTTATTTTTTAGATGAGTGGGTCATCATTATGGACACCAGTTACTAGTGTCCTGTAACATACTGATGCCTCCTACGGCCACAAAAGATATACAGGGGCTGTTGGCTGCAACACTGAACCCCCAGACAGCTATGCTCCCTGATCAATGGCAATATGTCTGCCCCTGGAAACATCTCTGCATCCCCCAAAGCTGCCCCTTCTAATAGATGTGGGTTGAGAGACCAAAGACCCAATCCAGTTGGAACTGTATCTCAATGGTCTGAGGGAAGACCTAAGGGGTTCTTTCATGATTGCAGAAGAGAAGGAACTCTGGAATCCCACTGACCTAGGTTCGAATCCCGCTCCACCACCTACTAGGTGTACGGCCCTGGGATAAGTCATTTCACTCATCACATATTTCAGTTTCCCCATCTGTAAAATAAATATCTGCCTCTGGCTGGGAGACACTCAACTGAAACACAGCAAGAGCTCTCAGTAAACAGGAGCGCCTTATCTACAGTCCGCGTGCCCTGGGCCCAGCCTGCACACACGTGCCGCCTCTGAGCACCCATTGGAGTGTTGGTCAGGCCTGTGCCCATGGTCGTCTATTATCAAGACTGCGCATGCTCCTGAGGAGACAGCTGGGGGTGCTGAATGTTTATTCAGGGTTGGAGCACCCTAGTGGGATTCACTGTGCATTTATGAAGAAATTGCAGAAAAAGAACCACCTTGCAGTCCCAGCAATTCCATCTCAGGGAGAACTTACCAGGGCTGTTGGGCAGACCAAGCCTGGCGTGAGTGTGTGAGCGTGTGTGTATGTGTGTACGTGTAACCACAAAGCATACCGTGACGCTCAGGGGGCAGGCCTGAGGGGGTGAGGGGACACGGCCACTCCGATGTTCACAGCAAAATGTCAGTGAAATAACGTGAGCCAAAGTCTTAAACTGCACTCGTACGCTGACGACAAACTAGAAAAGCTGTTTACACAGAGGCAAAGATCAGAAAAGGCCACAGAGGGATGAGACGGGAGAAGGGACTGAGGGCAAAACTTTCCGCTAAGTTGTTTACATGTTCAATAATTGACTATTCTTCCTCACATGCATTTGGATGTGATGGCCTGCCACACATTTCCTCATTCTGGTCCGTAACAGTGCCGATCTGCACACTCTTCATGGAGGGATGACCCCTCCGTCTGTCCCTGGGACAGTGGCAGAGCCCAGAACAGGGTTGAACGTGCCTCCTCCCAACCTGTGTCCAGCGCACTCTCTCGGCTTGACCGCCTCTGGCTGCTCAGAGCCGCCAGGCTGCCATCTCACTTCGTGTCTCATGAACTCCTGGCCATGTTCCCACAGGGAGCATTCTGTCACGGACTTCTCCCCTCCTTGCATCCACTTCCCAGGAGGAGAGAGGGGTGCTTCCCGGGATACTTAGAGGCCTCCTACCTCTTGACACCATTTTTCAATACTGCTTAGCAGCCAGAGAAGCAGGAAGGTGCCCAGATGCCGGGGTTTCAGAGAGAGGCCTCCAGGGAAGCCCCCAGTCAGTGCCCCACCTTCGCCACCCCAACTTCTCACGCATCGGTGACCCGCCCCAGTTTTTTAGCCACTCCACCTCCTGTTTCCTCATCCCAGAACCTCAGTTTCCTCATCTGTAAAACGAACCAGTAACATCCAGGATTAACTGGGACAGTGCGTATAGTATAGAACCTTTAACTCCGGCCTGCAGACTGGAGTCTGAGGCGTTAGCTCCCTCTCACACCCCCGCTACGGCAGCTGCCTCCGGCCCCTCCGAGCCGCATGTTCATTCACTGGGCAAATGGTTTGCTATGTAATTTGTAGGTGTGAAAGAAATTACACATCCGCAGCTCTATCATGTTCTAATTTGTGAATAAAGGCCTTAACGGGCTATTAATTCCATGAGAGAATTTTGTTCTCAAATAGCCTTTCTGCTATGAAATAAATCAACGGTATGAAATCAGGGGTCCCTTACCCCTAATTTGCCACAGACTCATTCCTTTAACAACACGTCAGAAGCTAACAGGTGTATATGGGAGGATGGGAGGGTCTCAGGAGCAGCCACTGGCCACAGGAATGTTCCCCGCCATTTAGGTGGCATTTTCTCCCCACCCCCATCTTCCCCTCCATCCTCACCCATCAGCTGCTGCTGGTCCTGCTCTCGACTTCCTGCTGCTTCATCACAGTGTGGAGGCAGTAAGGGTAAGTTGTGTCCTAACAGGCCTGGTGGTGCCAGGACCCATGCAAGGGGGGCAATGTGGGAAGACCTCGGCAGCTGCAGCTCACTCCTCCTGTTCCCCCAGCTCCCCGCTCCCAGTATCCCAGCCCCATGCTGTGCTCTCCACCACAGCCTTAGGCTGTCATCATCTGACTTCTTTCATTCCCAGGCCCCGCAGGCAGTGAGGCCCCTACCTGTCACTCAGCAATATTCACTAATAAATGAAGTCCCAGCAACATCTAAGTCCCCGACACACCTCATCCCACATTCCCTGACTGCACCTGCTCTACCCGTCGGACCCACCTGCCTGCCTCCCATGAGAAGAGCCCAGGACAGGCTTCAGGCCCCAAGGCCCCTGTGTCCCTCCTGTCTTTCCCGCACGGAGCCGAGTATGGGTTGAGGGGGTGAAAGGTGCAGAGGAAGACAACTTGGGCAAATGCTTCTTCAGTGCTGCCGGGGATGTAGCAACAAACGTCCTCACAAAACCCCGAAATCCTGTGTCTGCTTCTAACTGTGAAACTGGGTCCGTCCCCTACCGACCCAGGAGGGAGTCCCTGGCTGGAGCCAACAGGTGAAGGGCGAAGAGGAAGAAGGGGAGTCTATTGACAGGAGGGAGAAAAGATGAGAGGTGCTGGAGACTGCAGAGAGTTCCTGGTGTTACCATGACCAGGGGAGGGAGTCTGGCCACTCTGTGTTCACGTCCCTGTCCTCCAGCCTCTACCCTCTCCTATCCTTGATGGCACCCCCATCCCATGGGACGACACAAGCCCAGAGGAGCAGCAGGCGAGTGACGCGTCATTCCGCAGCTGGGGGCTGTTCTCCCCACCGCCACGCAGGGCCACCCAGGGCTTAGTTTCTACCGTACTCAGAGAGACAAATTCAGGGGCACTGACTTAAGGAGGACTCTGGTGGATGGGCCTGGGAACCCAGGCATCTTTTTAAAACTCACATTAGTTCCAAACGAGTGACTCAGAAACTTCTGGAACGCAGCCCACTGAGAGCTGGGGCCTCCTTCGCGATCTCAGGCTCCCAAACGGACCTTGAGAGTTACCTTCCCCTCCCCCTCCTTTCCCAAAGCCACATCCAGGGTACTGCTTCCAAGTCGAGGCCATGCTCTCCTGGGATGCTAATATTGTTATTCTTGATTTACTTATTTTTCTATCTTTTTTCTGCTTACTCGTCTGTTTGGGTGTTTGTTTCTTAGAAATGTCCAAAGGACACCAGCAATCATGGGATCAACCTCTGGGCTCCAATAGAGAGAATTTCTGGTTTGCTCCCCTAATGGACAGCAAAGCATATGGCAAACTCATGTGGTCCAGGCAGCCTGGCAGAGAGGAAAGGGCCAGAGGTGACTTCAGTAGAAGGTAATGGTTCAGAGTTTGATCCCGGGCCCCAGATCCTGCCAGGCCCACCTACCTGTGTGCCCCTAGGCAGTCCTGCCTACTGATTCCCAGTAGGAATGACTTTCACCATTCTTTCCCAGACAGCTTCCAGCAGGGGCCCCAAATGAGCAGTGGCACAAGCCGAAGTTCACCGACCCAGATGTCATGACAGTAATGGCAGGCTGTCGCCTTACATGAAATGGCATTGCGAAAAAAACAAAAGGATCTGTTGGTGTGCCAGATGCACCTGCAGAGAGGCACCGAGAGCTTCCATAACGAGGACACTGCATGAACCATATGGGAAAACAGAAAGAATCTTGGTCCAAAAACCAGGAAAAAGTTAAAATCAAGAAACACTTGTGTTTTTCTCTAACCAAGTAGGAAGCAATGGGACGGCCCCACTGGGTTCTTGCATCAACCACCAATGGCACCGCTGGGCACCTAGAGACTCAGCCCCCGATCCCAGGAGACAACGACAGTGGCTCCGGCCGAGATGGAGGCAGCCGTGTGACGTAGTAGAAAGAGCACTGGAACTGAAATTGAGAAATAGAATTGGGAAAGGAATACTCTAGTGAGATGACTGCCATAACTGTGTGGCCTTGAGCAGGTTACTCTCCCTCTCATGTAGAAAATAAAGAGGTTAAAGAGGTTTTGGGCGGGACATGCGACGGAATTCACTGACTCTAAGCCCCGCGGAGTCAGTCCCCCAGATACTAAACACAGAAGGCGCAGAATCACATGTCAGTCTCTGCAGCCCCTCAGCACCGAGCGGGGGTCTTGGGACCCAGGAGAGCACTTTCACCCATATTTCTCTTGATCTTGACAATGACATTATGCAAGTTGGCAGACACTGCCCCATTTGACAGGGGGGCAATGAGTCCACACAAGTCAGTTACTTGCTAAAGCTAACCAATGACAGACTAGGGGCCAGAAGCCAAGGAAGCCTCTTTCCCCACAAGAGATCCTTCTGGCAGAGGTCAATGAAACGAAATGGCCAGGACAATGCTGTCTCAACTTCAGGTCTAGGTGGGCCTTCTTGCCACCCACTTGGGCTTGGCACAAATGACAGAGTAGCCCTAAGGTCCAATGTCTTGACATCCTTCAGTCCCTAGGGCCAAGCAGACAAACTCTAATGCAAAACCAGGGGTTGAGGGAGAGCTGCACAGGCAGCCGAGAGCCTCGGAGGCCTCCCGGACACGTTTTGATTCAAGGGCAAAAACCATGCCACCCCCACTTTCAAAACAGGTACCACCTTGGCAGCGAGCTGGTGGGAGGGAAAGTCACAGGGTGAAGCCCAGGGCGGGACTCACCTCTCTCAGCAACTGCATCCCCTTCAGTCCATCCTGCTGCTGCTGGGCCACGGTGACCCCCAAGACGAGGGTGTGCACAATACAGGAGACCACAGAGATGACAACGATGGGGCTGAGGCTGAGGGGCAGCGTGATGAAGAAGGAGAAGACAAAGAAGGCCTGCCAGCCCACTGTGTCGCTGGCCGCATGGGCGCGGGCAAAGTTCAGGCCCAAGTAGGAGAAGATCTGGGCTGTTATCAGCAGCCACAGGAGATAGGGCACCACTTTCCGGGTGACCCGGTCCGGGAGCAGCCCCTTTTTGCAGAGCACGAAGAGGATGATATCCAACAGCAGCCAGATCCCAGCCACCACGAGGGGAGCCAGCTGGTCGCGGGAGAAGACCACAGCGCACATGACCACCACGTAGCAGTCGAAGAGGGCTGCGAAGACCACCAGCACCAGCAGGGTCTCATGGCGCTGCCTTTTGAAATAGGTCTGGTACAGGTTCTCCAAGGACTCGGGCACGAAAGTCAGCCGCATAAAGCGAGGCAGGCAGAGGCAGGACCCCGAGTTCCGCACAGAGATTTCATGGGTCCGGCCCACCCCGCGCTCAGGGTCAGAGGGCAGGCTGACGGAGTACTCCGCCGAGTACTCCGCCGAGTACTCGGGGTCGGAGAAGCCCTGGTTCCTCGGCATCCTGGCTGGTGTCTGCTTCTACTGGCCTTCCGGAAGTGGCCCGGGAGCAGAGGAAAGGCTCTGGGATGGGCCACCTACCAGCACTCGCTGAGACTGGGGAAGGCTGAGGGCTGGCCGCCTTGGGCAGGAACGCAGAGCAGGTCTCCAGGGCACGCCTAGCCCTGATCATCTGGAACTTAAAGGACACGGCTAAGTAGCGACACTTCTTCCTACTTACCTGGGCTTCTCCATGACCCACCTCATAAAAGAACCGCTGTTGCAAGAGGCTCGGGAAGCAGGCCCTTCTGCAGCCATCTATCTGTACACTCCCGCCACCACTGACCACACACACACACGCTTAGTCCTGTCCAGCCAACACTCGGTTTCCTGTCTCTGGCTTGCCGAGGGGCCTGGCCACCTCTCTGTCCCTCACACCCCTGGCCTCTGTCATCTCTTTCCTCTCAGTCCCTGACTTCCTCACCTAAGGCTCCTCCAGGCCCACGCCTGAGAAGCCGAAGATACAACGTGCCAGCAAGAAGCCGGAGCCATCGGGGGTTCCTGACTCTTCCTTCTGTTTACTTCCTTTTCCCACCCAGCCCTTGGCGACTCGGCTGCCCACCTCGGGGCGCTGAGTGCCCTCCGGAAGGCGGCCCTGTCCCCGCGCTTACCTGTGCGGGAACTCGGGAGCCGCGTGGGGCCGGGTCAC
>NW_006434835.1:14703310-14713508 GCF_000325575.1 Pteropus alecto
AAGGGCGAGGAGGAGCGCGGGGCGGGGGTTGGAGAGGCCCCGGTGGGCCCGCGCTCCAGCACCGGGGGACTGGTTGGCGGCGACTGCTCGGTGGAAGCTCCGGGGTGGGCGGCGGGCAGGAAGGATGGGGGAGTCGGCGCCTTCCCCCCGCAGGCCCTCTCTCGGAGGATAAAAGACCGGGACCTGCCCTCCCGCAGGTGAGGCGCACTCGGGCACCTCTGTCGCCCCCTCCTCCACTGCGGCTTCCTTCCGGGCGCGGAAAGGCCGGGGCTGAGGTTTCGGGACCGCTCCGCGGGGCCTGTGTCCCCGCCCACCCTGGCAGCCCAAACGCCCGAGCGCGGGTCCTGCGGTTTCTGCACAAGGACCCGCAGCTGAGCTGTGTTCTTGACGCACGAGGGTAGGAGTGGCCCAGTGGGCACGTGGAACTGGAGGAGATCGGGCTTCAAAAAGATTTCCCGTGCACATTCCACCTGTTTGAGATGTGCTTGAATTTACAAACTCTCCTTCAAAACTCAAATGCACCTTTAAGTGGTTAAGCCTATCAGTCTCTTAACCTTCGTGTAAATTCCTTTCCTTGGATTCGACGGAATATCTTGCCAAGATCAACAATGGGCTTTAGGAATTTAGATGAAGGGAGAGGAAGGAGATGGGTTAATTCGGAACAAAAGCATGCGGGAGGGGGAAGGGATTGCTGAGGACAGCTAGCAACATCCCCTGGGTAGAGCAGAAGACAAGGGTCAGAGAGGAGAGAAACTCAACTATCCAGGCTCTGGATGGAGATGCCTCCTGGAGCTCCTGAGCGTCATCCATGAGTTCCCTTTCCAGAACCTCAGCTGTCAGCTCCCATCCCTCAGGGAATAGATTCATCACTCCCTCATACTGATTCTGAAAAGCTCCCAACTTCAACCCAAACTCATCAGGGTTTTGATTCCAAAGGTGGGGGATATAACATGAGATCTTGAAAGAGGGTAATTTGAATAAAGCAACACTTTTCCCATTATTTTAATTTGTTTGGAGTCCAAACATTTATTTTGAATTGTTACATGATGTTAAAAAGGAGGTACGATTTTTATGTTTAACAAAGGGGCATGTGTTAACAAAAGGGAAAAAGCTGATGCACACTGTTTGGGCCTGCTTTGGCACACCTTGTACCCTCTGTGCCTCCCTCCCGCTTTCCTGGCACACGTACCAACCCTCGGAGTTCTCCTGTGGGGCTCCCTAGTTGACAAGGCCATGCGCAGCTCCTGGGCCCCGTGGGTTCCCTGCTGGGTCTACCCCGCTCCCACCCCCCACCCCATGAAGGAGAGGGTTCCACAAAGAGGTACCCCTGGTAAAAACCCTGATCTCCTGCCCTTCCTTTCTCAACTGCTGCCCTCACTGTTCCGTTCTCTGCCCTGCCACAATCCTCTTTGCTGCAGACACTTGTTCAGTAGACGTGAGCTGAGGGCACACAGTGGATACCTGGCCTGGCCAGGTATCAAGGAAGATCAGAGGAGCCATCCAACCCCTGCCCTCAGGACACCTGCCAGCTCTGCCAGGGCACCAGGTCGACCAACAAGACAGATTCTCGGCTGCTCGCAGGTGGCAGTCAGAGGGGACCTGAACCCGGGCCTTTCAGGACCGGAGGGAAGGATCTGATCAGGTGGCTGGAGCCTCCTAACAAAGTCTCAGCAGCACATTCCCATCCCTGCTCTTCACTCTGGGTTATGGGTGTGGCCCTTCCCTGTGGATGTGGGAAACCCCACGGGACAGCTGCAAACCTCACAGGGCCTGCCTGGGAGCCAGAGGCTCCTGCGTTAATATTCCAGAGCAAGAGAGTTGCTCCAGGTCCTGCCCACAGAGATCAGAGAAAACACTAGTCAGATGCAGGCTGCCAGGCACAGGGGCCTCATCTGTCTCCCTCACAGCTGCTTCTCCAGTACCTGGCACCTAACAGGTACTCCACACAGCCATTGAATGAATGGATAATTTCCCTAAGAAGAAATGACACTGTATAAGTGCACTGGCTGTCCCCAAGGGGCCCAACAATCCTTACTGATCTATGCTGAAAATGTCCTGGTCCAGAGACAATTAAAAATAACCACACTTGACTGAAAAGGGTGGGAGGTACCTTCAGCTTCCAAACTATACATTTTGATGTAATCCGCACGACTGGCATGCACTGCTTTTGTTTTTAAAAGACACGGTAATCTATCTTTAAAACACACGCGCGCACACATGCACGAACCCACACAAGCCAAGACCATGAATGGCTTTGTGGGTGACTTGCCTATGACACGTGTCCTAAAGTGAAGACAGAATCGGGGACCTGGGTAGGAGCTGGGAGGACATCCTGACCCCTACCCTATCCTGGGATCTGCTTGGATAGGATACTTCTTTGCTGAAGGCATCTTTTGTTTGTGTGGTTTGAGACTAGAGATGATTGCTGAGAATTAACTGTTATTGGATAAACAAGAGTGGTTTGGCCCCCAGGGGAAATGTGGCGGCTCCTGAATCCAGCAAACAATAGATTAGAGCAGAACCCTGGCATCCTGGGGAAAGAGGAGTGGGAGGAGAAAAGATCATTAGCTCCCGTGCTCTGGGCCTCCTGAGAGCCCCGTTGGGGCCTTAGCTGAGAGCAGAGCCTGAGACAGGGACCCAAGTGCAGGTGGTTTAATTGGGCAAGTGATTCCTGGGGAAAGAAGGCGGGAAAACGGGTAAATATGAGGTATGTGACAGAGCAGTCACTGCTCTGGTCAATGGGGCCACCACCCCTCTGGGCCCCTCTGAGTTGCTGTGCAGAAGGCACCTCAGAATTTTCCACTGAAGCTCGAAGAGGGGAGTGTTTATCCACCTGCTTGGTTAAGGGTCACCAGTGGGGGTGTTCACTCCCTAACACTTCCAGGTGTGTGCCAGACACGGGAGGCAGAGTGGTGGGTTGGGGGTTGGGGGGAACAACAGACATTCGGTGCAGAGAGGCAGGCTGCCTCCAGGGTGTGCCTGCAGCCAAGACGGAGTAGATAGGTGAGCCGAGAGGATGTGGCACGCGACACACAAATATCCTGTACCGGGCCCAGAGCCCTCATCAACTCCAGCTGGCTCGAAGGTTTGAATCGTGTCACCTGGAGGAGAGGCATGTGGTACCAAAGAAAGAGCTGGCCTCCACTAGCCAAAGAACTCAGCCTTGTGCTCTGGCCTCGATGTTATGTGGGTCCTCAGACAAATTATTCAGCCTCTCAAATCTCCGCGTCCTTGTGGTGTGATGTGGCACTAACCCTTGGAGGAAGAAAAGATGAATGGGAACCAAAATGGTGATCTCCGCGTCCTTGTGGTGCGATGTGGCACTAACCCTTAGATAGGGTCCTTTGGAGGAAGAAAAGATGAATGGGAACCAAAATGGTTGGCAAATCTCCACGGAGTAAGTGGGAGTTGACCATCCATCTCACAGCGGGATCCCTGAGCAGCTCTGGCCACTTTTGTTCCAGTGTGATCTGCACAAGGCCAGGCTGGGGTGCCATCTCCCTTGGGCCCTCTCCGTGGTTACATCTGCAAACTTCTTTTGATTCCATTGCCGTTTTCCTCTTGGATGGCGTCAGTCTGTCTGCAGCTTCTTTGTCTCTCTGTATCTCTTGGCGTTTCTGCCTCATGTTAGCGTCTTCCTGATTCTGCCTCTGTCTCTGTCACTCGTTGGGCCACTGTGTGTGTAAGCGAGTGAGCATCTGTATATGTGAGTTTGTGATTGTTATGTGTATGAGTACGATGTGTGAGAGAGTACATGTGAGTGTGTGATCCGCGTGTGACTGAGCATGTGTGCAGTGTGTATGATAGGACTGCATGTGAATAAGCACATGTGCAATGTGCATGTGTGTTGAGTGTGAGTGTGTGCACACACAGCACAGCCACACCGCCCTGCCCTTGCAGGTCTGGCTCTGCCTCCCCTCCTCCCCCGTCTGACTGTTCTGCCCACCTGCACGGCCACCTGCACGGCCACCTGCACAGCCACCTGCCCTGCTCACTGGCCTCAGGCACTGTTCCAGGCCTCTCAGGCAGAGCTGAGAGAGCACAGGGAAGACCCGGGCTGGGGGGCTTTCTGGGTCTGTCACCTCCTCGAGCCGATCTCCTCCAGAGCAGGACCAGGTCCCCTGATCCCTTCAGCCCAGTGTTTGAAACAGACTAGCTACAACATAACCTGCCATTGGAATAACATCAATTAAACACTCACCGCATGTCAGTTTTCACGTGCTGGGTCTGCGCCTCCTAATGGGTGGTAAAGACAGTGCTAGCAGTGCCCACTTCCTGTGGCAGCCTGCCTTCCAGGCACTGTGGGCTGTATTTTCCCCTTTAGTTCTATGAGGTAAATACTGCTAATGTCCCTATTTTACAGGTAAAGAAAAAAACTGAGACATGAGGTAACTTGCTCCCGATCCCATGGCTAAGAAGGGACAGAGGGCGGGCAGATTCCAGATACTCTGACCACCTACATGCAAGTCGAGCTCAAGCAGAAATCCCCAGGAAGCTTCCTCCAGTCAGTTACTGCTTCTCTAACCAAGGGGACGCTGCGATCTCAGGCTCGATGCCTAATTTGTAGCCAGAGGAAGCCTGGAGAATCATGGCTCCCTGGATGTCAGAGCTCAGAGAGACTCGAAACATCATTCTGCTCCAGCCCATATAGGGAAGTTTCAGCCCAGACAGGTCACATCTGGGGAGAGAAAGACACATGCCCATGGAGCATGAAGCAACGTGTGAATGCTGAATAATCCTAAGGCCTCTGCGGAAATGTCACGTTTCCAAAAGTGCTCAGCCAGGGCCCCTCCGGGAAGACTGCACCATAGAAATGTGTGCTAACAAGCCTCTCGCCGGCCTGCTGGGGATAAAAGGAACAGAACAAGATTTGAGAACAAGAGATGGCTAGAAAAGGCCCAGGCTGGAAGGAGAAGGGAGCCTCCATCTCCATGGTCTCTCTCACTGGCAGAAAGTCACCAGTACCCAGAAGAGCGAGGCTGAGAGACCCCAGGGGACGGGGGGAGTTGGGGGTTCTGGCTGGAGGAGCTTAGAAAAGGGCAGGTGCAAAGCTCTCAGTGCAGATGAAATCAGTCTACCAGCCCAGAGCGGCTCCTCACCACCTCTCCCCATCTCAGGAATCAGGAATCACCCTTGACCCTGCCCTTCCTCTCAGCTGCCCCACCCAGTCTCTGACCCCTCCCCCACCCCTCAGGGCCAATCCAAATCTGGTCTTGTCCCTATCTTTTTAAAAAAATCTGGTCACTAGTTGTCCCTGACCCAGGATAAGAGGAATGCCCACCTCCCCACATGCCGGGGGATTAAATAATACTTGTAAAGTGCTCGATGTCACCTTCCCTTTGAAGTTGTTCTCAAGGAACAGTAATGGGTTTTTTGTTTGTTTTTTTCACTTAGAGATCTGTAGTGGGTTGAATGGTGCCTCCCAAAAAGATATGTCCACGTCCAAATCACTGGAAACCGTGAAGGCAATCTTATTTGGCAAAAGGCTCTTTGCAGATGTAATTAAGTTATGGATCTTGAGATGAGATCATTCTGGATTACCTGGGTGGCCCTCAATCCAAGACGGGCGTCTTTAGGATTAACAGGTCCAGAGGAGCTGGTGATGCAAAGGTAGAGGCAAAGGTGGGAAGGATGCGGCCGCAAGCAAGGGGGACACCTGCAGCCACCAAACGCTGGAAGAGGCAAGGGCGGACTCTCCTCTGAGCCTCCAGCAGGAGTGCGGCCCTGCAGACCATCTTGATTCCGGCCTTCAGGTCTCCAGAACTGTGAGGGCATAAATTTCTGTTGCTGTCAGTCCCCCAAGTTTGTGGTCATTTGTTATGACAGCCATAGCAACCGAAGGCAGGGTCCCATAGCACATTTTCTACACCCACATTTAACACTCGCTACGACTTTTTGTGATTTTACATGGCTATCTCCCTACTCACTGGACTTTGAGCCCAGTGTCAAGGCCTTTATTCACCTTTGTACCTGGAATGCCAGCCCCTGAGAGAGTCTCAAAAAAACCTTGTTGAATTAAAAAAACAAACCTGTTAAACCCTGTTCTCCAACCATAGATCACATACCCTCAGGGTACCCCGAGACATGTCAGCAGGCGGCGAAAACCACAGACCCTACCTTGTAGTTATTCCCGGCATCAATTTCACTTGAAGTGGTTCTTTTTCCCCCTTGGAGGCGGGTTGAGTGACTTAACTGTTAAGTCACCAATTGCTATTTTTATTATGAAACCATAGGAGATTGACAGTGGAGTGGAATGCACAAATTTCTGTTTTAAGGGACAAGGTAAGACTGCAGGAAAATGGAGACATGGTGGCAATCTCTGTGGATCACACCTCCAGACCTCCTGGAGGGCTCCTTCTCTACGTCCGCAGGAACCCTGGAGATGCCGCGGTCCACGCCAGCACCAGGACCTGCCCTGCTGCTCCCCAGCTCCCTGGCCCCGGCCACGCCAAGCTTCTCACAGTTCTGAGCATGCTCTTCAGGCCCTCATCACTGTTCCCCCCACCCTGGTCTCCTGTCCCTCTTCATCCGCCTGACAAAATACTACTCATCCTCAAAGTCCCCTGCCACCTGTTCTGTGAGGTCTTCTCTGAGATCCAAGCAGGGGCGGCCTCTTGGGAACCTGCTGTGAGGACAGCCTGCTAGTCTGTCTCCCGCTCTGGATGAGTCCCTCGAAAGTGGACAGTGTGTTCTAGGCCCCCCCCTATGATGGTGTGTAATTATTTGTTGATAAATCTTGTTTCTCCCCCATAGAATGTGAGTTCCACTGGAGGAAAAACCTTGTTTTGTTTTAACTGCTGATTCACCTGTGCTTAGTGCCACTTGGCCCACAGAAGGTCTATTTCTTTACAATCGCTGCCATGACAGATTACCACAAACAGTGTCTAAATAGTACAAATGTATCATCTCAAAGTTCTGGAGATCAGAAATCCAAAATGGGTCTAATTGGGCTAACATCACGGCATTGGCAAGGCTTCATTCTTTTTTGAAGGTTCTTGGAGAGAATCTAGTTCCTTACCTTCTCCAGCTTCTAGAGGCCATCTGCATCCCTTGGTTCGTGACCCACTTGCTCCACCTTCCAGACGAGCAATTTTACAGCTCTGTGGCCACTCTCCCTCTGACTACTGCCAGCAAAGTTTTCCTAATTTTAAGGACCTATGTGATTAGACTGGACCCACATGGAAAATCTCTCCATCTCAAGGTCCTTAATCGAATTTGCAAAATCCCTTTTGCCACATAAGACAACATATTCAGTTTCTGGAGGATAAGATGATGACAGTTTGGAGGGGCACTGTTCTGCCTGTCACAGTGGGTTCCTGATATGCCATCCAGGCAGAACTGATTAGAGCAAGGACCTGTGTTAATTCCTCCCCTATGAATTTTCCCCAGAAGTTTCTAATCTCAATGCTGCACTAAATGGCACTATCAAGTTAAACACAGGAGTTGTAAAGCATCTTAAAGTCTGCAAAAAGGTGCTTTTTTGAGAAGAAAGATGCTTTAGAAATCTTCTCCTGCAAGAGAAAGCTGTAGAAGGAACGTTCCCTCCTGCGGTTCCCCTCCCCGCCACTTCCATGCTCCCTAATCATCAACAGGACAAACACATTGTTCCATCAAGGCTGGCTGGGAACAAGAGGAGACATGAAGCCAGCACAAGAGTTTTTGCCTGAGGTTCACAGGATTCATTCCAAGACTCCACCAAACCCCCTTTTCACTGCCGTTCAAACTGTCTCTGGGAAGCACACAGTTCAGACTGTTTCATGTCCTCGAAAATGTCTACAGTTTTCCTACCTCCTTCAGATTTGATTGTAAAATCATTAGCATCCAGGATATTGCTTGGTTGGGTCCCAACTCACTTATCTCATTTAATCTTCACAACTGTCCTATAGTAAAAATAGAATCATTATGTCTATTTTACAGATGAGAAAACTGAGGCTAGGTTCCTAACTCTCCTCGGGTTCCGTAGGTGAAGGGTGCTGCCCAAGTGTACACCCATACATTTGACCCCAGGGCCTGATACCGAGGCACTGTGCAATCGGAGCCCCCAGCCACATTGCTGGAGAAATGAGAGTCAGATAGCTAGCTCACCCTTCTGCTTGGATAGAGGTCAAGTTAAAGTTAGCACTGGACCTCAGGAGGTGAGTCAGGGGAGAACAAAGCAGGAGTGAGCATTAACAGAGGGGCTCGGCCTTTGCCTTAGGGCAGGTCTGTTCCAATCCAGGGTCATCCTCTCCAGCCTGGGAGGCAGAAAGGGCAGAGGGTGGAGGACAGAACAGGAGATCCACAGCAGGGCAACACCGGAGGGGAGGCCTGTCGCCTGGCGGGGGAGGACGCGTGCCAGCCCGATTTACCTTCTGCTGACACATGCTCCTATCTTAAAATGAGAGACACTGAGGACGAGGTCCGGCAATTATAACTACCAAGTCAGAAGAGCGCGAGGCCCAGGTTTGCGAAGCCGAGGTTTATCTGCCCACCTGGGTCTTGTAGGGTGCCCTCCTATCCCCCTCTCCCGGTCTCCAGGCCTCTCCCCTTCTCTCCTTCGTTCCCCTCCCTCTCCTCAAAACATGGTGTCAACACCAGATCCCAGTAATTCACCGGGAGTAGAGTGATTTGAATGTTACTACTAAGGTCTTGGGACCATCTCTTACTCCTCTGCCTCTGCCGGCTCCTGCTTCTGAACCTTTAGGAAGTGAACCCAGGCATCAGGCAGATGAGGCATGCAGATGGGCCTCGTTAGGGATGGAAGTTGAGCTGAAAGCTGGGGCTCAGGTGTGTGATCACAGTTTGGGATAATGCTTCACTCGAACTTGAACCCGGTCCCAGGCCACGTGGGGCGAACCACAGTCTCCCTAGCGGGTAGAGCCTGTGCTGGGGAATATGGAGGAGAGAGAACGAAATGCACCCCCATCTTCTCACCCAGCCAACAAATGTGAAATGAGAGGGCCAAGCAGATGGGGCTCAGTTCTTGTTCCCCATTTCACCAACAGAAAGTTAGCGAGGCCGGGAGACCGTTCAGGGGGCCTCTGTCGAAACAGAAGGGCCAAAAGGGCAGAGGGTCTCCACTAACAGTGACCTCTGCACACATCACATACACAGGCCTGCACACATACGCATGCACACAGCACACACAGGCACACACCTTTCAATCCATTGTCAAAGCCATGAGTCAACGGACTAAGAACGGTGGCATTTCAGATTTCACTAAGCAGTGTTAAGGGTAGAAAATTTTCAAGTGAGCCAACTAGCTAAGTCAGCTACAGGGAAGAAATATCTTTAGATACCAGAAGTTGTCCTACTTGCTTGTGTGTGGTTTAGGAAGTGTATTGTATAAAATATGTAGATGGCCAATGTCTGCTTCTGTAATCCATTTACTTGTTAATTAAGGGTGTTGTTCCGGGAAAAGATATGCTAACAGCCAACTTCCACTTCTGTAATCTGCTTGCTTGTTCAGGAGACCACCAGGATATGGCCTTAAGCTTTATCAGCTGCCTGCTCTGAAAGCTCGGGGCTGATCTCCTCTAGCCCTGCGTGGTAGAGAGTCAGTCACCGGCCGGCTAATAAAGGCTCATAATTAATCTCAATTGGCTGCGTGGGTCTCAGAATCGTTCGCGCCATAACAGCAGGTAAGGGGAGAAGGTATTTTGTATTCGGGGTGGCTTTCCTCCCCTGCCCCCCGCCCCCAATCATATCAGAGCAGAAATGATCCAAAAAGCACAACAGAAATAGAAGTGACTATCTCCTGTGCAGGGCTGGCCCCGCCCCCAGCCCTGGAGCCCAGCCCCTGCTCCCCTCCCCGGCCTTCCCCTTCTTTCCTTGCACTTTCCTCGAACAAGTAAAGCTTCTTTCATCTTAAATCGCAAACGACAACCCTTTTAGACCCGTCATCCCCTCTAGCTGCCTCCTATGCTCCTCCTTCCTTCTGAGTCAAGCTTCTCGTGGAAGTTTCCTAAACAGCACTCATAATGTTTACTTCAAGGTTGAGGACCGGAAAAGACTGTGTGCAGAAGGGTGCGCTCGAGAAGAGGAGAGACTATTTGCCAAGAGATGAGGAAAAGACCCCTCAGGAAGACGGAACAATGTGAGCAAAGACATGGAGGCAGTAAAGTCCCAGGAGGACATGGGGATGAAGAACGAAGATGGGTAGTGGAAGGGTATAGAAAGGGAAGTCACAGCCAGGTAGAAGAGGCAGGGCCACAGAAGG
>NW_006434835.1:14713521-14715361 GCF_000325575.1 Pteropus alecto
CTGAAACAACTTTACGCTTCACAGTTGTTGACGATTCATTTGACCAAATAATATGGGCTGATCACCTACATCCTCTCAGAAGATTGATTTGGGATAAAAGATGGTTTGGAAAAAAAGGAAGAGACTGTCAAGAAAAAACTAGCAAGAAAACACAAAATAATAGCTACCCGGAGATGGTGGTCAAAATTAAGTAACGGTCTAGGGTTTGTTCCATAAAGTCCTCGGGTCTGGCACATGAGACGTCATGCTGATTTACACTCCAGTTAGACACACACTCAAGTTTTTGGTTGCGCATACTCATGTGCTTTTGCAGCTAGTAATTTTTATAACTGTTAAATTATTCGTGGCATTGTTTTCTCTCTCGTGTTCTTTAAAGAGATGCTGTTTACTGCTCAGCAAGTGGTGGGAATACATTAGCTTCCCCCTTTGCGCTCTCTTTTCTGATCCTGCTGTGCCACGGGCAGCACCTTTCTCAAAGTGCTGTCTTCAGCAGAATACATGCTAAGCTTTTTCAAAACCAGACAAGAACTCGATCCTTTTAAAGTTTTTTTTCAGATTTTAACATTTTTTTCCCCCACTCTCTTAAAAATCACCTCAGTAAAATGGGTTCGAGTGGGTTTTATCAATTCTTTCACCCGTTCTCCCTTCTCGGCTGTCCCCGGCTTTACCTGCACCATCCCTGCCAAGTGGGAAGCAAAGACTTCACTCATAGCTGAGCAAGGATCAGACCTCCAATATAAGGCTCCCTGGTGAAATGGCTCTAACCTTGCCATTCACGGATAGCCCCACAGAGCCCACACTACCTGCCAGCTTTAAATCTGTTTGGACAGGAAAGCTTATAACCCTGCTCTGCTATTTTTAGCAACTGCTAGTGTTGAGTCAGTCTTTCTGCTGGCGTGGAGCCCTCTGCTCTTTCTTGTGCTGGCAGAGTCTTGCTCATTTCTCAGGGCGGTGAGCACATCTGTCTCCCTCATCCACTCAGCCTTCGCCGGCATCCCCTTCTTCATCCCTTTCGTCAGGCAGGTGAAGGGTCTTTCTTTCTCTGTTTCTCTGGGTAAAAGTTTGTCCACAAGTCACGTACATTAATCTGGATGGAGCTGGAGAATTTCCACCTTCTTCACAATTTTGCATTAATGTAGCTATAAATGGGATTTTTAAAAAAATTCAAGCGTGAGTTCAAATATGCTTTTAAGTGGAAATAATTACATTGGAATAACTTCAGAGAGAATGATAGAAAGGATTTAAACCTTAGTTATAAATTGATACTCACTGCTCATCATTTGTGATCCCAGAGTATAGCAGAGTGACTGGCATAGAAAAGGCACTTAATGCTTGATTGATGAAGGAATGCTTAGGAAAAAATGAATAAATTCTAAGGTGTTAAAAGTTCAGTGATTTTTCATTCTCAAGGGTAAAACTCATACTTTAACACAGAACTTTTCTTTAATAAATTGCAAATGGTGGAGTTCTCAGGCGTCTCTCCTGGGTGGGGCCAGAGATCATTTCGGCAGTTGGGATGATTTCTGTCTTAAGTAACCCCAAACTCAACTCAAAATGGCTTAAACAGCAGAGAAAATGTATTACCTCTACAACGAGTCTTTGGACAGGACCTCTGCCCAACAGATATAAGGTTAGTCATCCAGCGGCTCAAGTTTTCAGGTCCATGCTACTTTCCATCTTCTGCCCTGCCAGCCTTAGGGTATCAGCTTTGCCATCACAGGCTAACTCTCCCCCACGCTACATGATGGCACCATAAACCAGAGTCATGTGTAGATATAGCACTGTCCCACAGAAAGGAAAGGCTTCCTTCCATGCCTCACTTTTCGAAGAACAAAACTCT
>NW_006434835.1:14715401-14716940 GCF_000325575.1 Pteropus alecto
GGGCTAGAACAGGGACACATCCCTTTTCCAAAACAATCCCTGGCAACAGACCCGGTACCACTGTGGACGTCTTCAATCACTCATGATTTGCCAATGAGACACACGGGAGATAGACACCTGGACCACATGACTCCACCAGCAAGGGAGAAGGGGGAGGAACAGCTACGGACAGGTCATCGACAGCAGTGGCGCTGGTGTCCATCAAAGGCCAGGCCCGATTCTAAGCGAAGTCAACCTGTTGTAATTTTTCCAAGGAACTTCTATAAACCAGGGAAATACTTTGACAATTTTCAACGAAAAAAATTACACCACGATTTGACTGGTTAACGAGTGACATATTTGGGTGCTAAGGGCACTCATACTTTTTTTATTTTCTTACTCTCAGGACCCTTTTGATCAACATTCAGTTGTATTCTGTGACTTTTTTCATAATTGGTTGAAAAGGATCTATAATCTACTTCACAGTTCATCAACAGAGATTATTCATTCATTCATTCATTCATCTATCAAGTTCTTACTAGGCTTGTTTTAGGTACTGAGAACACAAAGAAAGTCCTTCTAAGGACTTGGAATTGGAGTTAGGACCCGCCCTACTGCAGAGTGATCTCATCTCGAGATCCTTACGCTCTAATTACATCTGAAAAGATCCTATTCCAAATAAGGTCACAGTCTTGAGGTTCCAGGTAGACACATCTTTTGGTGACAACACTAGTTGTCACCAACATTAGGCAACACTAGTGTGGAATTAGATAATTAACATAACCTCTTTGAGCACATTTCCTTATCTATAATATGGGGATAAAATATTTATCCTAATGGATCATTGTGAGACAAATAAAAAGCTTTTAAATTGCTGAGAAAGTACTTGGTCTATGGTAAGTGCTCAATAAATGATAAGAATTTGGACTTTTTCCTACAGCAGCAGAAGGCTTGAGAAAGTAGGTGTTTGATGGGGTGGGGAGAAAGAAATTACTTTCCAATTTGTCCCCCCCCCCTTTTTTTTACATATGAGTTATTCAATATTTATTTTTCATTCTGACTTATTTCACATAGCATTATACCATCAAGGTCCATTCCATGTTGTCGCAAATGGCAAGATTTTATTTTATTCTATGGTGAATAATATTCTATTGTACATGTGTACCACTTCTTCATCCATTCATCTATTGATGAACACCCGGGTTGTTTCCATATCTTGGCTACTGTAAATAAAGCTGCGGTGAAGATAGGGGTGCATTTGATACATCTTTATCCAGGCCCAGTCTTAGAGAATCTTAATTTGTTCCCACTATTTTTTATTGCCCACTGATCTCTGCCATGGCCCACACTAGAGAGAACTGAGTCATATCCAAACTTTTACAGGAGCAGTTGAAAATCAGCCACTCAATGAATATTCAAAACCTGAATTCCATATAGAATTCCTCTTCCTATTTACCCAGAAGAGAGCATTTTAAACAAATTGCTGTCATTCAACTCATGGACATAGACAATAGACTAGTGGTTACCGGAGGGTAGGGGGAAGGGCAGAGGCGGGGGGGA
>NW_006434835.1:14719545-14734784 GCF_000325575.1 Pteropus alecto
TGTTATAGTGAGTAAGAGTGGCGATAGTGGACAGCCTTGTCTTGTTCCTGATCTTATAGGGAAGGTTTTTAGTTTTTCATTATTAAGTATAATGTTGGCCAAGGGCTTGTCCTATATGGCCTTTATTATGTTAAGGTACTTTCCTTCTATACCGATTTCATTAAGTGTTTTGATCATAAATGGATGCTATATCTTGTCGAAGGCTTTTTCTGCATCTATCGACATGATCACATGATTCTTATTTTTTAATTTATGTGGTGTATCGCATTAATCAATTTCCGTATGTTGACCATCCCTGTGCCCTTGGGATGAAGCCCACTTGATCGTGGTGTATAATCTTTTTAAATGAGCTTTTCTTAATTTCTGTGATAGTCTGTTATTAGTATATAGAAATGTCACAGATTTAGGTATATCGATTTTGTATCTTGTGTCTTTCCTGAATTCGTGAATACTAACAGTTTTCTTAGTGGTCATTAAGGTTTTCTATATACAGCACATGTCATTTGCAAATAGTGAAAGTTTTACTACTTCCATTCCTATTTGGATTTTTTTTTTTTTTTTTTTGCCTAATAGTTGTGGCTATGACTTTTGATACTATTCTGACTAAAGTGGCAAGAGCATCTTTGTCTTGTTGCTGACCTTAGAAGAAAAGCTTTCAGCTTTTCACCATTAAATATGATCGTGTTAGCTGTGGGTTTGTCATATCTGGCCTTTATTATGTTAAGGTGCATTCCCCCTATACCCATTTCAAGAGTTTTTACCACAAATAGATGTTGAATCTATTCTTTTGTGTGTCTATTTAGATGATCATATGATTTCTATCTTTCATCTTGTTAATGTGGTATATTGCATTGATTTGCAGATGTTGAACTATCCTTACATCCCTAGAGTAAATCCCCCTTGACTGTGGTATATGATCCTTTTAATGTATTGTTGAATTGGCTAATATTTTGTTGAGGATTTTTGCATCTATGTCCATCAAGGATATTACATGTAACTTTTTTTTTTTTTGGTGGTGTCCATTGTCTGGTTTTGCTATCAGGGAAATGCTTGCCTTGTAAAATGTATTTGGGTATGTGAAAGTGTTCTTTCCTCTTCAACTTTTTAGAAGAATTTGGAAAAAAAAGGTATTAAATCTTTAGAAGAATTCACTAGTTGGCCATCTGGTCATGAATTTTTATTTGTTGGGAGTTTTTTGATTGATTCAATTTCATTACTAGTAATCAGTCTATTCAGATTTTCTGCTTCTTCAGATTTAGTTTTGGAAGACCACGTTTATGGAAATTTCTTTCTTTTAAGTTGTCCAATTTGTTGATAGTAGCCTCTTATCCTTTGTATTTCTGGGGTATCAGTTGTAACTTCTCTTTCATTTCTATTAATTTGGGGTCCTCTTTCTTTTTTTGTTAGTCTAGCTAAAGGTTTGTCAGTTTTGTTTATCTTTTCAAACAACTAGCTCTTAGTTTCATTGATCTTTTCTATTGCTTTTTTAGTCTCTATTTCTGCTGACCTTTATTATTTCTTTCCTTCTACTCACTTTGGACTTCGTTTGTTCTTTTTCTACTTCCTTTAGTAATACTATGAACTTCTCTCTTAGTACCACTTTTGCTGCATCCCATCAAAATTGGTATGTCATATTTGTTTTCATTTGTCTCTAAGTATTTTTTTAAGTTCTCTTTGACTTCTTAGATGACTCATTGATTGTTCAGTAGCATATTATTTAATCTCCCCACTTTTGTGTTTTTTTTCATTCTTCTGGTAATTGATTTCTAATTTCATACCACTGTGATTGGAAAAGATGCTTGATATGATTTCAATCTTCTTGAATTTGTCGAGACTTTTTTGTGGCTTAATATATGATCTGTCCTGGAGGATGTTCCATGTGCACTTGAGAAGAATGTGTATACTGCTGCTTTTGGATGGAATGTTTTATACATATCTATTAAGTTCATATAGTCTAATGTGTTCATTAAGCCTGATGTTTCCTTATTGATTTTCTGTCTGTTCCTTCTCCCCCAACTCGTTCGTTATTTCTTAGTTCTCAGGCTTACTTAACTTTCAGTTGCTGGCTAGAGTGGATGTCCCTTAAGACATGATTTTCAAGCTGTTCTGGAAGCATAAGAGGTTCCGCAAGAGTCTATTCAAAATTTCACTTAAAAAAAGCCATTAATATATGCAAATGTATTATATTCCACAATTTAACACATTAACTTGTCATATTAATTCCCTTGGCTTGGGCACACCCCAGAAATAACTTTTATTCCTATGCACACATGTAGGATTTGAACTTGTGTCATAAATGAGAAAAATTATATCTCTGTGGTCTTTTAAACAATACAGGCCTATTTATGACCGTGTAAGCAACATAGAATAAGCAGATATAATAGTACTTAAGAGTGTGAAGCAGAATATTTTGAAATTTGGATCCTTAGGCTGATAAGAGTAGACTGGGAACCTGGCTTCTGAAATTGGGCAAGTTTGGCATTGAATAGCTTCCAGTGTGGCCTTGAGCAAGTCACTAAACTTCTCTAAGCCTGTTTTCTGTAAAATGGTGATAACATTATAAAAGACATCCATCTTCTTAAAAGTCCTTTGGTTCTTTCCATTACTGGGAACCTCTCTTTGGCTTTCTTTATAATATTACATAATATCTAGTAATTCCTAACATCTAATATCTTTCCAATTATGCTTCTCAATACCCCAGCCTTCTGCTCTATGTTATTAAGTCTCTCTTCCTGTTCTTTTAGGCACCTCCAATCTCTAGAAGTCTTGTTCATTTCTTAGGACGAGGAGCTCAGCTCTTTGCCTCACTTTACAAAGCCATAGTACTTAACCTTGTATCTAAAATTTCATTAGGACACTTCATGAAACGGCGTTCCTGCCCAGCACTGCCATCAGTACAGAGCTCCTGGCAGAAACCCCTCCTTTCCTTGAACCGGATCACTTTCTCTCACAATGCGCTCTCCTCGCCGGCATCTGTGTGCAGGAGGGAGTAGCGTGGGGATTTGTCGTGTTCTGATATAAACGCTGCATCTCCTTTAAGGGGAAAAACTGCCTTTTAGGTTGCTTTTATACAGAGGATGTTGAAAGTGTGAACCTATACATTTATCCTGATAAAATCTTGCTCTTGACTGTTTTTTTAATAATGGGATCCCATGTTGGTTAGAGTTCACTAGAAAGGTAGGGTTCTGTTAGTAGAAAACATCTGACAACCACTGACTCGGGGCTTTTCTGTTTGCTCCCTTCTAGTCAGAACAGAGTCAGTTTCTTATTTTCTTTTATTTTCCTGTTGAATCACTAAGATGTTGCCTCTCTCTTTAGTACTGATCTTACTAACCTTTTTGTTTTCTCTCATACTCTGAAACCAGCAGAATGTTCACATGCTGAAATGAGGCATGCAGGCACTTCTCACCTTAATTTTTCTCAATTCTAGCAGGCTTTTACTTTCTCTTTCCTAGTAAAATGCTTTCATGGGCTGTATCTGCTGATTTTATAATTATCACTAACAACTAACTGTTTTGGATACAGGGAGAAATAATTTTCCTAAAGTCATAGCATCCTTTAGAACAGTCAACTGATCAGACTTTTAACTGGGTGGTCTCACAGGTACATAATACTGATTTAACTAAAATGATGACTTAGATTCTAGATATTTTCCCTCTAAATAAATATAACCTTAACTTCTTTGGAAGAATATTTTAATCATAAATTATAAAAACATATAAATAAACGCCTAAAGTCTAGAACTATATCCTTCAAGTCGACATGAAAAACAGATTTGTATAATAATTAAGTTCTCAAAATAAATTAATACACCTTTTTAACAACCTACATGATCTTCTGTATATAGTAGCAATCAGTATTAATTGTAAAATTGCATATCTTGAAGAGTAGTCAAAAATACAAATGTGCCTCTTCAGACAGAAATGTAGAGGGAATAAATTTATAGTAAAAAAGAACATTTCATTATAACTTCACAAATTAAAAAAAATAATAATGACACTAGAATATGAGTTTCACACAGTGGGAATTTTTGTTGGTTCTGTGCTCTGCTATATCCTCAAGTGCCTAGAACAAGGCCTAACACATACCAGGTGCTCAATAAATATATGATTAATTACTGTTTTAACAAAAAAATTTGATTAGAAATTTAAGTAATTAGAAGTGCCCCTGATAGGCAATGGATCAAATGGAAACCAAAAAGCTAGATAAAATTTTGCATTTTGAATTGACCCTAAAAAGTGAATAAATTTAATATTTCTTTTTAGTTTACAAGTGGTTATTATTATTTTAAAACATAGCCAGACTCTAGATGAGACACAGCAAGTATGTGGCATATTTGAAAATATAAAAACTTATAATATACCTATCAAATATTATACCAGTCTACAGACCACAGCTTTCTCATCCCTGCTTACAATCCTTGGTGTCTATTATTTTCTCATATTCTTTTAGCTGCAAGTAACAGAAAACAAACTCCAACCAACTTAAGCAGGAAACGGAATGGAGATCTACTGGAAGGAGTCTGGGTGCTGATGGGCTTGAAGAACCATCAGTTCAGGGGACCTCGGGGACTAGGAAAAAGGTCTTAGCCATCAGGACTCTTTTTCTGAACGTCTGCTTCTTTCTCTCAAATATTTTCCATAAGGTTGTAATCAAGGTTGCCAGCATCAGCAGACTACTCCTATCTCCCTCTACTGAGAGCAATTTTGTTTTTATAGATTCAGATGGAAAGATCCCAGGGAAGAACGCCAACTGGTTCAGCTTGGGTGACATTCCCATCTCATGAACCAAGCTATGGCCAGGGAGGAAGGGTGGATCACAGGAGGATTTGGCAGCTTCCCTTTAGAATATATTAGCAGTATGAAGAAGGTACATCAGCTCTTCAAAATGGACATTCTCAGATGAGAACAAATGTCATTCATAATGCAAACTAAAGCTCCTGTTTGAAGCCTGTGGAGATAGACTGCCTTCTGCGGACTGGCCCTACAAGGCTTCCACTTTCAAATTCTGGGTTCACAACCATCTGTTACTTAAGGATTCTTGTTGTCCAAAGACTGGTTAACTGAATTATTAAGATCTATATTATTAAAATGAGATAACAGTTTCATCTGAATTAAAAAGGCAAACATAATATTAGTATCTTTCTTTAAGAGATCAAAACACTTTAATCACAACTTTATAAGGCTAAGACTAGCCTGATGAACTGATGAATAAAAATTTCCTCCGTTTTACCAACTGGAAACTAAAGCCAGATGTTTTATCTAAGGTCTCAGTTGGTGAGGAACTAGACTGGCTTCTAGACTAATGTGTTTTACATTACAGACCAGTGTCTCAACAAGGAAGCACAACCCACAGACTAGTGTTTAATATTTGGCTTTACTTTATAAAAATACACAACTTAAATACATATTACACTCTCTATACAAGACATAAACAACTGTTAGATTTAACATTTTCAACGGAAAGCAAACACATGAATTACCTCGTAAGAGCAAAGGGTTTCTTTAGAGACTGCATTCACAGTTGAAAGGACTAATGCCCATGTGAGCAGTCAATGCAGGAAGCTAACCCAAAGTGTCCAACTTTCCAACAAGCCATTTCACCAACAGGGCCTTTATTGCACCGCTTAATATTGCACTGCTTGTTAGACACAATCTGATGTATCCACATCACAGGTTTAAGCTTTTGTTTTCTCTAGAGACGTTTAATGGAAAAACCAATGTACGAACAGTATTAACTGCCTTAGAATTGTGCTAAATACCAATCACAAGAAGTATAAACCTTTCTTCACTTTGCAAAACTTGCAAAGGAAGGTGGTTAGCTGTATTTTGCAGCCAAATTTATTTTCGAAAGTTTTCCAAAAACATTGGCAGAGTCATTTAGATGGAGTGCAGTGGAGAAGGGTGTAACATTCCTGTGCCTACTGAAATTACTTCTAAGAAAGGCACTGTCACTGTCAAGGTCAATGTACATATGGCTCCCCCCTTTCTAACTTGAAACTGAAATAACCTCTCTCCCCCTCTAGATTGTGTGAGGAACAGCTATGTCATTACTGATGCTGCAAACTTACTCTGGCTTTCGGAAATTTAGCTGTCTTACCTATGGCTCATTTAACTAACAGCGAATAAGGTACTAGTTGATGGATATAAAGAAATAGCTACCAGAGAATATATTAGAGTAAGTTTCTTCAGGTAAATGTGAGAACAGTGTGCAATCTACAGAATTAGAGCAATTAATCTTGGGTAGCAGCACAACACGCCCGAATCTGGACTTTTAAGTTAACAGGTAAACAAAACCAAGGACATATTTATGTAAAGAAATACAATGACAACGCAGAAGTGAAAGGAATGTTGACGGCTGAGAACATCAACTAAAAAGGAGGCGCAAAAAGAGAACAGGAACAAAAGGAGGGTGCATTTTAAAGTGCTTAGGTAGGCTGGACGATTAAATGCCTCCAGGGATTGCTAACAAGTTTTAACAGTGTTCATTCTTGATGACTCAGATGTGGAAGGAATGGCTTTTCTTGAACAATAGCAGTTCAAACTTTTTTTTCTTTTTTGAAATACAAGATTCTCTATAAATTTTTTTTTAGCCATTGAAATTAGTCTGCTAGTTACTCTCACTGATATATTTTGAAATACTAACTGGCTGAATAATTTTAAGGAGGTTGAACGACAAAGTACATATTTGCACCAATAAATTAATGTGCAGAAGTCTGTAAAGTTTTGTATGAAGTTAGTACTAAAAAACTTTTCATTGCAGGTCATTCTTCATTATCTTTTGATTCTACTCAAGGATTATGGAAATCAGAAAAATTCTAGGACTCTGAATCTTACTTTTCTTCTTTTCTTTCCTTTACATAAATGAAGTAGTACATGGCCATCCTTAATATTAATAATGAAGGTGCTGGGAACGGAGGCCCCAGACCTAAGAATCGAGATCAGGCTTAACTTTCATAAGTCACTGATTATGTAAAGATATGAATGAAAAAACTAAAGAACTATTTGTGCTATAATTGTTCATATGCACAACGTAGCTGGTGAGGTGACCAACCTAGTGTTTAATAACAGTGATGAAAACTGGCACCAGCTTTTTATACAGGGCCACATACTCAGTGAGTTGTCATGTCAATTTGCACGATCCCTCATTCACTCCTAAAGTCTGTTGCAAGAACAGGTTAATCACTATAGACATGATGAATGCCTTAAGCAAAATTTAGATACGGAATAACTTTGGGTTGGAGTTCTGCAGTCTCAGGAGCTAGTTAAAATGAAAAGGCCAGAAAAAAATCCCATAAGAAATCATATCTCAGATCTCAATTCATAAAAAAGAACATTTTCAGTATCACTAAGATGAAAACTCATATTAGAAAACAATGCTCTGGTTTCCTAACAACGGGCTCGATGCAGCCCAAGTGCAGCCACACAAAGTGAAGCTGCTAGGGAAAGGGTGAGAACCCAGAAGACTGCAGTGGGCTTAAATTAAACAAAAGTGGCTTTTCTTCTTAGGTGATAAGGTATGCTAATAGGCGATCAATGTGGGATCGCTGTTTAAAACTCACAGACAGTAATGTTTTATGTCCTTGAAAGCCCCTATCAGTGCAGAGTCGTCACAGGGAAAATTATGGGTGCCGTAACGAGTGATGATGTCACGAGTCACGCAGTAAGAAAGGTTCTACAAGCTCTGAAAGAAAGGCCAGTCCTAACGTTTGTTCTTCATCCACCCTTGGAGCTTGAGGAGGAGACGATGGCAAGAGGATGCATTTTTTTATGTGAAATTAATTTTCATAAAATGTAGTTTAAAAATATTACTATTCAGAAATTTAGAACACAAGCAAAATTACGGAGATTCCTCCCACACAGGTTTTAAGGCCTCTCCCTCCATCACTACCCCGAGGATCCATTCTTGTTTCTGGTCAACCAGGCCCGGGTCAAGGCTTGTAAGGGAGGACTGAGAAGGCAGTGGCTGGAAACCAGGGTTTTGAGAAGAGAGAAATGATGCAGATGTAGTGTATAAAAAATAAAAACAAGAAGGGAGAGAAGAAGAGAGAAAAAAGAGGGAACCAACATTGATGAAGAAGCAAAGAGGAGGCCTCGCTTGTTGGAAAAGCACCCTGGTCTTTCCCATCTGTCTGTGGTAAATGATGCAGAAACAAGAAAATGTATCAGTCTCATGTGGGGGCTCTCCTAGGGCACCAAATGTGCCTCAGCCAGGCTGACCGTGCGTGACTGGGGATGTCTGCACAATCTAGTGTGACCTGCCACCACTCTTTCTTGGGTCTGATTCTTGATGCCTAGGTGATGACGCTCCCTACAGCAACCAGCACACCATTTTCACAGCAAAAGAAAGGTCTTAGATCCGGGAGCAGGACTAACAGCAGCCAGTATACCCAGAAATTGTGGCTGCCATTGCCTTTACTCTCTTAGGACTGGCTTGTCCCTCCCCCTGGTGGTTGGAGAAGGCCAACGTCGTGAATGTCATAAAAGGGCTGCTGATTTCAGAACTGCATTGCCTTGCAGCACAAACTTCCAAAGGGCTACTAAGAGTTCATTAATTCTAGGCTGATGGTTAAAATACCACCTACGGAATTCATTCTAAAAGGAGCACTTTGCTTGTGAGGTCACGCCAAACTTTCAGGGGTTTTGCTATGTCTGCCTCTGTTTTTGTCATTTTCTTTTCTGATGATGAATTTAAAAAAAGGAAGAAAAGACAAAGCGAAAGAGTCTTCTTGTCCTTCCTCCCTCTAGAAATCTAATGGACTTCCCTGAATGAAGTGCCTAAAGGAGCTTACAAATGAATCAGAAAAAAAAATTCAATTTGGAAATATGAAATGAACTATGGTGTATAAGTGATGCTTGGTTCTCTTCACTTCATCTCTCTACGAAATGGTAACAGGCACCCGAATTACCAATTTCCAAATAACACACGAGTGGAAAAAGCAATAAAATTTTGTGGAGGAAAAAAATCTATGTTGATTATTTTACCTCTAGGGAAAGTCTGTTTGTACTCGAGGCCCATGTTTGTCTTTTTCTACTTTCTACTTGATGTTTTTCAGGAGGGCTGTCCGGGCATTCACAACTGCTTTGAAGGCATCTTCACTACCGGGCGCCACACATTTGTCAGGGTGAAGCAGCACCGCGAGTTTCCGATACGCTTTGTTGACTTCATCCCTACGAAAAGCAGCAAAGCTCGACATCAGAAACAGGGCCAGCCCCGCGCACGCGCACTGCATTTAGCTGGTTGGATAATGTAACGGCTCTCACAGTTAAGCGTATCCCAAATAATTACCACCCTTTCCAAGGGTGAGACTACAGGACTAGGAAACAAACAATAAACAAATAAATAGTATTTAACATACGAGTAGAAAAAATACGGTGCAAATGAGTATATAAATACTAAGAAAACACTTGGTAAAAGAATGATCCGGTGAATAGAGACAAGTACTTGGCAGCGAGCAGACTCTCAGCGAACCTTTGCTGACAGCAGTGAGGATATGGGGTGATCAGAGAAGGCCCCCCGGAGTAGGGTTAGGAAAGGTGGGTCTTGGGGATTAACACGGGAGTGGGGACATACAGGGCGACTGGGAGAGAACTGGCAGAGGCTAGGAACAGAGCACGGACGTGGCGTGTTGTTCCCAGGAAACTGCTGGGAAGTACAAAGAAACGAAGTTGGCCATGGAGCAGGGGTCAGTAAGTTAAAGGCCATAAAGGCAAAACAACAACATAAAACAACATAAAAATTGGATTTGATAAACAATAACAATAGTAGGTGTTTCATGACAAAATGGTGCTAGGAAAGATGTTTCTTTAAGTTGGGAGGCAGGTAGAAGGTTGTTACCATAACCCAAGCATGACTATAAGAGTTTAGATTACAGTGTTTGTGGAAGGGAAGATAAAAGATATAATATAAAGAAAGAATTGGCAGAAGCAGATAATGAGCTAGATATACAGGTAGATAAGATATAAGAAAAAAGACTGACATGAATTTCGGGGTCACAGGGAATTTGAGGCCCTGGGAAGATGGTGACGCCAATGACCAAAAAAGGGACATGGAAAGAAGTACCTGAGAGTCACATACACTGAGCTCCCTGACGTCAAAAAAATCAAGAGAGAATATTATCCAGAGAGGAAATGACTAACAATGAGCATTTCTCCAAAGACCTTCTAAGCTCCTCAACAAGCAGTGACTGGTTGGGGAGGGGCCTGGGGACCACTTGACTCTGTTCTTTATTATCTTCAGGCACCTGTGAGGCTTCTAAAGATCCAACCACTCCCCTGGTCAGAGTCTGCCTCTGTCACTACCAGATGGTTTTATTTTCCACCATTCTTTTGTAATTCATGGTTCCAGTTATCCTATATGCCTGGATATGGTACTTTTCCAAATGCCCTAGCTTCTCTCCTTTATTTTTCATTGGAACAATTTCTAGTTTGGCTCTCCAGATTAGGGAGATGTCTTGGGTGTGACAGAAAGTCTTATGTGTCAACTTGGAGAGACTGAGGTCATAGGACCATGTTAATAGTTCTCCATGTCTTAAGCATACGTTCTAAGGCTTTTTCTGTTTTCTGCTCTTAGAAGAGTCCTTCTGAATTTTGTTTTAATCTTGCATGTAGCTTTTCTACATAGATAAATTTGATGTTAGCTAACAAGAATTACATTCTCCCTAAAAAACTGTCTTTGAGGCAGGCACAGCTTCCTCTCCCTTCTCCATGAGTGACTCCTGGGCAGGGCTCCTGTAGCCGCCGTTTCCTGAGGGAACACGTCCATAGGGGGTTAGTAATGAGGCTTGGTCCTCTGCACTAAGAATTCTGGATAGCAGGAGAGACTTTCAAAGGAAATTTCTGGAGAAACAAGACTGAGTCAAGTGTGTAAGAAATATACTAATTCTACTGAAGATGAAGATTTTCTTAAAGTTCAAGAATAGTAAACACAGTTAGCACTGAACAAACATTAAAACTCTCTATAACTTAAAAAAAAAAATGTTTTTAGGTTATGCCCACATGTGCTCAATGCCATACAAAATAAGTTAGATAGACCCAGAGGAAAAAAGGTAAGAAAAATACATGTTTGTACTGCTTAAGGATATGGATTATGGAGGTTCTGTAAATTTTGGTGATTCCAATTAGCCACAGTGAGTAAATAAGGAACTAAAGTTTCTTTTTTCCTTAACAAACACTGTTCTAAGTTAATTAATAAGTACAGTGATAGTTTCTTGGTTTCAGAGCCAGTATCCCATGTAGATGAAATGGAAGAATTGAGAATGAGACCATGGAAGTCAAAAAGGACATTTAAAAGATACCAATGAACTTAGTGCTATATACATGAGGTCATCTTCATTCCCTCATCTGTTTAAAGTATGCTCAGTCATGCCTGGCCAGTCAAGGATGACCAATAACTGTCTTCCTCTTCCCCTTCCCTCTTTCCTCCTTGATTTAAAGATAAGCTATGAGACCGAAATGGAGAAGAGATACTTAATGCTGTTATGCTGACAAGGTAAATTCAAGATGTACTTTTTTCTTTTGTGGGAATCAAGGTGAAAAAGTAGAAAGGGAGAAACATGGAGAGGAAAGCTATAGTGCAAAATAAAAAGATCTAAGAACGCTTCTAAATTATAATATGCAAAGTAAGAGTAGTGGTATATGGTAAGAAGTTATGTAATCCTCGAAAGTTAAGAGTACATCCCAAGAGTTCTCATCACAAGGTCAAATCTTTTTTTCTCTATGAGATGATGGATATTAACTAAATTTGTGGTAACCATTTCACAATGTATGCAAATCAAAACATTAGGTTGTACACCTTAAACTTATAGAGCTGTAGGTCAATTATATTTCAATAAAACTGTAATAAAAGGTATCTAACCATACTAAGCAATGATTTATTCTTGCACAAGCAACAAAGAGTAGTGATTGCATTTCTTTTTCTCCCAAATAATTCTTTTGGCTAAAATAAAATAATTTAACGTAAGTACACACAAATGAAGAACTAACAAGATTTTTGAGAGAGACATAAAGACAAAGAAACAGATAGATAGTAGTAGAATTGGGGTCAAGAACCAATTCTACTACTAACTCCTTAGGTTACTAAATGTGTTTAGTTTCACTGAGTCCCAGTTTTCCCACCTATAAAATTGAACAAGTTGATTAATAACATTTTTTCCTCCTCTAAGCTTCTATGATTTAAGAATTCTCTTCTGCAAGGTATTTTTTTAAGGTTACATTAGCTTCAACCTCTTATTCAACAAAAGCAGAGCATATCATTTCAGAAAGTATTCATGTACGTACACCACATAGTTCCCACATCAGGCGACTGATATTAACTAAACATCAAAGATCAGTGAAAGAGCATTGTTAAGTAATCTATTTCCACACATTTTCATGCTTCTAGCCAATTATAAGATATAATGCACCTATAATTTTGATGATTGAGTCTTCCTCTATAATAGAACTCAGCACTAACATCCTAGAGCACTGCTTACCTTGAGGCTCCAGGTTTGACTCCCAACATGTCCCAACTGTCTTTACTATTTCGAATTCTGCGAATGGTGTCTGCTTGTTCTTTGGTGAAACTAGCACTGCTATTTGTGACAGGACGTTTCCCACCATTTTCACATAAATCAACTATGGATGAGTAAAAGGTCTGCAAAAAGAAAACACATCCCAGAGTAGAACTGATTTTGTGAAAATATAAATTCCTTTTAAGCATCAACTTAAAGAATTTCAATGTTGTCCAATAACTCTTAAAATTCATAAAAAAGCAATTATTTCAAAGAGGTAATGAAAAATATGATCAAAGAATTAAAAGAAAATATACTCTCAATGAGTAACAGATAGAGAACTCAGCAGAGAGCTAAGAACAAAATAAACAAATGCAAATTCTACAACTGAAAAGTACTGAATTAAAAAATTCACTCCGTGGATTTAACAGCAGATTGAAGTCAGAGCAATAGAGACTACGCGATCTGAAAAACAGGAAAAAATGAAATAAAAATAAACATAGCCTCAAGGACTACAGGACAAAATCAAATGGTCTAATATATATATAGCTGGAGTCCCAAAAAGAAAAGAGTGAGAATAGGCATATATATGTAAAAAAAAAAAAAATACTCCCCAAATTTGATAAAAAACACATGCCTACCAATCTGAGAAACTCAACAAATCCTAAGAAGGATAAATATAAAGAGAACCACATCTAGGGACATAGCACAATTGCTGGAAACCAAAGAAAGATAAGGAGAAACTCTTGAAAGTAGCTGGAGGGAAAAAAAGACACATTACATACCAAAGAATAAGAGTAAGAATGACAGCTAACATCTCATCACAGACGCAATAAGAGGCCAAAAGAGAACGGACTAACATCTTTAAAGTGCTGATTTAACCTGTAACTGTTATTATTCACAACTCTTGAATAAATCACTACTACTCTTAGGTGTCCTTTTATCTGAAATGAGGTTAATGCCTGCCACATATTAAGAGTCTCAAATGAGATAAACGCATCCAGAATTATAAAATACCATTCAAATGGTTAAGTATTATTATTGCACATATATAGGTACAAACTCACACAGGTCTATGTACTCAAAAGAATACAAACATGGCAAACTGATATCGACCTTATTTGGTCTTGAAATAGAAGCTACTGATGCCCAACTTAGCCTGTCAGCCAAGGATGAAGCCTGTCTTCTAACAGGTGGGGTGACAGCTTGTGAGAAGGAAATTCAGCATAAAAGATTCAATAAAATCCCACTCAATAATTAAGAACAACTCTTTATAGTATAGCTACATTATTTGAAATTCTAAAAATTCCCAAAATATCTGATATATTCATAAGAAAAAATGCATTATTCATGCCACCCCTTACTTCCAAATGTACCTATAATTAAGATTTGACTTGACTTTATAACTTATTGTTTAAATAGCTTCCCCTCCTCAAAATTATTCAAGATTAGTTAAGTTCTAAAAAGTGACCATCTATTCATGTTGCAATGTGAGTACATCCTTCTATTGCTTACTAAATTGGTGAGACCCAATTTTTATGTGTGGCTAGATTCTGCAATGATAGTCTCCTATTCTCTAATTGTACCCCTATGGGCTACAATATAGGATTCTATTAGCTATAGCAAGGCAATTCTGCCAAAGCAATGCTTCCGTTTGATTATGCATACAAATGTAATCAAGGCTAGTTTTGAAGAAAATCTTTGTCCTACTTATAAGTAAGTGTATAATAACCATTGTTAAACTTGATAATCATTGGAATCACCTAGAGAGTTTTTTCAAAATGTATATATTCCTAGCTCCAGCACAACATTAAGCTTCCAGTAGGTTTGGAACCCAACAATCTGTATTTTGAAGAATTTCTCCAGGTAATTCTCATGATTGGCCAGGTCTCATCTAAAATAGACAGCAGACAGGTACCACACATACACACACACACTCATATTCATGTCTTTCTCTCTCTCACCAGCTTCTGAAAAGAGCTTATTCTAATGAGAAATCCCTATTATTTTTCGGCTTTTTGTAATTTACACTAAAATTTGGCATGGGCAGCCTTGACACAAACTCTAAAACAACAAAATGCTAGGTTACCTGGAACATTTCATTAATTCCTTCTCCAGTTTGTGCTGAAGTTTCAAAGTACAGGAACCCTTTGCTTTCGGCCCAAAGACGCCCTTCGCTTTCATCGACACAGCGGTGCTTGGTACAATCAATCTGAAATAGTAAATGGAGGCATAGAGAAGATTCTAACCGTGTCCCAAGGAATTCTTCGTCAATCTTTTACTTAGGCAAATACTATTCTTAAATGAACCCCAGCACTAGTACAGAAAATTACCAGGACCAAAAGGACAAAGATTTACTAATAATTGAACGTGGATTGATTTTCTGTGGCAACAAGTGCCTATTACCACACTACACTTCATCCCTTAACTGCCACTATTCACCTCTGTGACAAAGTTGGTTTCACGATGAATATTTGCCACACTCAAGGGGCTATGGTCTGCTTTTCATATCTTTCTATAGTAGACATTTCACCTAATAATTGCCCCTCCTCCAAGCAGGTCAGAGTATGATAATTAGGATTCACCTCTCCTGTTTGGTCAGCAACACCATTCCCCAAGTATGGCACCAGAAACGAAAATGGATAAAAATCCTGATATATCAACTTTTATTTTCTTAGGGGCATATGATTTTAAAAGTTGTTGATTCTGAAATTACCAAATAAGGAATTTTTCTTTTTATTTGTTCTCC
>NW_006434835.1:14734804-14739707 GCF_000325575.1 Pteropus alecto
CTAGAAAGTTGAGCATACCATTTCCAAAGCAGTTACCTTGTTGGCACACACTACAAATACAATATTTTCCATGTTTCCGTGAGGTCCAAGATCTTGCTTCATTTCTGCCAGCCATGCATCAAGGGCATCAAAGGAGTCTTTCTGCCCAACATCATAGACCAGTATCACACCTTGTGTGTCCTTGTAAAACTCATTACGAACCTTCGCATAAAAGAGCAGAGGCACAAAATCTGAAATAGCAAGCTGGGGAGTTTTGTAATCTCATAACAATATATCTCACAGTCATTAACTTAGCAAACTTTTGTGTTTTCACAGTATTTGCTGTTGTATCTTAGTATCTGGTGGTTTTGGGGGGACTTTCTATAAAATCAAAGTAACATGACCAAAAAAAAATGTGTTGGTATTGAAAGACATAATGGAAACAACAGCTTCCTGCCCCTCTTCACCTCCAGGGCCACTCCCCGGAGGCAATCAATCTTTAATTGTTGTTAGTAGATCTTAAAAGAACACAAATTATATAAAGTTCTTCATAGGATGAACTTCAACGGTGAAAAGAACTTAAGGCAAAAATGACACAAATATCGGCAATAGGTATAGCAATTTATAGATCACATTCCAAAGCTGGCTTTCCCCAGGATGCTAGGGAGAGAGCTTCCCTGTAACTCTGGGGTCTGCGCACCAACTTCAGAACTCCAAATTCAAAACCTCATTGTAGCGTAGTGGAAAAGAGCACAGGCTCTGGAGTTAGATCTGGTTTACACTCACTAGCTGTGTGATCTTGGGCAAGTCACTTAACCTCTCTGTGTCTGTTTCCTCATCTGTAAAATGGGGCTAATACTACGTACTCCATAGAGTTATTGTGAAGATTAAATGAGAGAATGAAGGCAAAGCACCTACGTGGTACCTGGAAAACAATGTATAAGCACCTTCTCCCTTCCTTCCTTACATTCATTCTGATCGTCCTTCTTTGATGTTTTCATTAGAAATGGCAACTCACCTCTGGGGGCATATCTGCAGTTCTGGGAAGAAGCAGCATGAAGTACAGAGCACACTAAGGTTGAATGGGTAAGAAGCGTCGCTGACAGATTTGGGGTCTCAGTAACAGAGGCCATGTATTATACATTCTTTTCAAAGAATTCCAGTATGTATTCAGACTCACGCTGGATATGTAGTAAAATAAAGACATCTTATACACATCAGGTATAAAGTATCTATAGTTTTCTAAGCATAGATACCTGGACCAGGAATGTAAGGACCTGTTATTCTGCAGAAACATAAGAAGCTATCCCCTAAAACTAAAACCAACAAAATCAGAAAGAATTTTAAGTGAAGACCAGGAGTCTTCACTCCTCAGTGTTCATGGTCGTTAGCCCCCCTGCAGTAGTAAAAACGGGGCTGTCTCTTCTTTCCTGAAACTCTTACTGCTTTGGCTCCCATACACCACATATCGCAGGTTCTTAACTGATCTCTCTTCCACCATCTCCTCCTCTCCTCCCCGCTGCTCCCACTCCAGCCTGCCACCGTAATCCCCCAGATCCTGTCTGGGCACTCTTCCTTTTTCCTTCCCCCCGACTGAGCAAAATCAACCACCCTTTCATCTGCACTTCCAGACCTGCATTTCCAATTAGCTCTAGACTCTTCCAGCTGAATGTCCTATTGGAATCTCAGGTTCAACACGTGCAACAGGAAACCCTCTTATTCCCACCTAAACTCTTCCTTCTCTTAAACTTTTAGTGATGAAAGGAGCACACCAGTCTCAGACATTTGGGTTGGGTTGAAAGCCTGGTGTTAACCTCTGCTGCTTTCTTCTCCCTTTGCTTGTGGAAGTCACCTCTATCATATTTCTTACACCTGTCACTTCCTTGCCATTTTCATTGCTAACACTGTCTTGACTTAACTATTGCAAGTCTTCTGTCTCCCTAGCAACATTATACACTCTGCATATTTATCTTTTTAAAGCCCCAGTTCAAAAGTCTGTTGTTTCCCCACTGCCAAATTCCCAAAGTTCACACTCTTTGTGTTAAATTGATATTAAAAGTTTCTGATCGGTCCTCCACCAACTTCTTAGTCTCGTCCTCCTCTTTCTCCCTGTACTTCAAACTGGATCATCTCTTATTCCCCAAACCTGCCCTATGCTTTCCTAACTCCATTTGGAAACAGAGACCTTTATCTTCAATCTCTCAAGGTCTAGCTATAACACTGTATCTTTCACGTAGTTTTTTTCCGCCCTGTTCCTCATCATCTTACTCCTTACTCTTGACAAACATAGCATTTTGTACTTCTAATAGAGCTCATATCACTTCCCATCTAGTTTTGTAGTTACAGCACATCCAGCTGTCTTCCCCACTAGACTGTAAGCAATGGGAAGGCATGCATCTTGATGCACCATCTTTGTGTCACCCACTGGGCCTAGAAGGTATAAACATCTAAGACATATTTGTTTAATCAAATGGCTAAATGTGCTATGGTAGAGAATAGAAATAGAAGCCAAATGGGGAAAAGAATTTCAAAACACAGATCATGGTGTCCAGAGGGATATTTGCATGCAGAAAAAAAGACTTAAGCAATCTCAATGGATTTCTCTTTCAAAGGACTCAAGTTCAAGTCTGAGCTCAGCAACAGGTTATATATGTAATCTTGAGTAAGTGATTTTATTAGCTCAAGCCTTAGTTTCCTCATCTGTAAAATGAAAGTAGATGTCTCAATAATCACCTACAACTCTATTATTTTGTCTCCCCAAACAGCTTTCTAATGTTAGAAGACTTGCTTCATCCAAAGTTTAATTAAATAGGATGCTAAGGGACCTGTGATTATTTAATTCTTAAAGAGAGATGGCAAACTTTATAGCCTGTAGGTTAGAGAAAATGGTTAGTTTACTATCATTCAGGCCTCAGAGAGTTTCTACAGCCCCTCTAACACACATCAATACACCCCAGATGTGCGCCAGTGGAAGAGAGACTGGTGGTAAGAGACAGGCTCCACCATTCCCTCAGCGGTCCTCTCTTGGACACTTCCCTCTGAGACTGTGGTCTCATATACTAAGCAGACTGTCCTTTCTCAGCAGGTCCTTTGAACACAGCTGTCAAGAGGATTGGTGACAGCGGAAGTTTCGATGCAGGGCAGGCAACAAGGATTTGAGGAAGCCAGAGATCGTGAGAATGGCTGTGTGTGCTTCACGAGGTCTATGCTGAGCAAACGGATACACTTGGTTAACTTGGGAGCTTAGAAAGATGATGACGGCTTTGGTCTTGTCAAAAGGAAGGTTTGAGCTACAGACAGCAAATATTTGACAAAAAAAAAAAAAGGAGAGATCAAGGCTATTTCAGAAAAAAGGTACTTCAGAAGTAATGATTTCAAGGAGCTTCTATTAATTATACTTCTATTTTTTATGAGCTGCTGGGAAAAAAAGCTATTGCAATTGCAGGTTGCATTAGTAAGAGTCTAGTGTCTAATGATGGAAAATAACAGAACACTCAGTATTTTTCACTAATTAGACAATCTCTGGAAAGTCGTGTTCAGTTCTCAGCTCCCCATCACCTAACTGGAGCTTATCCACAATGGATGCCGATAGTCTAGCTGTGGCAGGGATAAAAAATGTTTTACCTGGAAAGGAGCAGATTAACAAATATTAGGAAGGATCTCTTGTAGAAGAACAGATTCAGTCTCTGTTGCATCAAAAACAAAGTGAAATCAGTGGCAAAAGTCACAGGAAGGCAGCCTTCATAAGGGAGAAGTTAATCTTGTGAAGCAGTGAGACCCCATCATTACAGATATTCACATTCTCCAAACGCTTACAGTCTGCACTACTTAAAAGTGTCCTGTGTATTATTATATTGTCCCCTGATTCCCACAAACCTACATAACTCTTGCTTATCCATCAACACTCAGTTTAAATGTTGCTTCCTTCAACGGCACTTCCTGACCTCTCAGATAAGCTAGGTCTGGGTTTTAAGTACTCCCAAGCATTCTGTCATTTGTTTAACATGTGTCTTCTTTCACATATTTAAGTCTCATGAGAAAAGGATCTCTGTATTTCAAGTGTCCAGTATAGAAACTGGCATACTGGTATCTGATGAATGAATGATGGCCATCAGTCAAGAATGCTGCAGACAGAAATCCTAAAATGGGCAGGGTCTAGACCACATTAATTCCCAGGCATCTTCTAACTCTCCATTTACATGATTTGGCATAATCTAAGATTTATGTTAGCGTTTCTGAAAGTTAGAATGTATGTTAAACTTGTGGTCACCTAGAATCTCCATGCTTTTTTCACCAAGAATATTCTATACTTGTGAAGTTCATTTAACTCACCATAAGGCTTCACATTTAAAAGAAATTTATTTTACCTAAATATTTGGGTATATTCACAAGATGGAAGATTACACAGCCATTGGAAGCCATGTTTCCTCTGGGAAGATGAAACTGATGTACTTTCCCGATTCTTCCTGCTAAATACAAGTAAAATTCTGCACATTATATATAAAACTTATATAAGATGACTCTGGGAAGTGGAGAGAAGGTAGACAAGCTAGGAATCTCGCAACCTGAGGAAGGACAGACACCAGGTAAGTTTCCTGGGCTTTCTTTTACCTCGTATGTCCAAGACTCGAAGCTGAGGAAGTACAACTTGGAAATGCCCATGTGTGCAGAGAAATAAAAGCCGAATAGCAGCTTATTCTCTTTAGACAAAGGACCAGGAGAGGGGCAGCCTCACGAGACAATAACCACTCTACTCCGGCCAGACACCTCAAAAAAACTCTGTCTTTCCACCCCTACCCATTCAAGCAAAGGCTGAGTGGAAATTTTAGAAAAATCAATTACTGAAAAGTACAATAACCAAAAATACATTTACTTTATTTTTACATATGATTTGAATATTGGTTGTTTCAGATAATTCAGGATC
>NW_006434835.1:14739736-14782403 GCF_000325575.1 Pteropus alecto
TCTCAAAAAAAGGCTTTCTTACCTCATAGAAGAAGGGATGTCCAGCCATATCAAAGATGTTAACTTTGATTTCTCTGTCTCTGACTTGTACCCTGAAGTGTTTGAATGGAAAAAATCCCAAAGGTCATGGTTTCCGTATTCACATTAATATCATTTATGTCACTTATAAATATTGAAAGGGTATGTGTATGAAATTTAAAAGAGGCTTCTTAGTGCCACTTCTTGATTCCAGATAATCTTTACAACAGAAGCCAGAAACTTGGCAGAGAATCCTGCCTCCTTAATAACACTGAATCCACTTGGAATAAGCACGTTCATTTACCTTCAATTTACCTCAACACGCTCAGTCTACACCCCTTAATGAACAAATGGTGGCCATTACTATGGTACTAAGAAAAACTGATTTGAGACAAGTAGGAGTGAGATGAAGGAAAACAATGTTTTATTTCCCTTAGTAAGACATCTTAATTATTACTAGTTATGCTTGGTTATCATGTAGAACAACAACAAAGATGCATATTATTAACAACGTTTGTTTTATTTTCTTGTGATCTTCATTTGAGCAATAGCATTAGTGAATCTGTTTTCAGAAATTTGAAAATGAAAAAACAAACAAAGAAATAACCATTCATATTAGAATTAACTACTGTTAACATCATAGCATATTTATTTCTAGTCTTTTTTTAATGAAAAATCACTACTGAACAATGAATGAATAAAACATTATAAATAATTCAAACATTAAAGAAAAATACGAAGATGAAAGTATCCCAAATCCTACCACCCAGAAAAACTTTCATTAATATAGATGAACATCACTGCAGGCTTTCTTCTATGCATAGATTAAGACTAATAAACAAGTATTTTAATAAAAATAGGATTATCCTATTTTAAAATAAAAGCATAAAAGCATAAAATTTACATTTTATTGCATTTAACAACAAAGAAGACACTAAAATGAACTGAGAGAAATTATTGAGCTTTAGATATAAATGTGTCCTTACTACGGAAATGTCATTTCCTAAAATATTCCTCTAAGGTTAAAGAAGAGATAATTAACAATAAATTAACCAGTCTTTTTTTTTTAAGTAACATATTTCAGTTTTAGACAGCACTGATATGACTCCCTCCTGTGGAATATGAAGACATCAGCACTTGCTCTCATTGTCCCTATGCTATCTTCTGGTTTATTTATTATTGTTACTCTCTGTCCAGATTTATAACAACCACTTTCAGTTCTGAAACCATAATTCCCTCAGTTGTTTTATATTACTTGTATGTTTAAATCAAACTAACCACCACTAATATTCTTATCATGATTTCTTCACTGCTAAATTCTCTACCATATTTCATCATGTCTAAGATGCACATTTGTGGAATCAGGATCCACCTGATAAAAGACTGTGAGAACAGCAAAACAAAACAAAATAATAACAGAGTTTGAGAGCATCTGGAGAAGATCCGACATTATAATTTATATTAGAAAATTTTACCTTAAAGAGATAGCATCTAAGGGATGGAACTGAAGACTGTGAAATCAGGAAGTAACACAAATGTGCTCACACATTGAAACTCAAAAAGAAGTCCATTTAATTCAGAAGCCAGACAGAGAAAATTACATCAAGAAAAATGACAATTCATCTCCTCGAGGCAGTGCTTTCCTGAGCTGCAGCCTGAAGACCACCTGCGTAATCATGGGGAGGGGGGCTGTTAGAAATGCAGATTCCGGTGCCCCACCTCAGACCAGCGAGTCAGAATCAAAGGGGGTGGGTCCTAGGAATCTGCATTTTGACAAACTACAAGTAATTCTTAAGCATACTGAAATTTGAGCTTCACCATATTGAAAACAGGAAGGATGAAATGGGCATCTATTGTTTTGATGGGCCAAAGGACTACCCGCTCTTTCTTCTCCCAGTGTGGTTCAAATGGGCTCTGCTGTCTTGTTAGTGATTCTACTCTGCTGGCGACAGCTGAGTTGCAGAAAGGCGCCTGTCTCCACCTGACAATCGAAACCTTTTCCGGGATTTTTAAACTTGAAATACTAATTGTGGTCCCTCTCTGAAAATAAAATTTACAATGTGAGCCTGAGAGCTGCTGGCAGCTGTGTAGAGAAAGCCAAAAGGTAGAGAGAGAGATGTAGTGAAATGATCTGGCTATATTCTGTCCCTGGTTTAAGCCATCTCTGAGGCTCAGCTACATCTTTGTAATTGGATTATGTGAATTGATTGATGTCCCTATTTCTTTTTTTCTCGCTTGGATCGGTTTGAGTTGGGTTTCTGTCAGTTATATCCTCCAGACTCACCATGGGACAACTATCTTTTCCAAAAAAAGTTTCAGCCAGAAACAGAATAGTCTGTTGAAAAAACAAACCACAGTTCTGTGGCATAATATGATGATTCTCATTTCTTAGATGAATAAACTAGCTATTTATATGATTCAAAACAAAACTGCCTTAAGAATATTCTACCATATCACTGATGACATCGTGTGACCTGAAGTATAGATACACTCCACCACTATTGTCAGCCTTCTTGACTGTTGCTCTCATATTCTAATCTTGCAGACTTCCTTTTTAGATATATTGATCTTACCTAACAATAAATATTTATTGAGTATCTACTATGTACATACACCATGCTGGGCACTTGAAATAATTTATGTCAATAGGCCCTTCTTCATGGAGCTTATAATCTAGCAAGAGACATTAAATACATACAAATAATAAAAATAACAAGGCAATTTATGATAAATACTACAACTAGCAGGGCATTTCGATATATCTTTCATTTGCAACCAAAGAGTCCTGACTGATAAAGGAAGTGTTCAGGAGGCTTATGGGAACAGGAGCATTTTACAGCTTGAAGAGACTGATGGATGAAGACATGAGGGAAAAGGCCATGTCAGGTGGACAGAATGAATAATGGCACAGAGATAGGAAAGTATGACGGCAGTTCAGTGTGGATGGAGAGGAAAGTGTGTAAAGGAATGTAAGAGTGAGCACCTGAGATTCCGCCTTTAGCGAGTGTGTTGTCTACTTCTGTTCTACTCTTTGGCAGTATTATTTCCTGTAATGTAACCCTATCTCCCCAAGCTCGACCCATCCTTGATTTATCTCCGAATAAATCTCCAATTATATTTAATTTCACTCTTCCAAGATCATTTTTGATAGAATCCAATAGGCTATAAATATCATAAACCAATAAAGTCCACTGATAGAAAATTTTCCATGTAATATTTAAACTTTTCAGAGAGAATATTTCAAAATGTTCTAAAAACACACCTGCTAATAGGACCTCCTTCTATAGAAACATTTCCTGAAAAGTGACACCTGCCAGTTAGGCTTCGTGTTGACGTGCTCATGCAGACCAAACGCAAGGCCTGGTGAAAAGAACACGCTTGGTGATGAATGAATGACATGATCTCTACATATCTGTAAGGATCTCTTATTACCATTCTTTCCCAATTTATCTTCAGAATCTCTATGCCAGTATAGATAATTTTGGAAGCGTTCTGAACTACTATGTAATTTCCAAGTCTAAAGAAATAATATACTTACTTTGTGACTCCATAGTCGATTCCAATTGTTGCAAGGTATTTGGACACAAATCTTTTCTCACAGTATCGCTTTATAATACAGCTCTAGAAAGGTGAAAATACATGCTTTTAGTAAATATACTCTGGGAACATATACAACCTAAGCACCTCCCTCCCAAGACCAGATCCACAGTGCAACTATCTACTAGTTTCTACTTAGATGACTTGCTCTTACCTCAAATTCAACAAGTCCAAAAACAAACTAATCCTATACATGAAAAGAACAACTCATCCTGCTGACCTCCTAGTTCTATTAATACCATTTTCCCCATCACGGAGGACCAAAATATTAAAGTTATGTTTGATTCTGAGCCTTTCTTTTTAACACAATATCCCTTTATTTGAAATCACTGATATCTGTTGGACTAAACATAGGTTATTTTCTATGCACTTCTAACAGAATAAGACAAGCAAAGTAGAGTTAAATATTGATGTTTTTTTCAAACTATCACAACTTCTGAAACTCGACTTGAGTTTCTATCTACTTTATTTTATGTATCTCTTGAAGAGAAGACACGAACTCAAAAGCAGTGACAGGAAAGTCCTATCAGTATAAAAAAATATTGTTCTGTTTCTAGTTAATTTGGTCATTTCTTACCATAGCTTATTCTATTCAAATAAGCATTTATTCTTATTGTATCCTAGAATGAGAATTAAAACTTTTCAAAGGATGATGCTTCAATATTGGATACTGGAGTGTACATTAAGGAACATTCCTTTTGAAGCTATTGTATCATTTTTTTCTATATATATTAAAGACAATTTATATGAATCACTTTTTCTCATGTAAAAACGTTATTCAAATTGTAGTACCCATATAACTGACAATCCTGGCCATCTGGCCTAGCCTAAGAGTGACACTGGGTTTCATTAGGGATTAGAAATTATGCTAAAGAAGAAAAAAATTCAAATTAAGTACTGACAAATTTTTGCTTATAATTTTACCGTACATTAATTTTTTTTAAAAGAAAACAAAAGCCAGTCGAACCCAAGTTGTCCAGGCAAATAAACTCAAATCTTTCTGTCATATCTGATATTATAATCTACTAGGTAAGTTATTTAATTAAAGTTATTTCTTATGCCTTATGTTGTCTGATTTGATTAACCACCACCTATTTATGGCACAAAACTTTCCTTAGCCAAAATAAACACAGACATTAAGAAACAAATTTTTACCCTGTAACATAGAAAAAAACAAGCAAGCTCTATTCCATGCTTAAGTATTAATGTTCTTATTTTTCAAATCTAATTTCCTAAAATTCATGGTAGCCTAATAAAGTTTAATGACACTGGTCTTATTTCTTGCTATATGTACTACATAGCAAGAGTATTTACAATAATGAAGTGGCAGACACATATTTGTTGTCAAAGTATAATTTGGGACACAATTATAGATATTTAACTTATGGATTAACTCTGTACCTTATCATCTCAGCCTACCTGGTCTTTCTTGGATTAATAAAATATATATTCTTATAGTTCCAGAATAATCTCAGCCACCTAGTTGGGCTACAAGATAAAGTGAGACTGGAAGTAAGGCAATGTTAAGTAGAGAAGCTTCCTTTGCCTAATCCACCTCCCAAGGCCTCCATCCGTAAAAAGAGTACAGACCAGAAATTCTACGCCCTCCCAAATCCTTTCTGTGCTATCAGCCTATTGCTGAGCTTTAGTATCTTCATTTTTTAAACAGGAAAAAATTCCTGTCATACCACTGATAGGAGTGATTTGCAGATTTAATGAGATTATATCAAAATACTTTATTACCTACAAAACATAAACTTTATAACGATAGCTACTTTGTACTGAGCATCCTCATTTCTACTACCCTACAATTCTAATAGCAATGGAAGCTTTACATATACAATTGTTTCTCTTTTAAACCTCACTATAACTCTACACAGTTATAATTATATTCAGTGTATATATCAGTTAATAGAAGCTCAAAGAGTTTGGTTGATTTGATTCGCTAAGGTCTCGATTTTACCTCCAAGTAGAAGCTTTTCTTCCCTTTATGCTCAGAGCTGGCACGATATTATTTCACGTCCTTAAGAATGGTGGGGTTGATTAAGAAAAGGGTGAGGTGGGAGGAATCGCTGAATAACCTGCCCCTGATCAAATATATGCTCGTGTTGTAGAACAGACCACCTGAAAATCCCTGGACTTCATACATTGTTTTTATAGTTTTTTATATATCAAATATAAGGTGTAAAGTAAAACTAGGTTTAATAGGAGCAAGATGAATATGGTATGCCATCCCAGCCAGATTCAAACTTAGATTTTTCATAAGTTCATCAGATTATCACGCATATGTGCAAATCAAAAATGACATCAAACAGAAAAGCATAAGGACGTCCTTTGCTTTTGGAAAACAGAGAAACAACAGAAACTCCTTTTGAGATGGAGAGACATTTTTTTCATAGTAGGGATTAAGACATTTAAACACATTCCTGTTTAAAATCTTAATACAGCCATATTTTTACTCATAAAAATCAAGTCTCCCAGTAGAAATGGTATTTTACCACACTAATCTTTAAATTCCATCATTAAAAAAGTAGTAATACACACCAATTTCTAACCTCTTGGAACATTCTGCACAATAGATGTTAGTCATTGAAATGACAAATTGCTTAGAAAAGTGGTACAGCCTCAATTGCGACAGGATTTGGTAGTCAATATTCTTGTTTTCCAGTAAAAAGATTTCACGAGCTGAAACATAGGACTCCTTGTGCTTTTACTGATCAAGGGAGCATTTCTGAGCAGCTTCTCAGAAAATATTTCTTTACAGGTTGACCATAGATCTAAGGTCTTCACTCCTTGTAATGGCACCACGAGACACAATCATGCTACTTCTGCCTCTGCGCATTTATGGACGATTTCAGGATCTACTCCACCATCGACCTCTATGTCCAGAGACGGGAACTGGGTCCTCAGCTAGTGAACATTTGGCATCATATCTTCCATGAGTTTCTGCCCTCCAAGCCCAGGTTCCACCGCCATAACCAAGGCCATATCTATCTGATGAGCCCACGGTGCCAAAGACTGAAATGTAGTTCCTGGTTGGATGGCAAGGCCAAACTTCATCCCATTCTCCTGAATGTCTTTAATCAAAGCCCCTGGGTTCTCAGTAGCGTGGAGATGAAAGGTATACTGATTGGCACCTGCTACGGCCATTGGCTTTACCCATTGTTGCAGCCTCAACCCCAAAATATACACATCAAAGAAAGGGTCCTGGCCTTGCTGCTTTTGGAGGCTTTCTCCCTCAGGGGACCAAAGGTAATGTTGGGAACACAATGCCTGCCCATTACATCCAGCTGCAGATAACTGGCCTCAGGGTCCAGCATTTGGAAGCACTTGGCCCTGAAACTGGCCAGAATGCTGTTGAGGATAGATGGGCTAATCTTGCAGCCAGATGCCACGGTGCTGGTTTCCAAGGATTCTGAGCCTTTCTAAATCTCCTTTTGAATGTTTCTCCCATCATCGTCTTCATTCCAATTCCCACTGACATCACTTTGATTTAGGTTATCATCTACTCCTAGACAACAGTAGAAAATTCTTTATAGAACTTTCTGCCTCCTTTTCCTCCCTACTTCAGTCAATACTGAACATCACCAACATTATTTCAACTTAAAAATCTTTGGTGGCTTCTCATTGCCAAGAATTCAAAATCTAAATTCTGTTGTCTGTTATTCAAGGTACTCCATAATCTGGCCCTAAACTGTCTTCTCTGTCTAAACACTTCCATATAAACTCTCCATTTCTGCAAAACTCCCAGGACCTGGCTTCCTGACTTATCATTACTTTTCCTTCTACTTGAAATAAGCTTTTTTCTCCCTTCTTTCCAAATCTTACTTACCTATTAAGGCCCAGCTCAAGCTCTGAGATTTGTAAAAGATCTTGTCTACATACAAATTCCTCTAGTGCTTTTCATATATACTATCATGTATACACAGACTGTATCTTTGCCATCGGTCATACACTGCTTTGTATTAATTACCTTTTCACATGTGTATATTTACCTTATTGTTTCAACTATACAGTAAATTACTTGAGGGCACATACTAGTATTTTACTTCTTTATATCTTTTGCAGCAATTAGCTCAGTGCCAATTTAAAAAAAGCACTCATGAAACTTATAATTTACTTGAGGTGCTGGTAACAGAGTTTATTCCACTCAAATTCTTTTCTGATGAACTTTAATCTAAACGAAATAGGACAGTTACTATGAAAAGTATTTAATAAGCTCATTGTGAACTAAAGGAAGAAACTTCTTTGAAGTGACTACTACTAAGAGACTATACTTTTAAAGAACTTTGTAGCTTGAAAACACTTCACAAATGTTTTCTCTCACAATATCCTATAAAAATATAGCCTTTTTCTAAATTATTCATGGGAGTAAGGGGCCTGGAAGTCCTTTAGCTCTGGTATGCTATTTAAACACTAGTCCTAAGTGTTTAAAGAGATACACATTTAAATAGTAATGTTAATAACCACTTCCTATAACACAAAGAGATGGGGTTCTTGGTCCTTAGTATCTCAACAATCTACTTAAATAACATAAAATAGAATATTTTTGCTTTCATTATTTTTCTTAAATAATTTTTAGGCACTTCTCTTTTAATGAAATTCCAATTACAATATTAACAGGTTTGAGTCTTTAAAAAAACGAACAAACCAGAATTATCCTAAAATTCATATGAAAGAACTGTCTGAGAAGAACTAATCAAAGTAGTTAAAAGAATAACGGAGCAGGGCAGTAGAAAGAGGAGGAAATTTGCCTTGACAGATATTAAAATATAATCTGAAACTAATTAAGACATTATACTGGCATAAGAGTAGACAGATAAGTCAGCAGAACAGACCAGAGAGCCCAGAATAGATCCCATTATGTAAGGAAATTTAAAAAGTGAGAAAGGTGATATTTAAATCAATGAGAAAAGAATGATTTATTCGGTAAAATGCTAATGGCACAATTGAATACCCATCTGGAAAAAAATAAATAATTACAGATGAATTTATGATTTAAGCATCTAAAAATAACATAAAAATTTCACAAGGAAATGTGCAACACATGTATAACCTTAGGGACTCCTTTCAATCAAGAAAGGAAAAGCCAGAAAACATAAAAGAAATGACTGACATAATTGTATATATACAAATAATAATAAAAGCAATTGTATGACAAAATAGCTGTAAAAATATTAAAAGACAAAACATATGTGGGCAAATATTTGTAACTAATATGACTGGTAAAAAGTTAATATCTCTAATGTCTCTAAACCATAAAAATTGATAAGACACATCAACCAATAGAAAAATAGGTATGGAGTATAAATTGGGCAATACACATATTAGCACATCCAAAATCCAATAAGCATATGAAAAGATGCTCAACTTCATCTGTAGTCAGTGAAATGCAAATTAAAGTAACAATGAAATTATTTCTTATTAACCAGATTGGTAGTAGTAATTAAAATAATGACAACACCTGAGTTGGTAGGGATTTTGAGAAAAGGGTACTTGCGTACTGCTGTTAGAACTATACCTTTTTTTTAAAGAGCAACCAGCAATAGCTACTAAAATTTAAGAATGTGCTCTTCGAATCAGCAGTGTTATCCCTGGGACTCTAGTCCATAGAAATTACAGTACCAGTATTTAAGGATATACATATAGGCAACCATCAGAGATATTGCAGGTTCGGTTCTGGACCACTGCAATAAAGCAAGTCACATGAATTTTTTTGGTTACCCAGTGCATATAAAAGATACATTTATATTTATACTGTAGTCTATTAAGTGTGCAATAGTATTTTGTCTTAAAAAACACCAATGTACATACCTTAAGAATTTTTATTGCTAAAAAATGCTGACCATCTTTTTGCTGATGGTCTTACCTTCAATTTGTAAAAAACGCAATATCTGTGAAGTGCAATAAAACAAGGTATGTCTGTACGTGTGCACACGCACGTGCGCATGCACATACAAGGTATTTATTACAATAGTTTGTAATAAAGAAAAAAAGCTGGAAACACAGTGAATTCTCATCAGTAGAGGGAATACGTACATATCATGGACTATTGTGCAACTATGAAGAAGAGCGAACATAGCTATGTCAGATAACTTGGAGGAATTTCTATTATCTACTGTTAGGAGAGAAAGGCAAACTTCAGAGAAGTACATACTACAATACTGTATGATGAGGGTATTTTTGACCATAAGTAAGAGAAACCCAATTCAACTAATTTAACAACAAAATATTTCTTCAATATAACTAGATATCTAGAATTAGTGCAAGCTTCAAAGTTGGTTGATATAAAGATTCAGTGGTAATGTCATTAGGAAACTTCAGACCCTAGAGGACCCTGAGAACTGGGCTGGGGCTCTGGGAGCAAGTTGACTGCCAAGGCAGAGAGTTGAACTGGAAATAGACAAAGACCACAGAGAAACTTCAGGGTTGCCCTACGAAGGAGATCATGCCTTTGGGAAGCCCCTTTTCCTCACTGCATCTCTAGAATTTCTAAAACAATGCTGAATAATAAAGGAAAATAGCGAGTATCCTTTCTCGTTTCTAATTTTAAAGGAAATGGTATTAGCACTTTACCATTTGGTGTGTTTGCTGTTGGTAGGTAGTAAATACTGTTGTATCATATTTAAGTAGTTTCCTTTTATCCTGACCTTAAATTGTTTACTAGAATTGACTACTTGATTTTATCAAATGTGTTATAATACTGAAAATATTTACTCCAGTAATCAGTTGATATAACAAATTATAACAAGTTGATTAACATCTTGATATTGAACCATGTTTGCATGCATGTGATAAACCATATTTTCTAATAGTTCATTATTTTTTATATATTGCTGAATTGTATCTGTTGCTATTTAGAAATTATGCATCTCTATGTATATATGAAATTGGTATATACTTCTTTTTTGATACTATATCAAGTTTCGCTATTTAAGTTACCATGACTTCATATACAATAAATTGATGTCCTGTTCATATTTTTCTTTACCTTGGAATAACTAAAATAACTGAAAGTATGTGTTATTTAAAGCTTAAATAAATCGTATTCATGAAGCCATATGATTCTGATACGTTTTTAGATAGTAAGCCTCTTAATTACTTTTTTTTTTTTTAAAGCCTACAGCACCTGGTATTCCTAGGTGGTCTCCCATCCAAGTAACTAACCAGGCCCAACCTCGCTTAGCTTCCAAGATCAGACAAGATCAGGCATGTTCAGGGTGGCATGGCCGTAGACTCTTAATTACTTTTGTAATTCCTTCTGAGATAACTGGTCAATTGGATTTTCTACTTCTTTTTGAATTTTGGTAATTTATATTTTGCTGAAAATCCTCCCTTTCCTTGACATTTTCAAATGTGTTGCTATGGAACTGTAGATAGTATTCGCTAATTAATCTTTTAATTTCTTCTGGTATGTGATTATTCTCTTTTTCCGTACAAATCTTGTAATTTTTTGCTTTCTCTATTTTTCTTAAATAGAATTTTAGACTTTGCTTTTTCGTTAATCTTTCCAGAGAATTTTTTTTTTTTTGGTTTATTTTGTGTCCTTTTTCTAATGTCTTAAGTATTAAGTTACTTAATACTTGATATCTTAAGTAGTATTTTTAATTGATATACCATACCAGAAAATTCACACTTTTAAGGTGTACAATCCATAATTTTTAGCATACTCACAAAATTATGCAACCATTAAATTCCTTTAGTTTTTATCTCTTCTTTAGAAATGAATAAAGTAATTCATTCTCTTTTGACTACAACTTTAATTTTGTCTTGAAGGTTTTGGTAGAGATTCTATCCTTTTCATTGCTTCCTGGTTATTTTGTCATTTGTTTTGACTTGCCTTTTGATCCAAGGATTATTTACTAGGGCATTTCTTAATTTTTAACTTAAATTTGTTTATCTGTATACCTTTCTATATTTTCCAGATTCTTTAAAATGAGTATGTGCTACCTTTACAACTAAGGGAAAAATTTTTTTAAGTTACATTTAAATCTTTTATCCACCTAAAATTTATTTTTGAGACAAGAATGCAATAGGAATCCACTCCACTCCCAAATAGGTAGTTGTTCCAATAGTATTTATTAAATGATTCCTACTTTCTCACGTAATTTTATTACATTTGTTGTTAAGTGAATTTCCTTATATGTTTGGGTTTATTTCTGAACTCCATTCTGTTCCACTGATGTCTGTATTTTACCTTTCTGGTATCAATAGGAAAAGCTTGGTAACTTTAAAATGTGTTTTAATATCTGATAGAATTAATCTCTCATCTTTATTCACAATTTTCTTGGTTATTGTTACATTTAATTTTTCATAAGGATTTTAGTACCTTTAATTATGCTCTGAAGAAAAAACCCATTGGTAATTTAATTGGAATTGAATTACATTTGTAAATTTTAAAGAATTGACATTTCTACAATATTGAGTGATCCTAATTAAGAAGAAATATTTTCTCATTTGCCTAAGTAATTTTACATCCCTTTGTAGAGTTTGAAATTTTTCTTCATATAGGTCCTACCCATTTCTTCTTAAATTTAACCTAGGCATTTTATTCTGTTTTTTATTGTAAATTAAAAGTTTTCAGTTATATGTTCCAAACCATTATAATTTGATATAGTAAAGCTATTAACTTTTGTATATTAGTTTTTCCTTATTGAATTTTCTTATTGTTTCTAATAGCTTTTCAGTTAATTCTCTTTGGGTTTGCAAACAATAATATCATTAACAAATAATAATAATTTTGCCTTCTCTTTTCCAGTACTTCAAATTTTATTTCTTGCCCTTATCTAATTGCACTGGCTAATAAATCTAGAATAATGTTAAATAAATGTGGTGATACTGGGCATTTGGGGCTATTTCTAATGTTGCACTATTAAGCATAGTAAAATTACAAAAGTGACGCATGCTCATTTTGCCAGTTTATATATAACCTAGAGGCTTTTTTTTTTCTTTTTAATGCCTGGCACATCGTTGATGTTTGATAAATGTTGACTTTCACTATGTTAATACATATTTACACACGGAGATACATCGTAAAGGATAATGCTAAATAGAAAAGACACTAAAAAACTTTTACTGAGCATTACCTATGTGCAGAGCAGCTGGCCTAAACCTCCTTAACAGCTCTTTTGGCATCTAAATCCTACTTGGAGTTGATTTTGACAGCATGCAATCATGGAAAGAGAACTGCAGTGGGAGTGTGAAGACCCAGGTTCTAATTCTGTCTCTGCCACTACTAATTTGATGACCTTCGGAGGTTCTTAACCAATAGCGTTCAGTTACCCAAAAGGAGAGACAACTTGGGTGAAGAAGAGGCAGTCTTAGAATTCATTTGGGAAAAGACCTTCAGTTACCTTTCGCCGTCCATCCCTCACCAACATATAACGGGAGGGCTTATAGATGATACCCAATAGACGGAACAAAGAGGAACTAAAGTTCCTTTGAAAAATGGATGTGGTGACAAGTGCCAGAAATAAAAACAAAACATACGAAGTAACGCAGGCTCCTTGACATCCATCGCACCTCCCCTGTGAAACACGTCAGCATCAGTTATGCTCTCTTACAGCTAAAATGGTAGATTCTGGGCTCCATGTCTGCAGAGCAACATTTTACAAATCCCCAATCCTCTTACGCACCCCGTAAATTCCCTTTGGTTCCCAAGCACTGTTTGGGGTAACTAAACTTTTATTCTCCACCTCTCAGTCCTGGATGTGTCACGTAGAATGCAGATATGGTATCTAAGCAGACGATCTGCCAGTAGGACCCAGGCCTCCTTACTCTCTTTGGAGTACATTCAAGAGTTAAGGGTCACAGAAGACATCTTCTTAAGGAGAGTGACGCGGTGGAGAAGGGGACAACCTAAAGGTCAAAAAGGTCAGTAGAGTTTTCCTCGAAGAGCCACATCCCCAGGAGGAGACCGGGCCTGCTCAGGGGCGGGAAGGAGGCTGGGCCCCAGGCTGCTGAGTGGCCGCCCTCCCAGCCAATCGGCATGTAGTAGAAGTCCCGCCCCTCCCGGCGAGGTACTCACTTTTCCCACTTCGGCGTTGCCCATGGAGATGACTTTGATGCGCAGGGACTTGCCAGGCTCCTTCCGCTTCGGCATGTTGGCCTCCATTGCCCTCACTCTCTCGGGGCCACCCGCCTCGGTCTCTTCTTGTTCACTAAGCTGGCCCGTCCCTCAGGTCTCCTCATCCAATAGCGAAACCGTTGTTACTGTCACCGCCCCGGCTCCGCGGCTCGCCATCCCTGCCGCTGCCTGGCAGCGGGCGCAAGCGGTTAGTAGCGCAGGGAGCTAGGGGAGGGAGAAAAGAGTCTCGCGATGCTAGAAAGGGGCGGCGTGACGTCATCGCCAGGCCCTAGAGCAGAGACTGTGGTTACCTGATTGCTGGGATCTAAGGAGTCTGGGCGCCTCCCTAGGCAGGCGACACAGAGGGTGGCTGGGTTTACTTTTAACGGAGTGCGCGGCATTATGTCCACAGGCTCCAGGACATAGGCATTTGACAACCGAGTAGTAGAAATTTATTGGCTGTTCAGGGCAGATTCTCAGGTTGGGAGTATCTGGAATTACGAATTTCAACAAGCGGAAAATTTGAAATAGACTAGGGCCCATTTTGAGGTGTTTTTTCAGGATTCTTCAGTCCTAAGGGCTCCATTCACTCACCCTTCCCCTTTTAATCTGTTTCCCCTGCTCTGGCTTCCGAAGAGGCAGGGTCAAGATCTAGGGAAATGGAGAAGTCGATGCCCTGGTTCCGGAAGAAGGGCTTGTCAACAAAAGGTCGCCACCTCGAATACAGTGCCAACATGAGTCCCTAGTCTGGGGTACAGGAAGAGGAGACTACTCAGATAAATAGTCTGCAAACTGCAGAAACCTAGCCTTTAATGGAAATTTAAAGTGTGCTCACTCCAAGGAAACAGGAGGGCGATTATATAAATTGTGTGTGTGTGTGTGTGTGTGTGTGAGAGAGAGAGAGAGACAGAGACAGAGACAGAGACGAGAGACCTCTGTAAACAATGGCTGGTAGACTCTAGATTGTGAGTTTGGGCCGGGTTAACCATAAGGAGTCCTTTTTGGCAGGTAGGTTCTTTCTCCAAGTCAACAGGCCTTAGGCAAGATCTGGATCCTACCCAATCATTTAAAAAAAAAAAATAGGTTGTTCATTTGGAACCAAGACAGGTCTAAGTTTAGTCCTTGTTCTTCTATTATGGAGTTCTAATATGTAGGAAGAAATATCAGGCTTTTCATATACTCTTAAACCTCTATCAAGACGTGTGTGTGTCATTGTAGCTATAAGCTCCTTCATTTTCCTCCTCTTCCTGCCACTCACATCTAAATTTAACCCCATCTTCTGTTCTCATCTTTTCTTTAGTCGACAATATGATGGTAGAATAATATTTCTAAGATAACCACTTTTTCATTCTCTCATTCCAAGGAATAAGAAAAGCATCTGCTTGATTAAAATCAGTCTTAGAGGAACTGTAATTTTTTGAGTCGATATCTTCAGTTATGGAAGATAAATAGAACTTGACAAATGATTATTTAGTGCCCTTAGAAAGAATGGCTGCCAATTTCCCAGTAAACGACAATGGTAAAGGTAGCATTGCCAGTGTTCTCACACAGCTTTGAACATCTTAACACATTGCAGGAAGACAGTGAAGAAAGGCTCAAGATTTCATGATAGTTATTTGCAGTTAGGTTTCAAATATTTCTATTTAAAATTTAATTTTAAATATTAAATGCTTTTTAAGAAAAAAGCTTATTCTAGATTGTTTTCACATTCAAGTAATGTAACAGTTCAATCTTCTAAAATGCTTTGCAAATATGAACTATGAGTCATAGTTAGAATTTTGATAGTTTAGAGCTTAAAAGAATTGGGTTTATACTGATTCTCCAGATGCTGATTTCTCAATACGATGTAACAAAACCAATAAACATCTGTTGCTTTAATAGTTCAGCTTTGACCCTGTAGTAGAACTGGTATTGTGGTAGAATAATTGCAAAACGTCAAGTCTTCAAATATCAAAGACTGATTAGATATGATACGCTTCAGCATAAGAGCAGTAAAATATGCCAAAGATTAAAATATATTATTATGTTTTCATATTACTGTTTTTAAGGTTTTAATATGTGTTGCCATATTTTCTACTGAGTGTGTTAAATTGGCTCGGAATTGAAAAAGCAAGAAAGTAGCTTTCTTTTCCAGTCTTTAATATAGAAAGGAAAGAGAGAAGCATGAGTTAGCTGTGTAGTGTGAAGCTAGAGGATCGGTGTATGAGTTAGGAGCATGAGCTCTGGAGTCAGCTCTGTTATACTCTCTGTTGGCGTGACATGGGCATGCGGTGCTGGTAAAAACTGCAGGAGATAAAGCCCATGAAGTACATGGTAACCCCCCCTCCCAATAAACAGTAGTTATATGCTTTCAGGTACTCATGTTTTTTAATTTTTATGTGTTAAAAAAGATTTTGCTTATTTTAAACCTGCGTTTTAAAAGTAAATTAGGAAATATGTTGGACATACTAAAAGGTATAAAGAATAATATAATGACTACCTGTGTATCCACCACATAGCTTAAGAAATAGAACATCACTGATACTGCGTGTCCTCTTTCCCAACACAGCCTTCCTCCCTCTCTACAAAAGGTTGCAGCTATCTGAATTTGTGTTTTTAATTTCTAGGCATTTAAAATTTTTATAGTACTTATGTATATATATTTCACAATGTAGTATTGTGCTGTATCTTTTAGAAATCTTTATTTTGAAATAATTTCACTCTGAAAAGTTTCAAGAATAGTAGAAAAAAAAATTCTTATATACCCCTTTAGACAGATGCATCAATTGTTAGCATTTTGCCTTATTTACTATATCACTTGTGCTCGCTATCTGTATATACACATTTTTTTTCTGAATCATTTGAGAGTAATTAGCATATGTGTTTCTTTACCCATAAACACTTCGGTGTGTATTTCCTAAGGACAAGGACTTTCTCTTATTTAACAACAGTGTATTTATCAAAATCAGGAAATGTAACAGATACAGAACTATTACCTAATCCTGGGGTTCTCAGACTGCATTGAGGTAACCCACAGCCCCCTATTGAATTCACAGAGAGAGATCTATGGGGTATTTTACATTCTAAATTCTCAAGGCAAACAGAAGAAATCTAAGACTACACAAAACTACTTGCTCAAGGTTGTTTACAAATTCAGCAGTAGATGGTGCCATATTCCTTGAACATGTCATATATTTGGGAAGCTGAGTTTTTTCGGTGACTGTGATAAAAAGCCAGTACAGTGGAAAATCAGTGCACAGCAGGAAATGAAGGTCATCTTATCCAATCTGATTCCAAGGTTTGAGAAGTTGTGCAGTGCCCAACAGGTGCACAAATCCCATTAGTAAGTAATTGTGGTTAAGAATGAAATAAAAATATATTTTTCTTTCAACTTCTAGGCATTATTTTTTCAAATAACTAAATTGTTAGGATATAAATAAGTTGTTTGGACCTAGATATTTCTTTTTGCCAAGGAACACCACGAAAAAGATATTGAGACACTGAGGGTGACTCAAACCAAGAGTATTTGAGAAAATTTCATCTAACCCACAATTTATAATCAAATTTCACCATTTGTCCCAATAATATTCTTTATTACTATGTTCCCCAACATCTCAACTCCACCCCCTGGTCTGGAGTCTAATCCAGCATCATTTAGTTGGTATGGTTCCTCAGTCTTTTTTTATTGGTATGGTTCCTCAGCCTTTCTTTATCTTCCAAAATGACAGTTAATTTTAGAATATTCCTCATTTTGTGTTTGGTGTATTCTCGTGATTACATTCAGTTATATTTGGCTGGAATAGCACAGAAAAAGACAATGTCCTTTGAAGGGCATCAATATCAGAAGGCTGGTGGTGTCGATTTGTTCCATTTATTAATGATGTTAACTTTAGTTGGTTAAGGTGTAAGGTAGTGTTCATTAGATTAATCCACAGTAAAGTGAGTTTTTTCATTTGTAACAAGTAATTTGTAAGGGGATATTTTGAGATTATATAGATATTATTTCTTCACTGAACTTTCACCCACAAACCCAATGATGATTCATGGCTGAAGAGATTTTTACCATGATAGATGCAAAACCATGATTTTCTAACTTCGTCATTCCTCCTACATTTATTACTTGGTATTTTACTTTAAGGGAGAGCTTTCCTTTCTCATTCGTTTATTTATTAATTTATATCAGTATGGATTCATATATGCTTTTTTACCTCATGAACATTGTTTTGTTACTATTTTTATTTTAATGCTCATTCTGGCTCTTATGTCTTTTTGATACGTCTCCACCATTTTTTGAGCAACTCCTTGCTTTCTGGCACAACAAGCCCTAGTTCCCTAAGTCCTTTTAGTGGAGAATGGTTTTCAGAAACCAAGATCTGGGTGCTCGGTGTGCTCAATTGATACGAGGGTGCCTTTGCTTTGGGCCCTTTTAGTTGACTGAGCCCCCTCAAAAATACATGTATATATATAATGCATCTAAATCTATATATTAAAACATAACTCATACTGATATCCCCAATTCATTTTAGCACAAAAGGATTCATTCTAGTTTTCTCTCTTTCTGTACTTATAACTCCCTTCTCCAATAGTGAGAAACCTGGCTCTCATCGTCTTCAGTATATTTACTCACTTGCTCAATCCTACAATACACAGAAAGTAGTTTCAGAATTGCTAACCCATACCATCTCAAAAAACAGAACTATTTTGAATTAGAGTTCACTATTTGTTTATAGCTATTTTTGTCTTAAATTGACAAATATAGTTTGTCATATAGTTTCATATAGGATGAACGTTTATAAGTTAATTGGCTTAATCCTTTTTTTTCTCTCTGGCATGGTTATGGTTTTCATTTGAAATATGAACATTTATTTATTTATGTTTATACTCTAGTTTTCTCTCTTATTACTGTTGGCTTTATTTTATTACTTTTTGTAAAACATTAATGTAGTTTCAAAAGTCAGAATGATACCAGTTGACGTACTCAGAAAAGTGTCATTTTCGCCTCCATTCCAATCCGTTCCGCCTCTTTCCACCTACCTTCTGTGAGCAACCGATCACATTAGACCCCAGTTTATTCCTTCTTGTGTTTCTTTTTATAAAAAGTACGCAGTTACATGTATATTTTCTTATTTCTCCTTTTTTCTTACAAGAAAGGTTACTATACGTATGTGTGCAGTTTTGTTTGTTTTTTTTTTGAACTTTGCTTTTTTCACTTAATATGTGCTGGAAAGCATCTCCTATTATATCACAAAGATCATACCTATTCTTTTTTACAGATACGTAGTATAGTACTCCACTGTGTGGATATGCTATGGTTTTTTAAATCAATATATTTACGTACTTTCAGATTGTTGTGGGTGTGTCTGCAGGGTAAATTTCTTAAAAAGTGGAATTAGTGGGTCAAAGGTAAATATATATTTAGTTTTGTTATATATTGCCAAATATTTTAAAGTAACATTTTGAGAATTTTTGCATCAACGTTTTTAAGTAGTATTGGAATTAAGTGATACTCTTATTCCTAAGTAATGTAATTATAAATTAAGTAATCTGTGCAACTTTTACCTGGCTTAAATATTAATGTTATACTTGCTTCATAAAAAATTTGGAAGTTTTATTTCATTTTCTATGCTTTAAAATAATGTATGTGACAAAATTCATACATTTGTAGTAATAGGGAGAATTATGTATTCAACACTCTACATACTCACTTCCCAGCTTATGTACAATCTCGTTTCATCTATACTCCCCCTCCCCCGAGTTATTTTGAGGCAAAGATCTATAACAATACTTATCTTAATGTATCTTTAGAAAGTAAAGCTCTTAATTGCAAACATACCCACAATACCACAGGCGCACTGTGATGGGCAGAATTCCGTAGAGACCAACTCTTCCACTGAAAACTATGAACTCTGGAAAAAATGTGAAATGACTATCTGGGGATTCGGAAGAGTTATAAAAATCAGGCAGATAGTAGAAGGGAGTCGAAAAGTTGGAGAAGCAACTGGTATGAGATGAATTTCTCCTCAGCAATATAAGGACCTTGGGACATACTGGCTGATTAGCCCTTTCTATCTTGCATATTAATCCACAGGATTTTAGTTCTGAGCATGCACTACACCGTATCAGAGGATGTGAATTTCATGCTGTTACACAGACATCTATGTACTCATCCTACTAGCATCCCAGGGACTGTGTGGTGGGGTGTATTTTTAAAAAATGGCTGCAACAATATTTCCCATCCTGTATGATATTCATTTTTTTATTGTGACAAAATTAAAATATATATAACATAAAGTTTACCATTTTATCAATTTTAAGTGTACAGTTCAGTGGCGTTAAGTATATTCACATTGTTGTGCAACCATCATCATGATCCATCTCCAGAACTTTTTCATCTACCCAAACTGAAACTCTGTAACAAACACTCATTCTCCATCTCCCCTTCCCGAACCCCTGCAACCACCATTCTACTTCTGTGTCTATGACTTTGACTACTCTAGGCACCTCATATGAGTGGAATCATACAGTGTCAGACCTTTTGTGACTAGCTTATTTTACTTAGTATAACATCTTCAGGGATCCCATGTATTATTCTTACAATGAGACTGACACCCCTCCCCATGACGGGTGTGTGTGTTGAGGGGGGGCGGGTGTCTATGTTTCTTCTCCCTTGAATCTGGATGGCTTTGTGACTATGGCATGAGTGACATTATGACACTTTCAAATCTAAGTAATAAAAGGCAATGTAATTGCCTTCTAGTTCTCTTGGAATGCTCACTTTTGGAGTCCAGACGTTGACTGTGAAGAAATCCCAGCAGTTCGTGAAGAGCCCCACCCCCATCCACAACCAACAGCTAAGCTCCCATGTAATAGCTAGAACCAACTTGCCAGCCATGGGATCGTGCCATCTTGAAAGTGCCAAGGCAAGTAAACGAGAATGCCAACAAGAGTGGAATGTAGCAATAAGGAATATGTAGCAAGCAATAGAAATACATATAGGTAGAAAATTGCCATTAACCCCACTAAGGAACGTAAACTCAGAGCAAGGTGCCAATTCCTTGGAAGACATCCTGGGGTACCAAGTGTATTAGTAAAAGAGCTCAAATGCTATCTTTCTCCTGTTCCTTAGATACCAAGTTCATTTAAACCTCATGGCCTTTGTACTTAGTTTCCCTCTGCCTAAAATGCATTTCCATAGATCTCCAAGTGTTCCAACCATACTGGTCTGTTACCCAGGGAGGAGAGATTTTGACAGAAACCAATGTTTCCACCTACATATTCAATTGTAGTTAGTGGTACCCAATTGTCTAATAACATGTTTATGAAAGAAAGAAGGGGAGAGAAGGGAAAGGAAGGGGAGAGAAGGGAAATCAATGCCAAGAAATAGAATTAAAGAGGGAAGGAACACTCTAGTGCTATGCCATAGAACTCCCCTTTTTTACCCGGCTCTCTCACAGTTAGGGTAAAGCAGAGATTTCGACAAAAGTTGTAGATGACCACAAAAAATGTAGGAACTATGCTGATCATGATGGACAACTGAAAAAAGATTTAAAATGACTAGTCTGCTGCTGATTAGTCATGCATGTTGGCAGCTTGATGAAATTTTAATATTTTGCAAAGTCCATTGAAATTTTGTGTGTTCACATTGCTGTAAGGTTTTGCTTTGTCATGGGGTATGTACATGTTCAGTTTTGGTAGGTGCTGCCAGTTTCCCAAAGTGGCTTTGTCAATCTGCACTCCCACAAACAGCGAATGAGAGTTCTACTTGTTCCAAATTCTCATTGGCCCTCAATTTTGTCAGTCTTTTAATTTTAGCCTTCATTCTATGTTTATAGTAGTATCTACTCATAGTTTTAATTTGCCTGTCCCTGATGACTAATGAGGGTGGGTGTTTTTCATATGTTTATAGGCCATTTCCTTCTATATGAAGTGACCGTTTAATTATTTTGCCCAATATTTCATTGAGTTGTTTATATTTTTTATTGATTTGTAAAAACTCTCTATATAGTCTAGGTATATATCCTTTGTCAGATATATACACTTTGCACAAAAATATTTGTAGCAATACGATTAGTCATAGTCAAAAACTGGAAACAACTCATTGGTCCAGCAGTAGCAGAGTGAATAAATAAATTGTGGCTTAGTCTTATACTGGAACACTATATTATTGCTATACAGTACTATTCTACTGCTGTGCTCATAAATATGTTGAATTAAAGAAGCCAGACACAAAAGAGTATGTCCTACATAATTCCAATTTTTTAAAGTTCAAAAGCAGATAAAACTAATCAGTGGTGTTAGTAGTCAGGATTCTGGTTATCTTTGGGTGTATGAAAAGGGGTGCAAAGAGAGTTTCTGGGTGCTGGTCATGTTCTGTATCTTGATCTGGGTGGTGGTAACAAAGGTGTGTTCACATGAAAATTGATTGGTCTGCACACTAATGATTTGTGTACTTTTCTGTAGTATGTTACACTTCAATACAAAAGAGTTTACAGAAACAATTCCTACTTAATTTTCACAAAGGCCTCAAAGCCGGAAAAGCAGACTTGGCCTGATCTTTTCCTCTGCTCAGAGTTTCTTGTGCTGTTCCTGTGATAGATATTGGTGTCCATGGAAACCAGACAGAGAACGTGTGGCGGGGAAGCAAGGAAGAAGAGATTGGGGCCTGGGGAAGCAGCACGTGCGGCGAAGGAACAGACACTCAGCAGACGTCTTCTCCCCTCTGTGCTTTCAGATCCCACTCAAGCTCGAGCCAGTTCCCTGCTAACGCAACTGTTCGCCAATGACAACTGTGACAGCAATTGCTTGTCAAACTTACTGGGAATACACCCCATAACTAGTTGCAGCTCATCCTCTCCATTACTGGTTTCCATTCCACCTAACCCAGCAGGAAGGTTGGCCTGGTGGGGACTTGCAATAGAAAAGGCCTCTCTGGATGATACAGACTAATACCTCACTACCTAGAGGTCACTTATACGGTAACCTGAGCACTGAAGTGGAACCTTACCGAGGGCATAAGCCTAAAAAGGCCGTTGAGTAGAGAGAGTGAATGTTAAAGTGTCCGTGCATAAACACTTTGCTTACAGTAAAGTTCTTCAGATTCTTGCTCAGAGCTTATTAATTCTTATTTTAAGCATACTCATATCACCTTATCTGACTTTCTAGGTCTATAAAGAGACATTTAAAAGAGAATGAGTGAAATTTTCTTCTAAGGGTGCACACGTGTCTAGCTTTGTTAAGTCTGAGAATTCTGGGTATATCTGGATGTGAATGTGTGTATGTAAGTGTGTGTGTAGAAGTCCGTGTGTATAGCAATGTGTAGATTACGATGAATGTGTGTGAGAGAGCATGTGCAGATTTGCATCTTGTGCATCTGTTGGTTTGTGTGTGTATATTGAGTGTATGGAATGTGAAGACATTTGTGAATGAGTTTGTCATTTCCTGTGTTTATATACATACGTGTAATCAGATGTAAAATATGTAAATGAGAGTTTTCACTTATCTGTAGGATGTATAAGAGCATTTGTGAGGCTGCTTATAAGTTTGTAATTTTGAGCTAAGCTGTGAGTTTTTATCACGGATTACGTAGGGACAGCCCTAGGCAAAGTTTTCAAGTCATATGTTTGGACCATATGGGATTACCATTTTTATGGATTAAAAATGGTTAAATATTCGGTGATGTTTGTCTGATTTAACTGAATGCGTGTATGCATGTACATGTGTATACATATATACATATATTCAAGCTAGCGTAGCCTCTGTAACACATTAGTTCTACTCTGAGATCTAAGGAGATGACGAGCACAAGTGTGAGACCTGAGCAGAAATTGAAAATAGATCTTGAAGGAAAGATAAGGTATAGAAAGAATGATGACTAATGCAACAGAAAGTTGCAATAGGGAAATAATGAGAAATGAGATTGACAGTTCTTTACTTTGGGACGCCTTCTCAAAAACCTGTTTTATACCCACCCACCACAGGTTTGCCTCTGCCGTGAGCTTCTCCACCCGCTGAGAACTTCCTCTATGATAATGCTTGTCATATTGAACTGTAATTGTTATTTTAAGTGGGTGTCTTCCCCACTAGACAGCAAGTTCACTGAGGGCAGGAACTGGGTCTCTGTAGTTCACTTATTTCTTAATATTTATCACAAAGCTTAGTACAGAATAGAAATTCTATATTTGTTGAAGAATTAGATGACTAAAAGCAAAATAGATATTCTGATAAATCCGTGCATGTGCGACTCTTGTTCTGTGTAACTGACAGGCATTTTGGAGGGGGAATTAACATGCATGGAATATTATTTTAGGAACATTAATTCAAGAGTGATAAAAAGAATAGACAAGTAGGGATGCTTAGTAATCAGAAGCCCAGTAGTTACCCAGGTATGTAGTAATAAAAAACCTAGGCTACGGTGGCAATGGGAATGAACAGTAAGGGAGAGATTAAAAAGTGCAATAGAAGAAGATTCTTGGTGATTGCTAAGTGTGGGAAATGGAGCAAGACTAAGAAAAGATGACCCTAAGTTTTGGAGTCTAAGTGACTGAGGAGATGATTATAACACTGATAGAAATAAGGAGGACCCAGGGTAAACAATTAGTGAGCCCCATTTTGAACATATTGCAGATGTGGGGTATGTTGGAAATGAATTAAGGGTAATAAACAAAAGGACATCCTAATGAAGATGACCAGCGGTTAGTGAGATATGTGACAAGAGCCCAGGCAGGAGGCCTAGGGTGTTGATACTCAGACATTCCCTCAACAAATACTCTCTTGGCACTTACGTGCCAGGCAATAGTCCAGGCACTGGGCATACAGCAGTGAGCAAGACCAAGTTTCTGCTAACTTTATAGATTCCTTATCCCTGCAGTTATCTGTAAGCTATTCTTTTATTTACTTAAATGTAATAAGCATTGTTACATTATAATCCGTATTTGAAAGTTCCATATCTGAAGTCTTTGCTAGTCTGTTTCTACTATCTTGTTTCTCATTCGTGTTTTCTTATTTCCTTCCATGCTTGGTTGAAAAAAATATTTGTAGAGATATGAGAATTAAAATGAAATCTGAGAACTAAAAATAATGAAAAGTATAAAGATGCCAGTTCCCTTTAAATTAACCTATAGAATCAATACGATTACAGGTACAATCCCAAAAAGATCCTGAAAAGTTGATTCTAAATTTTATATGGAACAACAAAGGACCGATAACTGTTAAGATGCTCCTGAAAAAAAAAAAAAAACAAACAAGTTGGAGAAATTGCCCTACCAGAGAGCAAGACTTATTTTAGACCCTCCAAGATTAAGTGTAAACTTCCCATTCGTGTACTGAGATCATCCATGATCATGCTCCACCTTATCTTCCTTGCCTCATAGTCCACTGCTCCTCAGCACGAAAGACCCGTCCCAGTCTGTTCAATCTTCTCCCAGTCTTCTTACTTTGGATACTGCCTGCCTGATCTTTACCTTTGCTCTTTCTGTTCTCCTTGCCTTTAATTCATAAATCCCTCCCTTCTACCAACCTCTGGCCTGGCCCTGCCCACATACTACCTCCAAAATTTCATGCAGGTTATATAAATTCTTATCCAGGTCATACAAATTTCTTTCTCCAAACTCTCATGCCTCTTATTGTTCCTGCCATTTATTTTGGTATTTTATGATATATAGCATCAAAAAAGCGAGGAAAGGAAGAAGGCAACCTAGAAATGGAACCTAGAATTGGACATATGTAGACCTGAAATATATATATATATATATATACCTCAACAAGAGGTGTACTTCTCCTTGAGCATGTATCCAAGATCTGCCAGAAAGCCTGCTAAGAGTCATTAAACACTCATAGGCTGATTCGGGTGAGAAATGTTGCATAGTCTGATAAAACCCTCCGGAATCAGTGGCAACCTCGAAGCTGTTGGTACACAGAAGCTGGTTTCATCTCTCTTCACCTGGTTAACAGCTACTCTCCAAAGACAAATAAGGAAAAAATAAGGTGCAGATGAACATCACCACGTGTGGGGTTCTTGGTAGTTTGTATGTTTGTTTGAAGAACACGCGTACTCGTGGCTCCGAACACGCAGAGAGGCTGGTGGCTGTGGTGCCTGAGGAGAGAGACTGAGGGCTGAGAGATGAGTGGGAGACTTGTCACTGAAACCCTTTTGTACTTTTTGTATTTTGTACCATGTGCAGCTGTTGACTATTAAAAAAAAAATGTTTAAGAGACAATAATAAGAAGCAAAGACATTGGAAAGGAACAGCAAATTAGATGGTGCCAGAGAACAGAATTTGAATTTTTTGTGCAGCATTTCATGGAGCCAAAAGGAATGCTGGCAAGAGACGGCATGCTCCTCGTTAAAGCTACGGTGAATGTGTTTCAGGGCTGACCTTCTCACCTGACCAAAAAGACTTTCAACTAGAAGGTGAAACAGAGGAAGTACAGAGCCAAGCTCTGTTTGCAAAAATTAAATGCCTCCAAAGAGATATCAGCATCGGAATTTGGTTCCAGAAAGAGAACCAAATTAATAATCACATGCAACTGGGGAAGCCCAAAAATCCTCTCGTGTAGTTGCAAACCGGACACCGGCTTTTAACCAGCCTTCTGCTGAAGGAGGAACAGAGGTTTGTGGCAGTTCAAGGCTTCTGCCCAGCTCTACCTGTAGAGACCAGATCCCAGGACCCCCAGCCGCTGTGAGATGGTTATCAAGCAGGATTTGGAACTGCGGATTCAGATTAATGGTTTCCAGAGATTCAAGAAATTTCCAGAAAGGGCAAGGTCAAGGATCTGAGAAAAATACTTGATCAACACAAGCCAATGCACTGATATAGGAGTGAAAGCCCCGGAGGCTGAGAAATGCCACCAACCAAGTGACAATCTCCAGAGTCCCCTCCTAAGAAGGTGTTTGTGGACTTCAAAACAGAAAAACTGTTAGTTGGGTGTGAAGTTTCCTTCCTTGCTAAAGAAAATACAGCAGACTGGATGGATAATTTGGGGGATTAAAATGTCAATTCATAACCATGTGTCAGCAAGGATTGGAGAACAGATCCACTGATGTGTTCATGCCAGAGTGGGCTATTTGCAGGGAATAAGACCTGGAGGATCAGGGACAATCTAATGAAGACAATGTAAGAATGATCACGTACTAAAATAGATGTAATAAAGACATATCACAACCTCAGGGGCCCACTGAATTCTTAGTATTGGTGAATCATTCAGGGCTGAAGAAGAGAAAAAGAAAGCAGCATGACTCTTAGAAAAAGAGAACAAATAGAGGACATAAGGCCTGGAGCAGCGAAGGAGGAGGTGTAGCTGGGCCTCTGCCCCTTAAGCCAGGCCTCTGGCTGGTGAGTCTCAGTGTGTGGGGGACAGTTGTCCTCCAACCCCAGTCAAGGAGCTCTGAGAGCCGAGTGGGCTCTGACTGGAGACTTCAAAACCTGACCTGCTTTCAGGTTGGTAGGATATGTCACAGCGGTATCACTGTGAATACTTGGTCAGCCATCCCTTGGCACGTTTGGAACCTGAGCAGATGGGGAATGGCCCCACGTTTGCTTCAGCTACGGCAAAGAGGAACAGCTAGTGGGAGCCAACAGTTTTGAGGGTTTTTTTTTCCCAGTGAACATATCTTTTCTTGCATACGACAATGCAACTTCTAGAGAAATTTCCCATTCTTCAACCTTGAGGATTTCAAGCAGAAACTGTGAATAACTAAGACTCTGGCAGCAGCTTAGATGCCCCGATAAAGAATTGCACTCCCACAACAGGGAGTTGGAGTCTAAATGCAAAAGAATGGTGGGTGGCCTAATAGACATGCATCAGTTTTTGTGGAGAGCCACAAATGTTTGACAGGCGAGAAAGGAAAAGAGTTAAAAGTTGGGAGAGAAAGACATGAAAATCAAAAAGAATGGAGGAGAAGATTTTTATAAAGTATTTCTGTAAGTTACCAATAGCTCTTTGAAAGAGGTAAAGAGAGATTGCAATTCCTTTTAAACAGTTTTTGTTGCTGGACTCTTGAGCGTGACACCATGCAGAGACTGGGGACCGTGGAGCTCAGGGTTGGGTTGCATTAGACTCCATCCTTATTAGAAGCAGTGGTGATTTTAAGTAACAGACAATGTTTTATGCTTCATACATACTTGTCGTTGAATGCATAAATGAATTAATGAATGAACAATTACAGATAGTGAAGAAAGTGATGAAAACAGAAAAGCAGGCAATGAACTGAAGGAGAGATGAAGTTATTACATAGCTGTAGAGCAATAAATGGACTAGTGGGGTCATTCGTCTTAGAGGATGAGAAACTAGAAGAGGATTGACATTGAGACTAGGAGTGTTTGTGTGGCTTAGAAGAGCTAAGGTCAGGAGCATGAAATGGGACATGGCTTCATGCAGAAGCCAGAGAACGTTACCAATCCCATGAGAAATTTATGTAGGAGGAAACTCTTTTATACTTATCCAAGCCTAGACAGGAAATCCATTTTAAATAAACACACAAAAAAAATGTACATGGTTTTACTATATGCTGAATTGTCCATAGATGCAACTGCTAGTTAAATTGTGAGAAGATTGCATTTTGTTTTGTTGGGAACTTTCCAAAGAATGTCTCAAAGTTTCAGAAAATCCTTTCACAGATGGCAATGTTGCTCAAGGTATTTGAGTCAACACATCCGTGTCAGCCTGCATTTGTGTCTATTAACTAATGGTGATCTTATAGAAATGTAGAAGCATATTTGTTTTATCTTTATTTCTAAATGTTAACTATAAAGATAAAAGATCAACAATATTCAAATGAGTGTTGTCTTTTCTTAAATCCAAACTTATTCATTACAAGTAGGTACGAGCATCTGCCTATTTTATTATATCTTCTAGTTTAGCTGTGCCTGAGCATTTATGTATCATAATATAAGTTATTTCATTATAAATATCTATTTTTAAATTTCTCCTTTACGTCACAGGTATATGTCAATTTTAAGAAATTATGCGATTATGTAGGCTACATCGTTATGTTGCAGTTTTTTAATGAAAAGCTAACGTTAGTTCTTATAGGATTGGAATGACTGTCCTAGAATATTAAAAGAACTTTTATATATAGCTGTAGAACAGTAGTTTATACACAGCACACATATCTATGTGTCTATATATGCTGTACATACAAAGCCAATCTCCTCTTACAACATAGCTTGTTATTATAAACGATCAGATATAAAATGTGTCGAACGACAAACTTCAGGAAATAATAACTTCCTATGGAAAAACTGAACCTAACTTGTCTTTAAATATCCTTCCTGTCCAGACTTGTATTCTTGGAACAGGACCAAGCTAAAACAGTTTTGATGTATGTGATTACTTTTCTAGCTTAAGAGGAACCACAGTTCTTGTCCATAAGATTTCAGTCTGTGTAACACTGAATTTGCATATGCAGTGTACCTTATACTGTATTGCGAGTTACAGCAATTACAGTTATAGTAACATCCTTTTATTCCTTCAGTCTCGTCTTCCTTCCAAAGTGACATCACACTGGACCGCTGGCCTGCTGTGTGAAGATATTTCATCTCACCATTTTCCACTTTTGTGACTGCCATAGAAGAGACATGCTCTAGATTCAAAGTTCAGAGGCTTTCGTTCCTTTGCTTTTTCTCTCCTTCCTCCCCACCCCCCACCTGTGTTTTCCTCCCTATCCCTCCCCTCCCTGCCACTGTTGCCTCCCTCTGCCGTGCCTCCACACTTTGAGTCACAGGCTGCATCCCGCCTTGAAGGCATGATCATTAGTCAGGGATGCAGGCCCGGCCTTCCCCTGGTTTTTCTTGTCTGGAGAGAGCCATGTGCAGCCACACGGGCTCTCTGTGGGCACTGGGGAGATTTGAGGGACAGTCCCGACAGCCTGCACAGCCCGGGCACCTCTGGAGTTGTGGCTGAACCCAAGGGCAGTGATCACCATAGTGGCAGCAGTGACAACAAAAGGATCGGTGCTGGAAGCTGACAGAGGCTGTGCAGAGGAGGCAGGAGGCTGTGTGGCATGGAGGTCCAGCAGGTGCTCCGGTGGAACGGCCTCTAACCTGCTTGCCTGGAGCAACCTCCACCAAATGTGACTCACAGAGTGGATATTAAGCTAATCATCTGCCTGCGGTGTCATCAGGCCCTGGGACTGGCATGATGAGGAGTTAAGAGTCCACCCCAGATGTGCCTGGGCCAGCCCTTAACCTTCCCTCTCTCTCCTCTGTGCCTCAGTTCTCATCCCTCTGCCCACAGCCTCTGGGGAAACAGTACTCATAGGACCTTTTAATAGTTGCTATGAGGTAAAGCTCTGGAATCCCCAGATGCTTGAATTATATAAACCAGGGGACTCAGAGGAAGTGTGTATGTTCTCAGAACCCAGCCCTGTAGGCAGGGAAAAAAAAAAACAGTCTATTTTTTCTGGCTTTCCCTAAGCTCACCAAGCTGTTCTTTTGAAATATATAGTCATCACCTTTTCATGTCTTCCTCAGCTTAGAGTCCAGGGCAGAACTAGGGCTCCTGCTTTGTTAATAAAGGGGACACGAAAGCTGAAAATACCTGAAGGGCATGGCTTCCTATAGTTAGTTACCTGACAGAGATGCTCCTCCTGGGGGCACGGGGCAGACCGCGGAAACAGGTTGGAAGAAACAAGCTGCTCTTCTCCGCGTCTCTTTGCTGTCCTGAGCCAGGTTTCTGCCTCTTCTTTAGGGAGAGAATTTAGTAGCAAGGGGCAGAAGAATTAAAGTCCAAGACTGGAATAGGTTCCTAGGGGATGAAGGCGAAGGTGGTCATCTCCCTTTCTACCAAACTCAGAGACATAAAATGATGGGCTCTCTTACCATTTTTCACCCTTGCATCTCTAGAAAGGACACATTTGGGGGTAGACCAGCAGTTCTAGCCTTAGTGAAATTGTGAAGAAACTACTGTTTCTTTTGACTGTCCTCCTCCCTTTTCTGTGCCTCTCCCCAATTCCTCGGTGTTGTCCCCCTTTCCATCCCATTTGCTGTCATCCAGGGCATCAGGTCCTCCATGCTGCTCCATCCAGAAGTGCCACAGCCAGACCTCCCGGGGCAGGAGTGTGTACTGTCAAATGACTTCTCCCCGCTCCCGCCACACTTCATCACAACTCTGGTTCCGGTGGGATGGTTTGTCTTAGCTAGTGGACCATTAGGAGAAAAGCATCTAATTAAGATAATTCAAATGAAAGCCATGAAAATGCTTCTCTTAAAGAGCTTGGCTATTTCCCCTTACACCTAAAAATCGCCACACAGGGTATCCAATTGGGCTGACATGAAGGAATCTTTTTTAAACCAAGACTCTGCATTTTCCTCCTTTTGTGGTCTCTAAGCTCTGTAGACTGCTTTGGAGAAGGCCAGCCTCTCTTCTCTCATGCCTCATTTGAGGTGCGAGCTAGAACATATTCCCAGTAACGGTTCCCTGAAATGCACCTGGCATTTTGACACCTCTGTCCTGGAAAGTAGCCCTACTCCTTACCACTCCACCCTAAGCAGAAAAAGCTTCCAGAAGCAGAGTAAGCTTCCAGAAGCAGAGTAGATTGTTGACCTCCGAAAAAAAAACAGATGCCATGAACCATTTGCAACAAGAAGGTATTCGATAAGCTCCTTGAACAGAATTAATAAAGATACTGGCCAGCCTTTACCATTTAATATACAGGTGAAGCTGAGAATGTTTATTTTTCTTTTAGGGTTAGGGTTAAAGAGTGCTACTTATTGATACATACATACATACACACACACACACACACACACACACGCATACACATATATTTTGGTCTGCTTTGCCCCTTTGGAAAGACCTAGGGGGCAGAAGCATCAGAATAGAGCCCCCAAATACGCCTTGAGTTCTTCTGAAGCAGCCTAGATAAAAGCTCTCTTCCTGGTTGCCAGGGGCTATAGAGGTATCTGTGGCAGTTAATTGTGTGTGGCAACTTGACTGGGCTAAGGGATGCCCAGATACCTTATGCAACATTATTTCTGGGTGCTTCTGTGAGGGTGTTTCTGGACAAGATTAACATTTGAATTGGAAGACTGAGTAAAGGCGACTACCCTCGCCTGGGTGGGCATCATCTGTTAAGGGCCCGGATAGGATAAAAAAGTGGAAGAAAGGTGAATTTGCTCTCTTTGCTTGAGCTGAGACATCCATCTTCTCCTGCCCTTGGACATAGGCACTCTTGGTTCTTACGCCATCGGCCCCCTGCTTCTCAAGTCTCTGGACTTAGACTTATACCATCAGATCCTGTGGGTGGCAGACCTTCGAACTGGGATCAAATTACATCGCTGGCTTTCCTGATTCTCCAGCTTGCAGACAAGAGATCATGAGACTTCTCATGAGCTAATTCCATTCTCTCTCTCTCTCCTCATAGCTATATCTATATCTCTACTTATAACTATATATAATTTATATCATTGGTTCTATTTCCTTGGAGAATCTGACCAATATAGTGTTTTTATACAATTTCCCCCAAATTAATAAAGGACTAAATGTAGGTGAAATTCTTATTTTCATCTCAGTTTATCTGCTTAACCAAATGTGGATTGTCATGGAATCGGATCTTGTATATTTGTCAGGATTTGTCTACTTAAAAGGCAAGAAGGAAGGCATTCATTGACTTGTGTACCAGGAACTCTAAAACATGACTCTTCAGATGTGACTGGGTTAAGAGGTTTAAATAATGTCATTAGCTCTGTCTCCCCATTGAGATGGCTTCCTCTCCACCTTGAGACAGAGATGGCCTCCGGCAGCGATGGCTATTACAATGTTTTCCCTGCATGTCTTTCCTGATACCTCCTTCAAAAATACCAAGTGTCCTCCTTACCTTAGCCAACCATTGCAGCCAGGAGAATGGAGTCCTGTAATTAACTAGCTCGAAATATGAGTCACCCGTGTGTGGGAAGGCCAGGCAAGGGATTGGTTATCTTGTTAGTAAAAGAGGAGCAATTCTCAAAAGGAAAATATACTCGGCAGGTGAAAAGTACTATGTCCGTAGACTTTTATAAGTGCCAACCTACTCACTCAGAAGCTGACTCAAATTACCAAGCAATACAGTGGGATATATGAGCAATACAAAGATATATAAGACATAGTTTTTGTCTTTAAAGATCATATAATCTAGTTGTTCTGGAAGACGGTCACATTATTTAATTATTTGAGGAAACATGAGTTAATTCATTGGAACATATTTTCTGAATGCTTATTTAAAGCTGGATTCCTGTCATACAGAGATGAAAGACAGATCTGTTCCAACAAAGAGCTTACAATCAGGTGGGAGAGACAAGCAAACCAACACAAATTTCCAATGCAGGGCCACAAACGTGATGACAGAAGTGTGTGCAGGTGACATGAGAGTCCCAAAGGGCAGCTATTTAGCCTGAGGCTCGGAGGAGCTAATGAATGAACCAAAGCTTGAAAAATAAGTGGGGCTCAGGTGAGGTCAGCAGGTGGGGAAGCACCTTGCAGCAGAGGGACTAGTGTGTGCAGAGGTGCAGGCCTATGAAGTAGGGTGATGTGTTTGGAGAACTATAGATCATTTGAATGAAATACAGGGAGGGGTACAGAGAGAGAGGTGAGACAGGAACCAGCTCGCAAAGAGCCCCGTGCCACGCTCACAGATTTGAGTTCGTTCCGGAAGGATGTTAAACGGGGCATGGATGTATCCAGATTTACAATGGAGCATGTTTCTTCTGGCAGCAGATGGAGTGGAGTCGGCCAGACCGGAGGCACAAAGAGTAGTCGGAAGATTGCTGGGGAGAGCACACAAGATGGGATGTGGGTTTCTTCTTTACAGAGAATGCCAGCTAATAAATAAGAAAATGACAAAATCACTGTTTTGCAACCCCAATTCAGGCAAGAATTATGATTATTAACAGATGCTAAGATATTCACATGGTCTCAAAGACTTATTCCATAAATTATTAGAAAGGGGATACTATACCTTTGCAATTGAAAGATCTGGTGGCTATTCCTTAACTTATAGGTCAAACAGCATAGTGGGACAATCTAATGTTATGTGCCTTCTGATATTATACAATAAGAGACAAATAATATCCCCTGCATAATATTCTTTCCAAAGATATTTAATTTGAATCTAATTATGAGGAAACAATTAGAAATCCAGAATGTGAGAGATTATCTAAGAAAACTGGTGGGAACTCTTCAAAAGTTTAGTGTCATGAAAAACAGAAGTAAAAACAAAATGTGAGGGGATTGTTTTAAACCAAAAGAGACTAAGGAGACCCGATAACTGCATAAAGTATGTAGCCCTTGATGAGATCCTTGATCAAAATCTTGAAACAGCTATAAAAAACATTTTGGGAACATTTAGGAAAATTTGAAGAGATTAAATATTAGATATGAGTTTTCTTAGGTGTGATAATGATATCATATCTATGTAGGAGAATGTCTTCATTCTTAGGTGATGCTGGAGAATTGAGAAGTAAAGTGTTTTGATGTGTTCAACCTACTTTCACATGGTTCTGGAAAATGTGTAATGTTCATGTGTGTACATATATATGTGGATGTTTTTACATATATGTGATATATATGACATGTATGGATGCTCTTATATATACATGCTATGTATGGTATATGTGCATGTGTGTGTGAGAGAGAAAAGGGGTGGGATGTGGTAAAATGTTAACAGTTTTTGTTTAGGAGAAGGATACATGAAAGTTCTTGCACTACTTAAGGTTTTTTGGAAGTTTAAACACTATAAGAAACAATGCAAAGGAGGAGGAGAAATGTAGTCAAGAGGGATGTAGAAATATTGAGAATCTGTCCCAATTTGAAATAATGTTACATGATCCACCTGAAGTGAAGTTAGGGAAGCAGGTTCAGCCAGGATTTCCGGTCCAGGTGAAAGGTTGTACAATGTACTCTCTTGATGCAAATAGCAACAACAATCACAATAACGACAGCATGTAATTTGCACTGGGAAACAGAGGGCGCTAGAGTCAGGAGCACTGACTAGGACTCAGGATGCCAGAGTTCTAATCCCAGGTCTCCCACTAAGCAGCTGTAGGCGAATGAGCTCAGCTCTTCTGGGCTCTTTGGACCAGATGTCCTCTGAGGTCCTGTTTATTCTTCTGTAGTTGTAGTTATCCTTCCTTATCGATGTTACTCAGAGCCATCGGAATGAGATTTTGTCATGTCTGCCATTTTATTCTCTCAGTCTTGATTTTTTCCTCCTTTTTGGCCGCCCTCTCTTGAGAGCCTACCCTTGACTACACAAGGTCCTCACTGAACATTGCTTCTGAAGTGGAGCTATGAGACCCTGTCTGCCTCTTGACTTAATGGCAGGACTTCTTTCCAGACTCTTGGATATTGCTTTCTCTTAAAAACTCTTCTGAATTTCTCTTTATTATAGAGCTAACACACACACTTGTGATAGAAAATATGAAAGATAGGGGAAAGTATACAGAAGAAAATTGAAATTGCTCACAATTTCAGCATTTCACTGATGACACTATTACATTTTTTTCTGAATGAATATGAGTGTGTATGTATTGCGTAACTGATCTCTTGCATACATATTTTTGTTTTCTGATTTTTAACTTAATCCTATACATAATTTTGTATTCTGATTTTTAAAAACTTAACATATCTTGAGCATTCTCTTGTGGGGAAATGGAACAGATCACCATTCTGCCATTTCTTATTCAGAATTTTGCAAACTTGGAAGATCATTTTGGAATCTTATTTTTAACAGCTCTCAGTATGATGAAGCACATTAAATATTCGAGAAATGTAATAAAATAAATGAGATATTAAATATGTTAAGACAAAATGTTAAAAGAAAATATTAAAATATGTTCCTTTATCATTATTTTATCTTCTTACATAATGAAAAGATTCATCATTTTTATATAAGATGTTTTCCAAATGATTTGGCAACTCTTTGCCCATTTCTTCTTCTGATGAAAGGCTGGCCCGTTACAACATCACTACTACTGGAGAAATACGAGAATAGACAAAGAATTTCTCAGTTTATGTTATGATATTGTTAATTCTGGATTCATAGAACCACTTCTGGGTGGTGGTGGTGGGATTGCAGGGGGTGTGTGCGTGGCGAGTGGGAAGTTAGAGCCAAGCAGAGGGTGTAAGAAAGTGAATTAAAAACAACAGGTGTCGAGGTCCGTACGGTAACTACTTCGGAGATTCCTTCTCTACTGTTCTTACTAATGCCAAATAATACAATCTACTTTTAATGTACTGTGTACGTATGTGCTTGTATGTTGTATGTGAGAAAGAGACATAGGGAGACATGTGAGGGAGGATATAGTCTAGAATCTTTTTAAAAAATCAAAAACACCACTAATCATGAACGTTTGCTAATGTCATTAAATAATTCAAAAACATCATAACCATTGACAGATGGATATTCTTTAACGTCTCCAAGGAAGAACCTGAACCATCCACTTATCCAAGCATCTAATATTTTGATCCAAGAAGTTCAGACCACTTAATTCATCTTCATGGCTCCCCTGGGAAGCAAGGAGAAAGAAGAAATTACTCTCCACTCTCTCTTTTATGTGATATATGTCTAGATACACTTATATTTTTATTATGCACTTATCTTTACAGAAAATGAAATCCCGCAAAGCAAGTACACCTCTCTGAAATCACTTCTAACCTTCATTAGAATGTACACATTCACTTGAAAGTGTTGCCTACATACGTACTCCTTGTCTTCCTGCATTTTTTTTCAAAAATACACATGTCAATGATTATCATACCTATTTTTTTCAGGTTTTAAAACTTTTTATTTGCATATTTAAAAAATTGTGCATTCTAATAATTAAAATCATTTGAACGACAAAAAAAAAATGGCACGCTGATTAAACTGCATGTTACAGCCTGCGGGACCCCTTGGACCAGCTTGGTTTCCACTCTAGATTTCACTGTCGTCCCACCCAGCTTCCGCCTTCACCCACGTGCAAGTTCTTTTCCTTCTCTGCCAGCCACACAGGCAGGTGGGAGAGGCAGGGGCGGCCTTCATTGTTGTCGGTAGTTCTTTGATGTGAAAAGTGGCAGCACAGTCATTTACACTTGATCCAACCGCTTTGCATCTCACAAAGTTAAACAGCTAAAGGAGTAAAATACGAAGGCACTGCTTGTGGCATGCGCAGTGCGCCGCGCGCCTCCTTGCGATCCACCTGCTTGCTTCCCCTGTTCAATCGTTTCTTTTGAAGGCAGTGGATTTTTCTCCCGTGTTTCTGTTTTCTTCAGTTCTGACTTATCAGATTTCTCAATCTCAGCCATATCGGGTTCGTCAGACATGGTTACAGAGGCACCAAGGCGTGCGAACAAGTCTGATCTGCTCAGTGGTGATTGCGGAGTTCATTCCTATGATTTTAAAAGGCTACATATTATTCCATTTTAAAGGCTATGTGGTATTCCATGGTTTACTCAATCATGTCTTTATCGTGAGAACTTTAAGGATTGCTCCTAAATTATTTTAAGCATCATAAGTAATACTATGAATGCATCATAGTGCGAATTCTTTTCCTCTTGGATATTTTTACTTGAGTCTTATTAATGTTAGCTTTTATTATTTCACTTTTGCTAGATTCGTAGGTATATAATAGAACCTCTAATCTGTTTAATTTGTACTTATCTAATTTCTGTCGGTGGTTTAAGCCATGGTTTCTATTTTCCCGTGTATAAAATTGTCTAGTCTTATCCTTTTATACTCTGATCATTGCCAAGTCGAGCTAAGGATTAGCCGCATAAATTTTTATTAGATCTAGATTTTTTAGGAATGTAAGCTTTTATGAGTTATATTTGTCACAAAACTTTTCTCGGTTACACTATTTTATATATTTTTAGATGTTAAGAAGGGATTGTGACAGGATTTATTCATGGGTTCTTTTCCAATGAGTTCTATTGCCATTGGATACCTCCATATTACCCTCTGCAACTCCTAATACCTAATACGTTGGTCTCAGAGCAAGAGGAGAAAACAGCATTGACTCAAGGTTGAAACGGGCCTTGGGATATCCCAGGAATGTGGCCCTTCCCTGGGGAACATGGGTGAGAACGGGACTGTCCGTCCCCAGGGATGTCGCTAGCGGCCCTCTGCTTTTCCACTTGACTATTTGTTCCAAAATGGTCGTGATATCTCAGCATTACATCTCTGCCTGTCCCTTAAACTGTGTGGTTAGAGGCCAGAACTGATTATTCCCAGAGCTGCCTATTGGATCATGGGGAGAAAGAAGCAAGGACAGGTGGCGTGTTTCCTTGACTTCAACATACTTGCCCTGGGCCACTGTAATACACAGTTGTCTCTCTTCCGTTATCTTGGGACCAGGCATTGCGCACTTTCCCAGGATGAAGCTAGAGTTGTGAGACAGAGCCTGGCTCCAAACAAAGTTATTCATTATGGTAGTTTCAAGTGGGACTCTATGTGTGTGTGGTGTGTGTGTGGTGTGTGTGTGTGTGTGTGTGTGTGTGTGTGTGTCGTCCATCTCTCTGTATTCTCCAGTGCACGTTATACTTGGGTAGCAGCCCCTCTTGCACAGTCTTTGTTGGCATATGAAGCTGTGATGTCAGGACGAATGCTTTGTTCCAGCAGCAGCAGGGAGGGAGGGTGCTCCCATGGCTGTGAACCATGTTCACAGACTCAGCCATTCTGCTCAGCTGTGTGCAGTTGGACCACAGTGGGTTATCACTGCTGGAACTGAGTGCTCCACTCTAATTCCGCCGAGTGCAAAGAATATGACCTGGATGAGAATGCAGTGATGCTGGAGAGGCTGGAGGACCCAGTGGGCTTGAAGGGGAGTGTGAGGGGAAGAGAACTATGAAAACCAGCAGGCAATGGTCTACCACTGCATTTCCAAGAAGGCATACTCTAAAACTTTAAGATAAAAGGATATTTATTTAAAAGAAAGGAAAGAAAGAAAGAAAGAAAGAAAGAAAGAAAGAAAGAAAGAAAGAAAGAAAGAAAGAAAGAAAGAAAGGAAGGAAGGAAGGAAGGAAGGAAGGAAGGAAGGAAGGAAGGAAGGAAGGAAGGAAGGAAGGAAGGAAGGAAGAAAGAAAAAGGAAAAAACATGCCATTAAGAGTTCTGAAACTCATATTAACAGCCTACATCAGAGGGCTGCAAAAACCAGTGTTAAGGAGTTGGAGAGAGAAAGCTGTTCACACACAGGCAAAGTAAGAAACTTCAAGAACAAGACAAGGGAGAACAAGACTTGGGGCAAACACTACGTAAAGAAAAAGTCCAAGAGTGTGGGTAAAGGGAGAGGCAGGACATGGCTGTTACTGGGAGGGCCGACCTCAGGCAATGTGGTGCACCCAGCAATTTTGCAGCCTAGCACCCCACCAATAATAGCCCTCTAAATACGATGCTTCAGTACCATTATTTGCTTAGTATTTTTAATTGACTTAAAAAAAATCAAGTATCTACTTTAGTTTCATCTTAAACAATACAATCTGGGAAATCGCAGGTTTGATATGCTTTATACACACACACACACACACACACACATATATTTCTAATGTATGTTAAATAAACACAACTTAGTAAAAGGATGTAATATACGTTTGTAAAGCACCTAAAATAATCTCATGTACTAATTGGTGGTATGCACAGCATTTTCTGGAAAATCCATCTTTTTCATTTCTGTTCAGAAATTCATCCTCTGTTCACTCTGTTAAGCCCATACCTTAGCCATCATCATCTCTTACTAAAATTATTTGAACCTCTCCCCCTGCCCATAAAGCTTTTTCCCTCCTATCCATCCCCTTCTCTGGGAAAGTCTGACTCTTCAAGTTTCAACCTGGCCTTCACTCCCCAAGGGAATCCCAGCCCCAAACTCCTACCCCTCCAGACTGGGGAAGGTTTCCCTGCCATATGACTTCATAGTTCCATCTCTTGTTCACCAAGCACACTTATTCCTATCACTTATTTCATTATTTTCAACCCTCCATTGGAGGTGAACTCTGCCAGGGCAAAGAAACGTTGGTCTTTTTCATCATTATCTTATCATTATCTTTTTCATCATTATCTTATCAGAGCCCACCACATTGCCAAGTTTATCATAGCACTCAATAAATAGTTGTTGAATGAATGAATTCCACCATCTAACACTCTTGGGCAGTTCTTCCTTTTATCAAAATCTTTTCTCAGTTAACTTCCAATGTGTACAACATTCAAATATGTAGATTTAGATTTAGAAGAACTATAAAGCCAAATGCGTAACTGGCCTGTTTTTTGGTTCAGCTGGCCAGTGCAATACTTCCCTGCAGAAGACCTGCTCAGAGTCCCTCAAATCACACTTATGTGGCGGGGTCACCTGTTTTGCTTCACAAAGTAGGGAAGCAATGTGTGTGTGGTGGTTGATGGCAGTCACCAAGGTTGGACTATTGGGTCTCAGCTTTCTCACTTCCTTGAGCAAGTTAATTAGCTTCCGATGACTCAATTTTCCCACCTGTAAAATAGGTCTTGATTTCATTAACATCTTTTTCTTTAGGCGCTTGCGTTCAGCTTTCCTTTCTCTGTCAAGTTATTTACCACTCATCCACATATTTCTACCTTCCAAAAATTTGTCGTCATCCCTAGTCTTGTTATCTCCTCTTCTAATTTCTTTATTCTTATGGATTTTTATCTTTCTTATTTCTTTAATATTTTTAGTGTTTTTTAGTGGGAAAAATGCAGAGATCATAGTTGGAGTCCATTTTACTAGAAAACTTTATCTATCTTTTCTATAATTACCATGTTTTATTTTACACTAAAAGCAAATAAAGGTATTTTTAATTTTATAAAGACAGAGTACCCATAACATTCTCATGTTGTCTACCATGGGTCTACAAATCTATTAATTGATTCAAAAAGGAAATAAAGATGGTTGCTGTGATTTTTCCTTAATAAACTCACACTGGCCCCTAGTATTCACTTAATCATTTCTAGGTGTTCACAGCAAGCAATGCTGTTTAACCAGGTGATTCTATCAATTGCCAAATATTCACTACCCAGCTGATAATTACTGGAACCCACCATTTTCCTTCATACAAAATCAACTCAATTTCAATTCCTTTCTAGTGTCTTGTGAATTTTTAAAGTTTATTGATAGTTACTCTTTGATTCCTTTTCCAAATCTTCTTAGCATCTATTTGTCTAGCCATGGAGGTTTTATTCATTAAAACAATTTTAATAAATTACTTTACCTACCTTAGGCTTTAATTCTTTCTTTGCAGTGTTTGTTCCAAATCTTTTCAGTTTAACGACTATAGAAGGATTTTTCTGGGAAGAGTAGAGTGGGACCTCTTAACATCCATTCTTCTCATCTGTGAGAATCTAATATCTGTGGGAGACTGGGCTCCACTTCCCTCCCACTATGGAAACCACAGAGGACAGCTCTCCTGTTCTCTCCTGAAGGCATTAGCATGTGATCTAGGCTTGGTGAATCGGATGCCATGGTACAGGATTTTGAATATTGAGGGAATAATGCAAAGAAACAGAATGTGGGAGTTTTTCTTGTTAAAATTATTTGAACATCTCCCCCTGCCCATAATGCAAAGAAACAGAATGTGGGAGTTTTTCTTGTTGCGGTAGCAGAGGAGTTGAAAGTACAGATGTAGAGGAATAGGCATCCTTGGTCAGTGATATCAAGAATGACAGCAGCCAACAGTCAGCCGCTAGCAACCAGTGGTGGTGGTGCCAAGGATGGTGGCCTCATTATGGTGTGTGATCCTTATGGTATTGGCTTCCCAATTTCTCTTGGCTCCTGGCTGGGCTGTAATCTTGGCTTCCCATCGACTCTGTGATTCTATATCATTTCAGTGAATTTCTTTTCTGGTTGAGTTAGCCAGAATTATTTTATGAACCTTGACTAGTACAGAGAAATTGGTGCTGAGAAATGATTGTAGGCAACAGAACCTTGGGGAAATTGGTGGGAGAGAGACTCTACTACCTGGTAACTTAGGACTGAGAGCAGTAAAATTCCATTAGTAGATAAAGATGATATGTCTATGACATACAATGGTAGAAAAAACTAAAAGATTAATATAGCCTCTGATCACTGCTCATTAGAAGCAACTATTTGCTCCTGCCAGAGCACAGGAAAGTCAAAAATAAATAAAGGACTGCAGGGTGGTATAACTTCTGTTGGCTCTGGTTTCTGTAAGCAAAAATAAATGAACGACAAGCTCAAATCCTTAAATTCTCAGGTCAGAATATAAATTGAACAATTTTCTAAGACTTCATGAAAAAGAAACTCATTTCAAGACAAAGATAACTAAAAGCCACACTCCATGAGTTGCCAAATTACAAAGTCAACTGAATCCATAGCCTCACTAGGTCTCTTATGTGAAAGTTAGGGCATTGATCAGGAAATTGTTGTACTTCAGAAACTGAAATGGGAATATATTCAGATATCTGAAGAACTCAGGTAACCCTGCACCTCTAAACCTCACTGAGCCTTCATCACCAGACAAAACGAACCTGCTCCTATGTCTAATGAGATTATTGCTTTACATGAAGATGCACCTAAGGGAGTTACCTTACAAAAGAGAGCCAATTATCCGTGTGCTCTACTCCCTTCGCTCCTCATTATCTACCAACATATAACTAGAATTAGGTATCAGCATGCCCGGGTGACCAATTATAAATTGTAACCTAGGAGTTAGTGATTAGCACACATTGAGGACCAAGATTTGCTAATTTACATGAATGTGGGGAAAACGCGCACGGGAATGGATTTCCTAAGGAGAAAAACACAAAATATTAGATTCAGGCTGAATTTATCAACGTGAATGTATTTTCTAGAAATTTGAATTTAACACTTTGGTTTGAGTAGTTGGAAGTGCTTCTTAATATTTTCTCGGTTCGTTGCCTAAAACCTAGTCACAGTAGAGAATAATGCTAAATGAAACAGTGGTATAGTATTGAAGAAGGGATTAAAAAATATCAGAAGATAGAAATATTAGAGGGCTCTTATCATGTCTTCTTTCTATGTCCCCAAGGTGGCCCAGAAAATGCTCGTGAAGGAAAATCTTTAAGAGTGCTTTAGTGG
>NW_006434835.1:14782476-14782834 GCF_000325575.1 Pteropus alecto
AATCCTGTCTTAGCAGAATCCAAATGATGGCACTTAACTGCCAGTGGTATGGGAACGTGATTTCCATCTTAGGCAGCAAGGCCAGCACAATAATCAAAACCTTCAAGGTTTCTTGATCGTGGGTCCTCCGTAGCAAAATAAGTGATTAGCCTCTAAGATCACATTTTATTTAAAATATTTTTTAAAAATAAATAATTCGAAAATTTTAAAACCAAACTCCAGGTCTGCTGAAAAAAAAAAAAAAAAATCTGTAAATCTGACTTAAGTCATGACAATAGAATGACAGCCCCATGCCCAGTTACTAGACTTAAGACTCCATGAATAAGCAAAGGCTTAGGTACTTTTGAAGAACAAAGCT
>NW_006434835.1:14782872-14792614 GCF_000325575.1 Pteropus alecto
TTGTGGCCATTTACTAAGGTAATTTGGGAGAAAAAATATCAGTCTGGAATTATGGGACATTGTCTTGAGTTAACACATTTTTCAGAGCATTTAATACTCTTGTCACCCACTGGTCAGAGTGGGAGTCTATGGGAGTCAAGTCATAAGTGGAATTTGGGCCAGGATCTACTTCACAGTGGACTCTAGGACTCCCAAGTCCATCTCATATTTATTTCCTCAGTTCTTGAGTATAGAGTTGGACTAGGCATTCTCAAAGATTGGCATAATCATAGAAATAGATTCTTCACCTGTAGAATAAGACTTATTACATAAACGGGGCCATATGGAAGTACCCTCAATCCCTTCTACCTATCAAAAAAAAAAAAAGTCAAAAGCAATACTATATACCCAAGGAAGTCATTAATACAGTTGCTACCATAAGTCTTGTAGCTCTAAGGTGCAGAATTCTTTCATATTTCTATTACCTATTTAATTGGGCTCAAGAAGATGGCTGGATTCTGGAAAATAACGTGGGTCCTCAGTACCCTTGGATTACTATAAGTTTAACAAAGTGATGCCTCCAATTTTATCTGCTGTTCCAGATGAGGACTTCTACTAGATCAAATCGATATAGCCTCTGGGATCTAGAAGACTGCAGCTGATCTCTAATGCTCTCATGTTCTTTATCAGAGTCATTAGAAAACACCAGAGAAAAAGGTAGCTCTCACCTGGTAGGTAAATGGTAGAGCAGTACACCATTTTCTCAGCATTATGTCATCTCTCTTTCTCTGCACAACACTTAAAATGCACGGGACACTGTTTTTCTTTCTATCCCATTATATGTATGCCAGAATACAATATTGATGACATCATGAAGATACGATTTAGCGATCTAGAGTTATCTGTTACCCTACATACCTTAGTAAAACACATGCAAAAAGGAGGGAAGAAGGGAGGAAAAATCTATGAACTATAATGGTCTGTCACCTCAGTGAAGTTTCCAGAGGTTCAGTGGTCTAAGACATGTCAGGAGAGCTCATATAAAATGAAGAACAAGTTGTAGCCTCTTTTATCTCATCTCTAAGAAAGACGCCCAATGCTCACTGGGCTTTTTTTTTTTTTTTTTTACTTTCTGGGTAACACATACCACATTTTGGTGTGCTTCTTCAAACTGTTTACCAAGTGACTTGAAAGACTTCCAAGTTTTGAGTAGGGCCCCCCAAAAGAAAATATCTTCCAGGTTGCAGCATATGTGGCCTTCATGACCCAGTGGATCCAAATGGTGCTTGAGTTATTAATGGCAGACTGAGTTGCTGAATGGAGCTGGTAGCAAGCCCTGTTAAGAGAACTGCTGTGGAGACCTTTATGATTTTGCATCCATGACCTCTTCAGCAAGCAGCTGTTGTCTTTGTAAGAGATACTTCTTGGCCTGCCACTGAAAAAGCAGTGAATGTTGACCACGGAGCATCCAGTAACAATACTTTCTTGAGCTTTCCATCCTGAACTTGGTATCATCTGTGCCACATGCCATAAACTGGGTATGGTTTAGCAGCACACTAGAAAGCAGTGTATAAGAGGAAAGGTCCAAGCAGGTCCTGAAGGCATAACAAATTATTTGAGAATCTTGCTCACACTTCCTGCTGCATTGCTCCGTGGCCTCACGTAGAGTTCTCTATCAGCCAGATCTAATATCAGCCCCACTCAGATTAGTCCTAAAGACAGTAAAGAAGGAATAACCCCCAGCAGGCAGAACTTCACACAGCATATCTCACTGCCCATTTTGCCTTAAAGAAGAGATAAACTGAGGTAAGGATTTACAATGACTCACGGGTAGTGCCTGGTGTTTGGGCTGTATGATCAGAGACTTAGAATAAGACTGCAAGAGAGTTTTTAGAAAGAGGTATTTGGAATGACCTCTTGGTCACATATAGTGTTGTCACTTTGGGGCAAGTCGTTTGAGGAAGAAGAATATGAAATAACCTAATGGAATGGACCCAATTAATCAGGTGAACAGAGTACCCACTCTGTAGATATCATATGGCATCCTTCCCCAGTTGCCCCAATGCTTGCTCAATGGGATCAAACAAAGTGGCCAAGGTAAAAGGGTGGAGGCTCTGCACCAAGTCCATTTTCATTTGTGTTTTCTTCCTTGGTATACTAAGTACTTGTATTTGTTTACTTTAAGTAAATTCCCTCTGCTTTCATCTCCCTCTCTTGTCTATTATTTTATATAAGGTATGTTGATGTGGGTTAAATTAATAATTTAATTTATGTGGATGTTTGACTATCCAGGATACGATCTTCTCAAGCATACATGGAACATTCTTGAGATAGGTCATATATTAGGTCACAAACTAATATATTATATATGCATATTATGTATATATATATACACACACACAGACACCACTTTATTCATTCATCTATTTGTAGACACTTAGGTTGTTTCCATATCTTGGCTATTGTGAATGTTGCTGCAATCAACATGGCAGTGCAGATATCTCTTCAAAATATTGATTTCATTTCCTTAGACAATAGGCCCAGAAGTGGGAATGTTGGACCACATGATAATTCTATTTTTAATTTTTTTTTTTTTTAGTAACTTACATGCTGTTTTCCATATTGGCAACACCAATTTACATTCCCACCAATAGTGCACAAGGATTCCCTTTTCTTCACATCCTCACTAACACATTATCTCTTGTCTTCTTGATGACAGCCATCCTGACAAATGTGAGGTGACATCTCGCTGTGGTTTAAGCTTGCATTTCCCTGGTGATTAGTGATGTTGAGCACCTTTCCATATAGCTATTGGCCATTCATATGTCTTCTTTGGAAAAATGTTTATTCAGATCCTTTGTCCCGCTCCCACCCTTTCCTTTTTGCTATTGAGCTGTGTCCATTTCTTATGTATTTTGGATATTAAGCCCTCATCAGATATATGATTTATAAATATTTTCTCCCATTCCATAGGTTGCCTTTTCATTTTGTTAATTGCTTCCTTCACTGTCCAGAGCTTTTTAGTTTGATAGAGCCCTACTTGTTTGTTTTTGCTTTTATTACGTATGCTTTTGGTATCACATCCAAAAAATTATTGCCAAGACCAATGTCAAGGAGGTTTTTCACTGTTCTTCTACAGGTTCATAGTTTCAAGTCTTCCATTTAAGTTTTTAATCCATTTTGAGTTCATTTTTGTGTATGGTATAAAATGTGTCTAACTTCATTATTTTGCATGTGAATATCTAGTATTCTCAGCAGTATTTTTTGAAGAAACTGTCCTTTCTCCATTAAATGAGCTTGGCGCCCTTGTTGAAAACCATTTGACCGTACATGTGAGGGCTTATTTCCGGGATCTATTGATTCCATTGTTATATGTCTGTCTTTATATCGGCACAACACTCTTTTGATTATTATTGCTTTGTAATATAGTTTGAAATCAGGAAGTCGATGCCTCTAGTTTACTCTTCTTTCTCAAGATTGCTTTGACTATTTAGAGTCTTTAGTGGTTTCTTATGAATTTTAAGATGTTGTCTCTGAGAAAAATGCCATTGGAATTTTGACAGGGATTGCATTAAGTCTGAAGATGGTTTGGGGTACTATGGACATCTTAACAATAGTAAGTCTTCTAGTCCATGAACATAGAATGTTTTTCCATTCATTTCTGTCTTCTTTAATTTCTTTCAGCAACATTTTATAGTTTTCAGAGTCTGAGTTCTAGGACTCTATTTTTATCTCTCTTCTGACACATCATTTTTCTGTCTTGACTTACTTTCTCTACTAGACTGTGAGTTTTCTGGATGGCAAGGATATTCATATTTCTCTCTCTCCACTGTGTCTAATAGAGTCTCTTGAATGTAGTAGTCTCTCAATGGATACATGTTCGATAAGTTAAAACACAAGTGAGCCTAACCGACCAGATATTAGATACTAATAGGTTTCAAAATCAAAATGACTTTCTCTGTTATATGCATGTTAGTAGATAGATATCTGAGCTTCTCTAATATTTTCACCTGAGAATTGCTGAGCATTCTATCATGAGACTGAAGAGAGCTGTCATCTCTGAGCCAGAAAACTGAGAACTGAGCTAGAGATTCAGAAGCTGAGAATTGGGGCTGAGTATTAAAGAGGAGTCCTATGGCTGAGCAGAGTTTAAGAAGGAGGAAATGGGCATGTCTAGGGATTCCTAACTTCAGGGCTGCTAAAGGCTGGGCAGTTGAGTATAACACTCAGCATTCTTTGGAGGAGCACCAGGGGTGATTTCAGAGTCCAAAGCCAATACAAGGCCATGCATAGGCAAGGCCAGGGAACAAAGATTTGGCTTGGATGGGCCAGGATACCTTCTTTGGAGAGTTGGCATCTAGCTTGATTGAAGTCCTAGGGCTCATCCTCTACCAGCACCAGTTTTCAGGTCGTAGAGTACCGCATCTCACAGGTCCTTTCTGTATTCTTCCCTAGTATCCAGGCTTACAATTTTTTGAAGCTGTTTTTCTCCCTCTCCCCTATTTTCATTTAAACCATTTTTTTGATCAGGTTAACCGGCCTCTGGGCAAGACTGCTTCTTCTGACTGATGCAGGCAGAGTCTCCTTAGTCATGGCAGAGAAAGCCAGATCTGACCTTTTGAGATTATCTATCTGACTAGCTATCCACTTCCCATGTCTTCTTTCTATGTCTTCTTTTCTCTTTCGCGTTATGCCTATCACCAGATGAAAAAAAATTATGCCCTGTGCCTTCAAGTTCTTCAGAGTGTGGGTGGGCTTGGGTCTCCCAGTGCGGGCAGGTGTCATGTGGGCTGGAGGTGGGAGGTAATGGGTGGAGAACAGGTGCCTCCTGACAGCAAGGAGCCAGGAGAGAGTGAAAAGACCTAAGAGTCGAGACGAAGGGTGTGATAATGCCTGAGCTTTTTACCACAAGAAATTGAACTTGGATCTGAGCTTCATGTGGGAAAGGAGTAGCTTCTCCAGGGACCATAGGGAGCAACAGCTACTGGAGCAAGCCTGATCTTGCTCTGGGGTGAACCAAGGGTAAACTGAAGACCGTGAAGAGGATGGTGGCTGAGAGAATTTGCTTAATACTTTTAAACCTCAATGTGTCAAGAATCAATATCTCAAACTTCGCTCCCTCTCTGGTAATATGTGGTTTAGAGGAAGTCAAATCTGCAGCAGCCTTCTCTACCTCTGATGCTCAGGCCCTGATCTCATGGCAGCTCTGTCTCCACTGCATCCCTTCTGTACCCAAGGCAGCTCCCAGGAACTTTGCCAAGAGCACGTCCTACTGACCTGGCTCTGAGCTGTTTTCTGTGTTGTGGAGATGCGTTCCTCGGCCTTGGTTACCCACCTGCTCCTACTTGGGTATTGTTTTTATAGGCTGTTCTTTCCCTGAGGCTTCCGAGAAGTAGGTCAGGGGACCTGCTTTAAGGGAGAAATGCCAGGAGTTCAAGTCACCAGGCCTGGAGTCAGGAATCCTAAGTTCTATTTCAGGCTTCACAGCTAGCTAATCAGCTATGCGACAATTTTAGGGGCACATTCTCCCTTCTGGTTCTCCCCGTGCCCTTCTCCAGGTCTCATGATTTATTTTCCCCTGAAGTCGTATTCCCTGGGGCTGTCATCATCTTCTCTTTTCCCTCCCTCTGGAAGGAACTTTAAAGTTGTTGGCTGCTCAAGGCTGGTACCTAGAGCAAGAGCTGCTGCAGTTCTGTGGCTGATGGGGAGATGAGAGGCTTTTGCACAACACAAGAGCTGGTGGGGCTGTATGAGGCTGAAGCGTCAGGAAGCCAGATTCCTGGACAGAAGGACAGGCACGGTGTTGTGCCCTGGATAGCAGAGTCCAGAATGCAAGTGAGGGTCCTGGCTTTTATGTGATGGTCGTAGATTGCCTCCTACTTCTAAACATCCCTTTCTCTGTAATGCAGGGAAATTCAGGCTCTGGTTCATGTGGAAACTCTGGAAATTGTGGTGCTTGCTCATGGCAGATGTGATCATTTGAGCTCTCACAGCAAAGGACATTGTTCGTGGTGACTGCATTACCAGGGTGCACATTGGCCAAAGAATAATTACCTTTCCTAAGACTTAGTTCCTGCACCCTGACCCAACCAGTCCCAGGAGGCCTCCCAGCTCTGGATTCAGCCAATGCCATAGGGGACTACCGCTGATGGACTTGGACGGGGTGGAAATTAGAGCACCTGCTTTGGTCTGGATAGCCTGAGACCCTCTTTAATCTCTGCTCCCAAAACTCAGGTAGTGGGGGAATGAAATACAGACGAGGAAGGAGAGCAAACGCAGGTAAAGGCAGGAGAGTGGGCATTGGGGCATTAGACTGTTAGGAAGAACTTCATTCAAAGTGTAGTTGCACATGTATGTCAGTGTGGACTGCAGGGCATCGTGGTGTGGTGGAAAGAAAATGAGTCTTGGGCAGACTGTTCTGGGCTTGAATCTCTGCTCAACCACTTAACTAGAGAGATGACTCACCACTCTGGGCCTCAGTTTCCAAGTCGTAAAATGAGAATAAGAGTACTGACCTTGCAAGTTTGCTGAGAGTATTACATGAGATAACCTATGTCGAGTGCCTGGCACAGAACCTGTGGCATAGTGGGCACACAGTAAATGCTACTTCTTCTCCACTTTCCTTCCTGTTATACTCATCACCACGTTTTGGGTTTCTGTGATAAAGTAAGAACCTTTTAAAGATAGGAATCTCAATTTTGACTTTCTTTTCTTCCTATGGTTCACGTAAATAGCTCATACCTGCTTGGTGTCTTTTCTTGGGCACACTATTCTGGATATTGAGACCTGTGGGTTCTGCTCTTTTGTTTTAAACTATGAGCCAGAAGACTGTGCTCCCTCCAGGTCTCAGGTTCCTCATATGGTTGTGAGACCACCACCTTAGGTTTCTACAGCAGCACCATTTCCTGCACAAATGTTCTCTAAACATCTTGACTATGCCTCAGAAAAGCTGGGTATGGGCTGAATCCTTCACCACTGCACATGGAGATCCCAGAGGGACCTCGGCCCTCTGGCCAAAGCACCCATGCCAAAGCATGCAGGCTGGCCAGAGTGACCCCACCCCTGTGCCTTTGGGAGCCACATACCACTGGGATCTATTTGGGAGCACAGACTAGGGGCGGAGGGGGACTACTCGAGACCCATTTGAATCACGAGGATCCAGGAGCCCCTTCCAAAGGATGGCACTAATAAAATTGCCAGTTGAGCCCAAGGCTGAATCTGAATTTTAGATAAACAAAAAAATTTTTTTAGTTTAATTATGTCCCAAATATTACATGGAATGTACACACCTTCCCCCCAAATTATTCTTTTTCTTGGAAATTTTAAATCTAATTGGGCATCCTGTTGGTGTCCTGTGCTTTTATTTGTTAAATCTGGCAACCCTAGATCTAATACGACAGGCTTTGGGTCGAGCGCTCCAGGCCCCTCCCAACAGGGCCCCAGACTACCTGTGCAGCCTTCCTCTACATCTGCAGTGTCCGTGACTCTGCTCCAGCCAGTGGATTCTAGACTACACCTCTATTCTCTCCCCTCTACCATTCTGACCTTTGCAAATTATAGTCCGTCTAGCTGGAACTATTTACATCATATCTCCACATCTAAAAATCCTGCCCATTCTTCAAAGCCCATCTGGATTTTTTTTTTTTTTCCCCTTGATACTCTACCCGGCTCCTTCTATAAATCTCCACCATAGAACTTATTAGATTTTATTATAAAATTTTGCATGTCTCCCTTCTCCTGAGTACCTTTCGCAGTGTCTAGCACATAATATTGGGTCACTAAATATTTGATAAAAAATAAAATGAATGTCTAAATGGAAGTCTGTGCCTCTCTTTACAATTTACTTACAATTTACTGTATTCTTTCTTGTCGTGTAATGTAAAAGTGGAAATTCTCCAGTTTCAGGGAGGTGGTATCTCCAGGTGCCAGCCCCAGGAGAAGTGCAACATTTCAAGGTAAAGATAATAAAACTGTCTACTAGGCCCTGTTTGATCTGATAGTTCCCCAAATACATTTATCTTTGTACAAAACATTAACGGCTAACTTCTGCTTCTTGTAATCTGCTTATTCAAGGATGTAGTAGGAGGCTTTATAAGCTGCCTCCTCTGGAAGCTCGGGGCTGATCTCCTCTAACCCTGCGTGGTAGAGAGTCAGTCGCCGGCCGGCTAATAAAGGCTCATAATTAATCTCAATTGGCTCCGTGGGTCTCAGAATCATTCGCGCCACAACAATGTTTTTATCAGTATTTATCTTGTACTCCCTGCCAGACATTTTCACTTGGTGAAGACAGATATCGCTTTTCCCACTGTGCTACAGACACCAGTGAATGACAAGTGTAATTTATGTTGAGCAGGTTGTGTCCAGACCAAGCTAGACTTCAAATTCTCCCTTCTGCCCTGGTTCACATGTGATGCTCAGCAGATCTCAGAGCCACCTGACTTGGTCCTAAAACTGGAGAATAGAGACAGAGCTTCTTTGTGAGTCGGCCAAGAGTCTAGATTAAATGTGACCTTCCCAGGGCTTCCCAGGGGGATTCCAGGGATCCCACGTGCTACTAAGAGAGGTAAAGAGGTAAGGGAACAGGAACAAATTCTGGAAACAGCGAGGTGTGAGAGGAAGCAGTGAAGCTAGAGAGAAATAGAAAACATGGGTTTGGAGTACAGCAGAGAGAGCACTGTCTCAAGAGTCAACAATCTGGATTCTCTCTCCTGCTCTGTCCCTGCCTTGGGTGAGGAAGGAAAGAAAGAAAATAATCATGAGAATGCCCCCTGTGTACTGTCATGTAGGTTTTATAGCAATTTCCTGATAGTCCTTCAGGAAGCCGAGGTTCAGAGAGGGTAGAGGACTAGCCTGCAGACACATAGCTCAGTGTATTTAGGGAAAAGAACACAAGCCAACCTCTCATAGCCTGTTTCCTCTTCTGTAAAATGGGAGACATTACATTATTGTTAAGGTCCTCCCCACCCTAACTTCTAGCAGAAACCCTAACCATGGGGTAAGAGGAGAAACTAAGGAATGGACTTTGAAAGAACAGGCCAATGTGTGAGATGTAGAGGAGGCTGCGTGAGCAGCCTCAGGGAAGCCGCAGGCTGGGCTGAGTCTTCAGGGTGTGGAACCAGGAGCCTTCTGCCCCTCTGGGTCTGTTTCTCACACGGTCACAGAAGATGGAGCTGGCCTTGGGGCACAGGTGGAGTGGATCCTGGCCGCAAAGCTTGTGAATGACACGTACAAATCTGGGAGGGGAGAAGCAAGCTGATTTGGGGGCGGGGGGCAGGGTGTTGGGGGGTAGAGTGCGTTTCCTGCGTACCTGGCCCAGGAAGGACGCTGTTTGGTAGCAAGCTCTGGCCAGAGTGTCCTGAGGGCTTAACTAGACAATGGGGCTCAGCTAAGGGGGCCAAGGGAGGGCGAGGGTTATTCCCCAATTCATCTTCCTTGCACCCCTGGCTCAGCCTACGCATCTGGGACGAATCCAGGGGCGAGGTTACACCTGCAGCTTCCAGCGCCCCTGCTGACCCTGGGTCCCACGGGTTATGGGCGACCTCAGCTGTCGGCCCGAGCATTTCAACAGGGGCAGGGAGTTCGGGTGAGTGACTTCCCCAGGAGACCGCTGCGGCTGGAAAACCCGCCACCTAGCACCTTGGGGTGACAGCCTGGGAGAAGGCGTGTCTTGGGATCTGGGTTTGTGGGAAGGTGGTGGGACCGAGGCCCGCGCAGGGCGGGAATTTGCCTGGGGCGGGGCGGAGCGGGGCGGGGGTCGGGGTGC
>NW_006434835.1:14792984-14796420 GCF_000325575.1 Pteropus alecto
GCTCTGCCTCCCGGCGCGCAAACTTGCAGGACGCGGACCATTGTCCCCTGGCGGGGCCCGGGCGAGGCCACGGGGCGCGGACTCGGTGCCCGGCGGGGCTCTTTCTGTCTCTCAGTGCGCGCGCGTGTGTGCTGAGAGGACAAAGATGCCCAGCGCCGAGGACCCCGGGTTGCTCGGAGTCCTTCGGCGGGATGGATTGCCAGGCGCTGGGGCGGTGGGCGGTGGTCCGGCGTGGGGCGGGGGCTCGGGTGATCGGGAGCGGCTTGGCTCTGGAGAAAGCGGGTCTCCCTTGGAGCCGAGCAGACAGGGAGTGTCGGTGGAGGGAGTCGTGTGTGACAGCACTTGCAGAATTAACAAAAGCGGGTTGTGCTGCGGAGTTTTCTGCGGGAAGCCGATCTGGGATTGCGGGCGGTGGGGGGGCGGGACACTCGCGGCCGGTCTTATGCCAGCCTGCGAGGGTGTGGGAGGCGACGCCGGCGGTGCAGAGGGCTGGGGAGCCAGTCAGCCCTGGGAGCCTCGTCTCGCCTCCCCTGGATGGATGTGGCCTCTGTCTTGCCCCTGCCGCCCGTGGGACCCGGGCTCCCTAACTTCCAGATTGGCCCTGCGCAGTGATGAAGGAGAAAGACGCTGAGGGCGCAGCGCAGCTCTGGTAGCCACCTTCTGGCTGTGCCCTGACCTCTCTTCCCTTCTCCCACCGCCATCCCCGCAACTGACGTGCAACAGTTAGCCAGACCCTCAGGGTGTGTGTGTGCGTGTGTGTGTGTGTGTGTGTGTGTGTGTGTCGGGGCGGGGGGCGGGGGGCGGGTCAGGCGGGGGGAGCGAGAGCGAGCGAGCGCGCGCGAGGGTGAGCAAGGGGAAAGCATAGAGAGAAAGAAACGATCCCAGCGGACTTAAGACCATCAGAACCCAGATTCTGGCAGCTCTTGGGGGCCCAGCAAAAGAATCGGAGTTGTTCTCACCTCCCACCCCCACTTCCAGGTAGGGGCTCAGGTAGGCCCTGAGGGTGAGTATTGAGAGAAGAGCATGTTCCCAATTTAATCCTGCTCAGCTGCCTCACTCTACAGTCTGTGAGTCACAAAGTTTGTTGGAGGCAGAGGAAGCTGAGAGCTTGGTGCAAAGGCTAGCAATCCATGAGACTGAGAGACACTCAGCCTTTTAATCAGTCTCCTTCCCTGCCCCGTTGGTAATATGTTTGCATTTCTGAACCAAGTCAAGACACCAGCAAGTCCCCTCAGCAAGTGTTATTTCTCATGGATGGATCAAAGAGGGAAGAAGGGTGGGAGGGGAGGTTGACATCAGAGCCTGTTCTGGCGTTGAGGAGTGGGGGAGGGAGGGAGGTAATAAGGCCATTACATTTTATAAGCTAGGAGGTTGTGAGGTTCCCAGGAGAGAGCTGTATTTTCTTACTCTCTCTGTTTTTCCCCCTCATCTTTTCTGCAGAGTGAGCAGCCTGAAGCTGCAGATCACTTGACAAAAGCATGTGACTGCAGGGGCACCTGCAGTGGGGAAGGAGTCAGGACCAGGCCCATCCAAATGATTAAGAACTAGGAACCCCAGCTGTGCTGGGCCACCTTGTCACATTTAGTCTGAGATAGTTCGATCACGGAGCCTGAGTTTCGAGTCCCAGTCTGCCTCTATTGTTTGAAACAAGTCAAGGACCAGTTGGATGGTACAGAAAGGTGAACTGGGAAGCCAACCTATCTGGGTACTATTTTCAGATACCGCGCAGATTTTCCTTTATTTTTTATAATACGTTTTTATTCCTCCAGATGCAAACAGAGGTGGTACTTACCCGTGAATGATTCATAGAAAGATTATAATGAAGGAATCCTCTGGGCAGTTGCCTGCAGCAAAGGAAAGTCACACCAACGCTGGTTGGGAGATAATTATTGTACCTCAGTGCAAAGCCTTGTCTTTAGAGGCGTGAGAGGGAGCCCCCTCTCTCAGAGGAGGGCTTGTTGGCCTGGATTTTAGTGTTTTCTTGACTTTCATGAAAAGAAAGGCTTCGTATATACTGGTAATTATTCTTTCTTCAGAAGTCAATAGAGTGATGAAAAAAGATGTGGACAGGGAGGTTGGGAAGGCTTAGAATCCTAGATGTTTTTATGTTTCATTGTTATTTTCCTATATTTTTGAAGCGATTTATCTCAGGTGACACAGTTAGATGGAACAGGGCAAAAGGCAAACTGGAGCCTCTTCGATGGGTGCAGCACCCCGCTCCCCATGGCTTGGGTAAAGGCTCATTAGGATGGTCAGTGAGGCCCTCATGTAGAGGAAAAAGTCACATAAGAGCTTTAGGTAAACGTGTCCCTTGACCACCCACCTTGGTGACTTTATCCATTAAGAATAATGTAGCCTAACCTGGTCCCCACCGCTCAGCTGCTTGGCGATCCTGGACAGATCTTCATCTTCCCTCTTCCCCCCTCTTCACCTTAACCTCCGGCTCCGTTGACTCAGTCTTCTTATGTCCTCAAGTCTCCTCTGTCTTCTTCTGTCGGTGGAGGAATAAGGGCCCATATCTTTTCAAGAAGACACAGTGCTATCTCGTACGGGAAGAATCCTAGACCTGGGGTCTGCCTATCTCAGTTTAAGAACCAGGTCATGGCTATGTGACCCTAGGCAAGTGGTGTCATCTCTGGGAATTACATTTCAGCAGAAAATGGTGAGACACCTATCCACCTCCTCGGTCTGTCGCGAGCCTCACATCCGGGCACTGGCTGTGACAATGCATCATAAGAGGTTCTTCACTCACGGGGTGGATTGCTCAAGAGCCTGGCCTCTTCTAGAGGTCTTGGGCCTTTTCCTTTCTTCCTCTCTGCCAGCTCCCGAAGGTACCTGTTTATGACACTTCCCACCCGACCTTAAACACACAAATCACCTTGACATAGCTAAGCCTCTCAAGCCTCTGAACTACTTCACTTTTTCCCCTCACCAAACTCACCCCAGCTGCCTCCTCTCACTCATTCCTAAACCCCAGTCCCTTTCTGGAACTAGCTCTCCAAAATGACCCAAGTGACTTCCCACAGTCTTGTTGATACCAGTCTTGTTGATATGCACACAGATTGACAAGGGCCCTGGAAAAATAAAAGATTGTGGGCAAATTCTCAGCAAAAATGGATTCCCGTTTGTTTTTCTTTGTGTTAGACTTGTAGAATGAAAAGCTTCCCTCTTTCTCTCTCCTGGGATGGAATCGTGGTGGTCCTGCCCAGGAGTGTCCCACTTACCCGCTGAGGTGAGGCAGCGCTCTCTGAGAAATGCATCCCTCCAGAATTAGGGCTGCCAGCTGTGAAGGGCCACTGGGAGGGATTTCCCCTGAACCACAGTTTGTGGGGCCAGTCCCACTGAAACAAAAGCTGCTCCGAGGACCTCCCCCGCACCTCTGGGTGCTGCCTCATCCCCAGCGTGTGCTTTTCTTCATGCTTTGTGATTGAGAATG
>NW_006434835.1:14796492-14818118 GCF_000325575.1 Pteropus alecto
CTGTTGTGGATGGTGTGGAGAGACTGCAGGCGGGGCCGACCCCCGAGGTGCAAAGACTCACCCTTGCCAAAAGTTCCTTAGGTCCTGCGGCTCCTCGCCACAACCGCATATGCTCACACACACGCTCACACATGCTCACACACTCACACACGCTCACACACACACACACACACAGCCAACCTCCTCCACCTCCCCGTACACTCCCCCCAACACCTTTATCCCAGAGAGCTTGTTTTCTCTCTCTTGCTGCTCACAGTACAGTGAATTCAAACAATTGTAGTTTTTTTTCTTGCACATAAATAAAAATAAAAAGTTAATATCACTTTAGAGAAAATTTGGAAAAGCGAGAAGGGGAAAAAAAACCATCCACAATCCTACCTACTAAAACCAACCTTTTATATTATTATGTAAATTTCCACTAGGATTTTTGTACTTGCCTGCTTTTGCCTTTTTTTTTTCTCTTTCTTGCCTGATCCTGGCTGTGTTAACCCAGGCGTGATGGTGAAGCAACACCAGGGAGCCCCGTAGACTGGCTCTGCCCTCAGGTAACCTTGGACCTGACCCTTTCTGAGGCTGTTTCCTGGCCTACAAAAACGACTGTGCCCACCTCATGGGAGATATTAATCGGGATGAGAAAGCCGCCCCCACGTTCCCCTTCCCTTTCTCCAACTCTCTTTCCTCTGTTTCTTAATTAAAAAAAAGAAAAGCGCAAATATAAAAATAAATTGACGTCCCGTAAGCTTAATAACAGTGCTTGTGACACTGTTCCTTGTATCAAACAAAAGGAAAATCTAATATAAAAAGCGTCTTTTTTTTTCTGGTAGTCATCCAATCCTCCTAGAAATCCGGAAAACACAGTAAGCTATAAACAAGTGTAACTGCTTTTTCTGTTTTGATACCTTTCCTTCCATGCATTTGTTTATGCGATTGGAATTATTCATTTTACATAATTATGTATTCTGTTTTCTTCTACTTAACATAAGAATATAAGCATTTCCCCCCAAGTTAATACAAAACTTACTGGCTGCCATTTTTAATGGCTATTTAATAGTTCATTGACTGAATACAGAGGTTATACATAAAGATTCAATTTTATAACGCTGGGAAGAGCATCTGGTGCTCGAAGCTTTCTCTATATTTTGGAATATTTCCCTAGGCTGTAGCCCTCCAAATGGGTTGATCAAGGTATATAAACATTTTAAAGATTTGTTATATATCATCAAATTGTTTTCAATTTGTATCCATTGCGCTCCCACTAGTAGTTATGAGAGTGCCTATCTCTCTATACTCCCCAAAACATTAAATATTGAGATTTTTTTCCTAATCTTTGCTAATGTCATAGAATTATATCATTTTAACTTGTATTCTTTATTATTAAAGTTAAACACTTCTTATGTTTCTAACAATTTGCATTTTAGGGAATTGTCATATGAGTGCTTTATTTATTGAGGATATTAACCATTTGCCTGTCATTTGCTTTGTTTTGTGTTTTGAAGGAAAATAGACATCAACTGTCATGTCTTTGTGGAGTGCCAGCTAGTTATGATACTAGCTGCATCATGGGAGGATATAAACATGTATAAATGTCCTTTCCGTCAAGAAGATTACAATTTCAGTGGGGAAACAGGATGTAGAATGTGCAAAAAATTAAATGATACGAAGATAGTTTCAGTAAAATGGCAGTTTTGCAGGGTGGAATGAAGTAGCTCATCCAAGGTTCAGCCAGCAATATTTTGAAGTGAAAGAGACCACTGGGAGGTGGGCCTGTTTGGAAGGGCTCAGGAAGAGAGAGCAGGCGTTTGTGTGGGGGTTCCGAGGCTGGGGGGAGGGAGAAAGAGCAGGCCGGGTAGAGGCACCCGTGTGAGTGGGTGCATGGAGGTGGGGAAAGAGAGGACCCGTCCAGAGAGAGTTAGGGGAAGGAATTACTAGGTTTGGGCAGAGTTTAAGTGGGGGAATTATGTTACGGAGAAGGAGATTTTATGTCAGGATAAGTTTTCACTTATCCCTGTGAGCAGTAGGAGCCATTGAAGATTTTAAACTGTCAAAGGGCTGATTTGCTCAATTGATGTTTTAGGGAAATGACGCCGAGGGCTCCGTGCAGATGTGGGGTGGGAGTGGGGAATGATGTGGGAATAAAGAAAGGTGGAGGAGAGACCAGCCGCAGGTGGTAGCCTAAGGCGTGAGAAAGCTTTGGACCAGTTATAATTGTGTATGTGCCGCGGAGGGTGTTTGCCCCTTTAAAGAAAGCAATAGGACTGGGTGGGTGGGAGAGATGGGGGTGTGGGATAAGACGAATTGAAACTTTTTTAAAAAAACATTCCCATGGCACATAAAAAGTGGGTTATATAAGCAGATATAGAAAATAGTGTATTTTGAAAGAGGTGCTAAATTACCTAGAGCTGTAAATTTATTATAATCTGACTTGTTCTAAAGAGGATTTGGGGCATATTTTTATATATGCACCTGTATGCTACAATAAATAAAGGGATCAAAGCAAAGACTATCTAAGAGTAAAACAGAAAAACATAAAGCCAAGAATAAAGTTATTCCAGGAAAACTACCAGCAGACTGTTAAAAATTCAGTTTTGAGCTTCCTGTAGGCCAAAAAAGATGAAGAAAGTCATTTGCAAGACTCCTAGCAGCTATAAAAAAAATTTTTTTTAATGCAGTTGCCTAGGACATATACAGCTTTTGAGATGCTAAGATCTGAGAGAAATTCCTCCCTGAGTTCCTCCTAAAGGAGGAGTATTTTATAAATATTGGTCTAATTTAGACTCTTCTTTTAAAAATATAGTTCTCTTAATCTGCTCTATACCAGTTTGTAGAGTATTATGACTGGTCCAAATGCAAGTTTGTAGGTTCTGATTCCTCACTTTGAAATTGCCACCAGCTCTGCTCTTGGCTTCCTTCCTGGTTCGCTGTGAGCCAGGGCTCCGAGGCTTTGGCCCCCTTCACAGCTGTGGCTGTCATTTCCCCTTCCTCGATGAATGTGTCTTCCGAGAGTTTGCTGAGAAGCTGTTTCTGCCTTCATAATCGAGGGAGGCTGTCTGGTCACTCTTGTTCACGTGCCTTATTTTAATTCACTGCACAGCCATTTATCACAGCCTCATATTTCCCTTGTCTGTGTCAGCTCCATGAAAGCAGGGAACTCATTTCTCTCGTTTCCTATGGCATCTTTAGGGCCTAGAACACTGCCTGAGACAGAGTAGGTACTCAAAAACCTCGACGAATGGATGAATCTTGAGCTACATATCATTCAAAAATTTTACCTGTCTGTAACTCTGACCAATGATATATTTTGGCCTTAAATGTGTTATGAATAAGAATACAATTACTATTATTTTAGCTTCCATTCGCTGGGCACCACTATGTGCCAAGCAGCCTTCTAAGCATTTTGTATGTATTAAGTGATTTAATCTTCCTTAAACTTGATGAGTTAGGGATTATTATTCTCATTTTATTTCTTTTTTCTTTTTTTGTTCTTTTTTTTTTTTAATTCTCATTTTAGAAATGAGAAGACTGAGGCTCTGAGAGGTTTAGTAACCCACCCATGGCTACACAGTCGTATGACAGGGCTGGGATTTGAACCTAGGCATTCCAGCTCCAGGGCCGGGACTTGCCCCACCCCCATCCCATCCCACCTCACCCCGCCCCACCCTGCCCCACTGCTGTTCCTAGAATATTCTGAATGTTCCAGAGAATACAAGTCTTTGCAGAGCTCACTGTACCTCACAGACTCATGTGTTAATTCGGGACGAGCGTGACAGCATAGAAGACAGGGCTGGACTGAGGCGGGACATGCCTTCTCCGTGGTCCCAGGCCAGTCAGCACGGAAGCTGGGAGCTCTCACTTCTAGTTGGAGCCTCTGCCTCTTGGGATACTTCCTCCTCCTTCATCAGAGAGAGAAAGGGCCCCAGGAAGAACCTTGAGACCTAAATGGGGATAAATAGATAAATAAGAGAGGAGCCAGGAGAGCAGGTAGGTGAGGATGGAAGGCAGAATGCAAGAGCCAGTGATGGCATGGAAAACAGCAAAGCATGGGCATACATCTCAGAGAGAAAGGGAGGTGGGCAAGCAGAGCCTGGGCTGGCAGTGGTCTGTGCTTGGCCTCGAGGAGAACAGGAGCTGGGGACCTTCTACAGCAGGAGGAGCTGCTGCTTCTCTGCTAGTTTGGCTGTGAATTAAAACTTCTTCCCTACATCTTCAGGCCCAGCCAGACTGGATGCAGAGATCGCGGCCTCTGCGAGGTTAGGACTGGGTGTGTGAAAGAAAGGGATGGTGGTTCAAGTCCCAGATGACCACTCTGTAGCCACAGGACCCTAGAAAGTTAGTCCATCTCTCTCTGAGCCCATTCTCTCCCCTGTAAAATGGGAGTAGTCTGCCTTGCATAGTGAGGGGTCAAATAAGATGATATCTATATATATATATATATTAATATATATATATTTAATATCTATATATATTTATATAGATAGATAGATAGATAGGGCCGATATATATATATATTTATATATATATTTAATATCTATATATATTTATATAGATAGATAGATAGATAGGGCCGATATATATATATATTTATATTAGAGAACACTACCCGGGAAAGGTGATATTACCACCATTCGAGCAGCACTATTTCTGGGGCATGGTCACCTCCTTTCCAGAAACAGTGACAATCCCTGTGTACAAGGATTGGTATGTCATATGTAGACTGTGTTTGTTAAAATCCTTCAACACAAGAATGTGAAAGCTGAAAGCTGCTGTAATATTGGCGAGCTGGGCACCTGCCTCTGTGAAGTCTGCCTGCTAGGTCTTTTAAGCCCCGTGCCCTAATGCAGCGGTCCCCAACTTTTTTTGGCACCAGGAACCAGTGCTCCTGTGAGACTCTAATGCCTGGCGATCTGAGGTGGTGCTGAGGCGGTGATGCTAACATTGGGGAGCAACTGCAAATACAGATGAAGCTTCGCTCATTTGCCCACCACTCACCTCCTGCAGTGTGGCCCAGTTCCTCACAGCCACAGACTGGTACCAGTCCATGGCACGGGGGTTGGGGACCCCTGCCCTAATGCACAGCTTGTGGTCTGACTATATATCTGAGAATTAGGATTCCTGGGTTCAAAGACTAACCTTCTTATTACTCTCCAGAAGGACCCAGATAAATTCAAGCTTCCAGGAACCAGGAGTCTCAGATTCTTAGCATGGCGGAGTTCCAACCTTTTCATCATAACTATTCAGAAAGGTTCCACGTCCCAACTTTCTTTTTAGGTGGAAAACACTTGAAATAACATTTACCAATCAGGTGAAGAAGAATTCCTAAGTCATAAGAACAAGATCACTTAGAAAGGCACTACTGGCAATGGAGTGATGCATATGCAGCCCCTCCTCACTTCTCACTACTTGTGCAGGAAGGATGCTTCTAGAGTAGAGGCATGCAGGATGGATGCTGAAAACACCCCGAGTTCTGCAGCTTCCCGCCAAGCCCTCTTTGTGTCCCCACTGTATCTTATACTCCAGTGTTATTTTTGTCATTTATTTGACACATCAAATTGCATTTATTTCTTTATACACTAGATCCGCAAACCTCCTGACACAGTCTCTTATCTTAATCATCTTTGTTTTCCCTAGCATCTGTCCGAGATCTTTGATATGTAGTAAGAGCTCAAATGTTTACATTAAACTACAAAATAATTATATCTGTCATTCATACCTCCGTATGTACCAACTTAGCAGCCCATGTTTCCAGGGTACCAATAGTAGTGGGCTGGGAACCTCGGAAAGAATCCTATAGTGACAGCAGCAATATTTCATTATCTTAGTATGTCTTCCCACGTGGATTATAATTCTGTACAGAATGAAGACTATGCCGGAATATGACCACATGACTTTCCCTCTAGATCTGGATGGTGTTAGTCTTGATGAGCCGCTGCGTCGCCTGCCAGCTGAGATGGGCAGGTAGAGTCGTTCTCACGTATTTCCTCCTTGCTTTGTGGAGTTCAGAATAAATGCCGCAATCTTTTCCTTCAAAAAGGAAGGTCACTTAGTGGTATAATTACGGGCGAATCCTTATTTCGATTTTCATTCATGTTGTTTGTGCGTTATTCTTTCACAAAACAAGAAAGATGAAAAGGCCTTTTGAGGCAAAGGCGATAAAATATGTTTCTCATTGAGTGGAAGCGCCTGGCCAAAATGTTCCTGGATCAACCACTATGAAGCCATGTGCGCCTTCAGTTTCAGAGCTGGATGGGGCGTAGGGAGCACCGGGTGGAAAAGTGGGGATGCTGACCTTGGCTGAGGGTTATATACAGACAGTGGAAGGGGAGAAAATATCAGAGTCCTCCCAGTTTCCGTAACTCCTTAAAGTGCCCTGGTCCTACCAGCAGCCCTGAGCCCCACGGCTGGTAAATTCAGTAAACGTGTCTGACTATCTTGAGAAGTTTCACCCTAAGACGAAGAGGACAGAACTGCTAGGAATGTCCCCTCCTCCCCCAGAAAACGCTATTGGGGAAGTAGAAGGCTGAGTGTTCTGGAGAGGAGTGGGCGGTGCTGGACGTTGTACAATGCTTTTTGCTTTATCAAGCATTGTTTCTGCATTGGGAGGGAGAGTTAGCCATCAGAGCTGATTCAGTCTCTGTGGCTGTGTGAATTTGGGCAAGATGCTCAACCTCCCTCGGATTTAGTTTCATTATCTGTAAATTGGGAGAGCTGGACTGGGTGGTCTTTAATAGTTTCTCCTAGTTCTTACATCTACAAATGGGTCTGTCCTGTGGTTGAGAAGATAGGGCCTGGGGGTGTACACACAGCAGTTTTCAAAAGATCAGGGTGATATTGTAGGCACTGTGATCTCAGGTTCTTTATGTAACCTGGCTGTGCATCCATTTCTTCTTTGATAAGATGGGAATAAGGATCCCTTTGTTAATTCAAACAGTGTCTGTCCTTGGGTCCTGTCGCATGGGATCATGCACGCTGATAAGCATGCTAGGGTAGGTCTGGATTAGAGCCGTGTGTCTACCCAGGGCTCGGCACTACGATTCTTGCTTTAAGTAAATTCAGATTTCACAAGAATCTTGTGTGGTAGGTATTCCTAGCCCCTCACCCATTTTTAGATAACGATAGTAAAGTTCAAAGAAGTTAAATGCCTGGTCAAAGTCAGCCAGCTCATTAAGTGGCAAAGCTAAGAAAAGAAACAGGCCTGTTTTATTTCAAAGCTATTCTGTTTCACCTAGACTCTTATTTAAAATACCCTTATTAACTGGACTGCATAAAAACTTAAAACTTTGGTGTCCCCGAGGACAGTATCAACAGAGTGAAAAGGCAACCCACGGAATGGGAGAAAATATTTGTAAATCATGTATCTGATAAGGGATTACTATCCCGCATATACAAAGAATGCCTACAACTCAACAACAAAAAACTTGATTGGAAAATGGGCAAAGGACTTCAATAGACATTTCTTCAAAAAAAAGATATACAAATGCCAACAAGCGCATAACTAGTTATTAGAGAAATGCAAATCAAAATCACAATGATATATCACTTCACACCCATTAGGATGACTATTATCAAAAAAAAAAAAACAACACAAAAAAAACAAAAAAACAGAAAATAACAAATAATGGGCAAGGATGTGGGGAAATTGGAACCTGTGTGTACTGCTGGTGGGAATGTAAAATGATGCAGCCACTATGAAAACCAGTATGGCGGTTTCTCAAAAAATTACAAATAGAATTACTAGATGATCCAGTAATTTCGCTTCTGTGTATATAACCAAAAGAAGTGAAAGCAGTGGTTGTTTAGTGGAGACAGTGTCAGTTTTGCAAGATGAAAAAGAGTTTTGGAGCTGAGTGGTGAAGATCACGGCACAACAGTGTAAATGTACTCAGTGGCACTTCAGTACACTTAAGTGTACTTAAATCGTACACTTAAAAATGGTTAAATGGTAAATTTTATGTTATGTACATTTTACCATAATTTAAAAAAAATTTTCACACACACACACACCCCACCATTATCAGAATTGATCATACTCTTCATCGATGGCATAAATCAGGCCAGGCTGATGACCTTATTACTCAGGAGTGTAGTTAAAAGGAGACCCAGAAACTGAACATCATCATAGTCTTTGGCTCTCTGGCAAACTCCAACTCAAATTAAGAATGTCATTAAAATGCCATTTTTTAAAGAAAAAAAATTCATATCCATAAGATTGAGGGTATGTCTGTTGCTGAAAGGGGCTGGAGGAACGGTGACTAAATTTGGAGGCTATGTTACAGTAATGGTCTGAGTTAATGGCAAATGCATATTCGCCTCTTGGGAGCTAGCTAGCCATTGTCCTTCTGAGCAGTGAAACTGAGGTACCGTGAGAGGTCCATGTGACTGCCAGTGGGCAGAGGCGTGTAAGACATGGTCTGCAGAAAGAAGTAAACAGTGAATTCAGATGTCGCCCTCAACTGAACCACAAGGGTTGGCACCTTAAATTGCAGGTTGATTTTGCATTGAGCTGCCTCTAACTCTAAATGGCCTATTCTGAGGAGAGCAGCAACAAATTTCATTTATTTATAAAAAAGCTAATGCCACACCAGGGAGCCAGCTTATAATCAACGCATGTGCACTAGCTCTGAAAGAAATTCACTAGAACACAAACAGTGGGTATTTCTGGGTGATAGGATCACAGGCGAGTTTTTAATTTCCTTTTAAAAAATATTTTGTGTTTTCCACATTTCGCACAGTGACCATATAATGGCAGAACATTAAAAAATATAATTAAAAGTGGTTTCCATCATCAAAGATTTATCGATAGTTGTCTAGAATCTTCTAACAATGTTTTAGAAATGCTTATGCAAGAAGACATGCAAAAACAAATCTCTGATGATAGAAATTGGAAATTACATAATGGCTGGGCGAGGAGGATGAATGGAAAGGGGAACTTTTTGAGGGGATCAGAAAAATCCTATGTCTTGTTTGGGTGGTGGTTACACAGAGTATAAACAGCTGTCAGAACTCAAGGCACTGAACTCTTAAGATCTGTGCATCTTTTGCATGTTAATTATATTGTAATAAGACAATAAGAACCCCAGGAAAAGGAGAAAACATGCACACAAACAATCGCGGGTCTGTTTTGCATTGCTGACAAGCAGCGTGCTAGAAGACAGCCAAGGGTCTGGCCTGCCAGCTCGAGGGCCCTTGCCGAGACGGTCCTGGCACCCCAGTAACAGCGCTCATTGGGAGCTGCCGGTCAAGGGCACATGCTGCTGGACAACTTGAGTGCTGAACAGAGGACGGAGGAAGCTGGCAGGATGGATGCGGAAAACACCCCGAGTTCTGCAGCTTCCCGCCAAGCCCTCTTTGTGTCCCCACTGTATCTTATACTCCAGTGTTATTTTTGTCATTTATTTGACACATCAAATTGCATTTATTTCTTTATACACTAGATCCGCAAACCTCCTGACACAGTCTCTTATCTTAATCATCTTTGTTTTCCCTAGCATCTGTCCGAGATCTTTGATATGTAGTAAGAGCTCAAATGTTTACATTAAACTACAAAATAATTATATCTGTCATTCATACCTCCGTATGTACCAACTTAGCAGCCCATGTTTCCAGGGTACCAATAGTAGTGGGCTGGGAACCTCGGAAAGAATCCTATAGTGACAGCAGCAATATTTCATTATCTTAGTATGTCTTCCCACGTGGATTATAATTCTGTACAGAATGAAGACTATGCCGGAATATGACCACATGACTTTCCCTCTAGATCTGGATGGTGTTAGTCTTGATGAGCCGCTGCGTCGCCTGCCAGCTGAGATGGGCAGGTAGAGTCGTTCTCACGTATTTCCTCCTTGCTTTGTGGAGTTCAGAATAAATGCCGCAATCTTTTCCTTCAAAAAGGAAGGTCACTTAGTGGTATAATTACGGGCGAATCCTTATTTCGATTTTCATTCATGTTGTTTGTGCGTTATTCTTTCACAAAACAAGAAAGATGAAAAGGCCTTTTGAGGCAAAGGCGATAAAATATGTTTCTCATTGAGTGGAAGCGCCTGGCCAAAATGTTCCTGGATCAACCACTATGAAGCCATGTGCGCCTTCAGTTTCAGAGCTGGATGGGGCGTAGGGAGCACCGGGTGGAAAAGTGGGGATGCTGACCTTGGCTGAGGGTTATATACAGACAGTGGAAGGGGAGAAAATATCAGAGTCCTCCCAGTTTCCGTAACTCCTTAAAGTGCCCTGGTCCTACCAGCAGCCCTGAGCCCCACGGCTGGTAAATTCAGTAAACGTGTCTGACTATCTTGAGAAGTTTCACCCTAAGACGAAGAGGACAGAACTGCTAGGAATGTCCCCTCCTCCCCCAGAAAACGCTATTGGGGAAGTAGAAGGCTGAGTGTTCTGGAGAGGAGTGGGCGGTGCTGGACGTTGTACAATGCTTTTTGCTTTATCAAGCATTGTTTCTGCATTGGGAGGGAGAGTTAGCCATCAGAGCTGATTCAGTCTCTGTGGCTGTGTGAATTTGGGCAAGATGCTCAACCTCCCTCGGATTTAGTTTCATTATCTGTAAATTGGGAGAGCTGGACTGGGTGGTCTTTAATAGTTTCTCCTAGTTCTTACATCTACAAATGGGTCTGTCCTGTGGTTGAGAAGATAGGGCCTGGGGGTGTACACACAGCAGTTTTCAAAAGATCAGGGTGATATTGTAGGCACTGTGATCTCAGGTTCTTTATGTAACCTGGCTGTGCATCCATTTCTTCTTTGATAAGATGGGAATAAGGATCCCTTTGTTAATTCAAACAGTGTCTGTCCTTGGGTCCTGTCGCATGGGATCATGCACGCTGATAAGCATGCTAGGGTAGGTCTGGATTAGAGCCGTGTGTCTACCCAGGGCTCGGCACTACGATTCTTGCTTTAAGTAAATTCAGATTTCACAAGAATCTTGTGTGGTAGGTATTCCTAGCCCCTCACCCATTTTTAGATAACGATAGTAAAGTTCAAAGAAGTTAAATGCCTGGTCAAAGTCAGCCAGCTCATTAAGTGGCAAAGCTAAGAAAAGAAACAGGCCTGTTTTATTTCAAAGCTATTCTGTTTCACCTAGACTCTTATTTAAAATACCCTTATTAACTGGACTGCATAAAAACTTAAAACTTTGGTGTCCCCGAGGACAGTATCAACAGAGTGAAAAGGCAACCCACGGAATGGGAGAAAATATTTGTAAATCATGTATCTGATAAGGGATTACTATCCCGCATATACAAAGAATGCCTACAACTCAACAACAAAAAACTTGATTGGAAAATGGGCAAAGGACTTCAATAGACATTTCTTCAAAAAAAAGATATACAAATGCCAACAAGCGCATAACTAGTTATTAGAGAAATGCAAATCAAAATCACAATGATATATCACTTCACACCCATTAGGATGACTATTATCAAAAAAAAAAAAACAACACAAAAAAAACAAAAAAACAGAAAATAACAAATAATGGGCAAGGATGTGGGGAAATTGGAACCTGTGTGTACTGCTGGTGGGAATGTAAAATGATGCAGCCACTATGAAAACCAGTATGGCGGTTTCTCAAAAAATTACAAATAGAATTACTAGATGATCCAGTAATTTCGCTTCTGTGTATATAACCAAAAGAAGTGAAAGCAGTGGTTGTTTAGTGGAGACAGTGTCAGTTTTGCAAGATGAAAAAGAGTTTTGGAGCTGAGTGGTGAAGATCACGGCACAACAGTGTAAATGTACTCAGTGGCACTTCAGTACACTTAAGTGTACTTAAATCGTACACTTAAAAATGGTTAAATGGTAAATTTTATGTTATGTACATTTTACCATAATTTAAAAAAAATTTTCACACACACACACACCCCACCATTATCAGAATTGATCATACTCTTCATCGATGGCATAAATCAGGCCAGGCTGATGACCTTATTACTCAGGAGTGTAGTTAAAAGGAGACCCAGAAACTGAACATCATCATAGTCTTTGGCTCTCTGGCAAACTCCAACTCAAATTAAGAATGTCATTAAAATGCCATTTTTTAAAGAAAAAAAATTCATATCCATAAGATTGAGGGTATGTCTGTTGCTGAAAGGGGCTGGAGGAACGGTGACTAAATTTGGAGGCTATGTTACAGTAATGGTCTGAGTTAATGGCAAATGCATATTCGCCTCTTGGGAGCTAGCTAGCCATTGTCCTTCTGAGCAGTGAAACTGAGGTACCGTGAGAGGTCCATGTGACTGCCAGTGGGCAGAGGCGTGTAAGACATGGTCTGCAGAAAGAAGTAAACAGTGAATTCAGATGTCGCCCTCAACTGAACCACAAGGGTTGGCACCTTAAATTGCAGGTTGATTTTGCATTGAGCTGCCTCTAACTCTAAATGGCCTATTCTGAGGAGAGCAGCAACAAATTTCATTTATTTATAAAAAAGCTAATGCCACACCAGGGAGCCAGCTTATAATCAACGCATGTGCACTAGCTCTGAAAGAAATTCACTAGAACACAAACAGTGGGTATTTCTGGGTGATAGGATCACAGGCGAGTTTTTAATTTCCTTTTAAAAAATATTTTGTGTTTTCCACATTTCGCACAGTGACCATATAATGGCAGAACATTAAAAAATATAATTAAAAGTGGTTTCCATCATCAAAGATTTATCGATAGTTGTCTAGAATCTTCTAACAATGTTTTAGAAATGCTTATGCAAGAAGACATGCAAAAACAAATCTCTGATGATAGAAATTGGAAATTACATAATGGCTGGGCGAGGAGGATGAATGGAAAGGGGAACTTTTTGAGGGGATCAGAAAAATCCTATGTCTTGTTTGGGTGGTGGTTACACAGAGTATAAACAGCTGTCAGAACTCAAGGCACTGAACTCTTAAGATCTGTGCATCTTTTGCATGTTAATTATATTGTAATAAGACAATAAGAACCCCAGGAAAAGGAGAAAACATGCACACAAACAATCGCGGGTCTGTTTTGCATTGCTGACAAGCAGCGTGCTAGAAGACAGCCAAGGGTCTGGCCTGCCAGCTCGAGGGCCCTTGCCGAGACGGTCCTGGCACCCCAGTAACAGCGCTCATTGGGAGCTGCCGGTCAAGGGCACATGCTGCTGGACAACTTGAGTGCTGAACAGAGGACGGAGGAAGCTGACCCAGGAAGTCCAGGCCATCCTTGGCGGCGGGGAGGCTGATGATGCCGGCAGGGCAGTGGGCAGAGGGCCCGTAAAGAGGGCCATCTGGTGAAAGGCCTTTGAGGCGTTGCTGACTCTAATGGGACCTTAAATGACAGAACAAAGCCCGGCTTTACCAGGCCTGAAGCACCATCCCAGCACTAGCACAGGCAGGACCCATGGTTGAGCAGGGCTGGGCGTGTGTGCAGGATTGATTTTCCATCTTCTCTCAGGGCTTGTGTGACCTTGCAGCCCACAGTGATGTCATTCTCCTAAGAAAGCATAGCCTTTAATGGCCTTATTATTTACCTGTTGCTTAATAATGTGCTGGCTAGTGACATCTCTGCACAAAGACCTATATCTCCCTGACTAAAAATGACTTTTTACCCCTTAATGGCACATTGATGTGAATAAATCTCAGTGTCTCCTTTGCAGCCCAGGATTAAATGTGAAGACCCTGGAGTCGGACAGACCTGGGTTTGAATCCCAGCTCTCCCATGTAGTAGTTGTGTGGCTTTGGATAAATTACTTAACTGAGCTAAGTCTTATTTTCCTCATCTATAAAATGAGACAATAGCCCTTCTCCTCAGTATTGTGGGGATTAAATAAAATAATACATTCAAACCTCAACCGTTCTTGATGCGTAACGAGAGCTTAATGTTAGCTAGCGTCAATAGTAACAGGAGAGGTCAGAAAGCATATTTTACCATCAACACATACTTTTAAATGACAACACAGCAGTAACAGGGCCCAGGATCTGCTTCCGAGAAAGCATTCTCCTCTCCTCATTTGGAGATTTTGAAGGTGCCGTTCTTCCAGCTGGGTTTCTGCTTTCAGGGACCCACTCAGCTTAGCTGTTATCTCGCTCCGTCTGCTTTTTGCTTCTTGCAGTGGGCAGAGTCTGCCTGAGGCACTTTCTTCCTTGGGCAGGTATATCCAGACCGCCCATGCGCACTGAACGGCTTCATTAAAAATGGGTCTTGGCTGTGCCTGGCCTGCTGCTTACTTGGCATTTTTCGTATGGCTCAACCTAGTACTTGTTTTGCACTCTTGCTGAATTCTGGTGCTGGCTCCTGATTCTATTTTGCATTTCAGAAGTGTTGCTTCTGAAATTTTCCTCTGGCACCAAGACCACCCTTGTTCTGGCTTGATGTTTTAGCAGCTCTGGGCATGGTGCCTGTTTTGTGTTCTGGCACCACTGCTCATACTGTGACAGACTCTCTGATTACAGACTTGGACTTTTGAATGATTGATCTTGGATTCTTAGCCTTTAAGAGTCTGCAGTTTAAATCTGTTAGTTCGTCTGTATATTTAAAGCACTCACACTTGCTCTCAATCAGTTTGGCTCCATAACAATGATGCTTCTTCTGGTTTCTATATTTGATTCTATGTGTTTGTTTGGAAAGCTGGAGGTGAGTAACCCTGCTTTTTGTAGGCTGGCCAGTGGCCACAATAGGAAACTGGACCTACTGTGGGAATGGGGAAAGCATAAATGTGTTGTAAATCCTAAATCTTGATTTCTAGTTCTTAGCTCCCATCTTAAACCACATCACCAGTGCAATTTCTAACACCGTATTGTTTTCATGTGATAAATTCTACTCTCTGCGCTGCAAGCCTTTTGAGGGCAGGAATTATTTATTGGAAGACTTCTTATCCCCATAGTCCATGTGTACTTAAAATAAAAATTGAATGCTTCAGTGTGCCAAGTAGTAGGTATTCAGATGGATGAATTTCGAATGAATGAACTCCCACCCTGAGCTCAGAACAACCTCCAGAGAGATACATATGTAAGCATTAACTTCGACCCCCGTTTGCTCTCATTTATTGGGATCCCCTGGGCTTCAAATGTCCACAAAATACTTCCTTCTGCAAATGTAACCAATACACTACTTATACTGATAAACGATGTTTATAAAGTGAGTACCCATTAAATTATAAAACAAAATACCAACAGTGGTCTGTAAACAGTAATTCTATCATCAAAGATTCAAAATTCATCTAGGGTCCTAAGGCCACACTTGAAGCAGAAGGTGTCAGGGCCACCTCAGAAGTTCACCCCTGGCCCAGGGGCTGCAACCCAACGTGTCTGCTGTGATCAATGCAGGCACGAGCCAAGCATTATTTTTCTCATTAAATAAATGATTCATGTAGTATTTTTGCTGCTTTTATACCAGCAGTCATTATGCTTCTCCCCTCCCGCCTTAACAGTCATTCCCCGCTTAATCCATACTATTGGAGGTTCCAAGGTCACCTCTCCACTGAGAACTTGTCCAGAAGGTCACCAGCAGAGGCCTGATAACCGAGCCCTGTGCCTTTGCCTTCTTCTTGGTTCTCATTATTTTTTCTCTCCCGATCATTTTCACTTCTCGAAACTCACCTCCCCTGCAAACTGCCGTGGCCCGGCGCCCTCAGGGTCCTCGCCTCCCGCTACGATTGTGGACCGCCTTTCGCCCCTTGCTGTGCAGATGCTATGAGGTTCTGCCATTCCTTGCCTCTAAATGTCTCCCCGAGAAAGCCCCACCACTGGCCCTGCAGCTGTCACCTCTCTTCAGTGACCCTCACGTGTGACGGGAGGGAGAAGGACCGAGTTTAGCCTGTGTTCAGCGCCCCTCATCTCCGGTCCTCTACTCTGATCCCGATGTCATCGCTTGGCTGTGCGGTAGGTGAGACAGCAATCACAAGCCTCTGCTTTTTCTCTTAACTTCCTTTGTTACTTACCTACCACTTCACTGGGGCTACAGGCTGAATGCGCCCTGCCCACCCGTGTCCCACACTCACCCAGTGCGACTCCTCCACATTTGTCACACCACCAAGTGGACACGTCCAGTTCAGGGCCTGGTCTTGTTCCTCTGCCAGGGCAGTCCCATTCTTAGTGGCCTCCTGGGAGGGTCAGACTACGTTCCACCCATCGATCCACTGGCAGCAGATTCCTTACATATTCGAAGGCACAATGAAAGTTGGCCCTGGCTATTATTTAGTATAATGACAGTTCTTGTCTCTTGGCCTGGCATATGGGGGCATTTCACCCCTCCCTAGAGCTCCAGCTTCCCTAACACTGCTCCAGGCAGAACGGCCCACTGACTTCTCTCTGAATGCTCCCTTGTGCTTGGCTCCTCCAAACTTTTGCTGATGCTGTTCCCACCGCCTGGGATGCCCTCCCTTCTCTTCTTTGTCAACATCTTATCTAAGCTTCATTCCTATCCGGAAGCATCTAAACGGAAATGACATCTCTGCCCTCTGAAGTCCCAGCACACTGGCTTTCTGAGTCAGGTGACACTTGCACTATTTTTTGTGATGGTTGCTTAAGCACATGCCCAAGAGGACAGGGACTGGTACATTCTACTTTTTTTTTATCTTCCACTATGTTTAATGTACTCAGTGCGCTTGTACTGCACGCCTGCATGTGTGCATGAATAAAGGAAATGACTTCTGAGTCTTTAATAAGCTTCAGCAAGACCCAAGCTGAGCAGGTACAGAAAGTGTGTGTGTGTGTGTGTGTGTGTGTGTGTGTGTGCGTGTGTGTTTTAAACTCTTAGAATAAATCTTTGAACAGAACATTATTCTCATCGGATTTTGTGAGGTGTTTTATCCTGAAGAGAAAATGAGAGAAACATTCAAAATTCTATATTTTTTAAAATTAAATGAATAATACATAAAATATTTTTGTTGGGGGAAGAAAATCCAATAAAAACTAAAGCTCTAAGTCAGAGCTGTCCAAGAGAACTTTCTGTAATGCAAATGTTCTATATTTGCACATTCGTATGGTGGCCATTAGCCACGTGTGTCTGCTGAGGACATAAAATATGGCTAGTGTGCCCGAAGAGCTGAATTTAAATTTGTGTTTAATTTAAATAACCAGAGGTGACTCGTGGCTACCATGATGGCTGCCTTGTCCCTTTATCCCTAGGCCCCCGACTCCAGTCCCTCACACTGGATGTGATCACTGATAACCCTGCACTGTGTATCTTTACGGGCCTTATTTTGCACATTTACAGCCGATTTTATACACATATTTACACAAGCCAAGTTTGTTTGGCCTGTGAGTGTTTCACTCACATGGTGTCATGACGTACGTGTTTTGCAGCTTCCTTTTTAATTGACAGTGTGTTTGGAGAGATATCCAGGCGGTGCTCACAGCTCTGCTTTTTCATTTCAGCTGCTGCATAGCGTCCATTGCCAGGAGGTTCCCTGGGTTATTTAGCTAGTCCCCTATTGATGAGCATTTAGGCTGTTTCCAAACAAAGGGACCAATCCATTCTTATCTGCTTCCCTGCACGTATGAGCAAGTGCAGATGCTGAGAACAGGATTCCTCAGCCAAGGGGAGGAAAGAGATCCGTATTCCATCCATAGTTCTCTCCCAGGGCTAGTTCTCCTGGACTTTGCACAGCGGCAAGGCGGCGGAGGTGGCAGGGGAGGAGGGGGCAGTCAGAGCTGATGTGCTGCACCAGCCCCCCTATGTGTGAGATGGTCCTGGGAAACCATTATTACTGTTTTTTTGGGTTTTTTTGTCAGAAGCTGGTAGCCATGTTCTCCCCTGATCTTTGTTCTCACTCCCTGTGCTGAGAAGCTGAAACCTAGATTTTATCAAACAGGCTGTGATGAGCTCTGAAAATGCTGAGACATTAATAACAATCTGAAGGTGACAGACACATACAGCCTTCATCTGCCAGCTGAGTTCAGTGCGGACTTGAAGAAAACCTGGAATGTTCTATGCCTCGTTTTTAAGTTAGATTTCTTAAACTAGGTTCATTCTACCCATCTTGGGGCACAAATATAACATAACCGGTTTAAAGGCCCATACATTTGCCAGTATTTGTTATTGGGAGTTGGGCAATGAGTAAAACAAAGATTCATGGTATGATCTGTTCCAGAGTCATTTTCTAAGTGAGGCAAAGGAGGCCTGGGCCTTGGGAATGGCCTGAAGTCAGTGTAAAATTAAAGTGCGACGAGAAGCCATTGCCTGCTTCTTCTGGTGGTTACGGTGCATCTTATCCAATGCTTTTATTTTCTAATTTCGAAGAAAGCTGAAATAAAAATTATTAAAAATTTCATACCGAGTCTTTTCCCAGCGGTAATTTTAAAATTCAACTTTGGCGGAGTTAGTAATGGCTGAGCTGCGATCAAAATTAAGGAGGATAAAGTGGTGAACAGCAGGTAACATCTTTTAAATTAGAAATGACCCCCTACAGCCAGGAGCAGAAATGGGCCATTGTCCAACGAAGAACTGAGGGAAGGAGAAAGGCATGAAAGTGAGAACAGGGGCGGGGAACTGAGGCTCAGAGGGAGCAGGTCCTGCTCGTTAGGCTTCCAGAAAAGCAAAATCGGGAGGAAGACTGGAACTATCCATACAACGTCTGTGGAAATGAAAACAGAGGAGAAAATTCACTGTGGTTTGGTACTCCCGTGGGTCAAGCTGTTTTCTTTTCCCCATATCCCTGTCCTGATTTAATCATGACTTTCATAGTTCTGGCAGATAGTTTCGCGTGTAGACCTTTCTCATTAAACACTCCATCCCAGGAATTTTTCCATGATGTCACATAGTCTTCAAAATTATGCCAATGAGGTTGGCACTTAAATTATTTATTAGCGTACATTTCAACCAGCTGGCTAAGGTTCAATTAGAGTACCTTTGTTTATAAACATCATTGTGAGAGAGTATCCTGGGCCTGTGATTAGTGGACATCTGGAAAATAGAGTGCAGATGCTGGAGGCCTCCCTCTATTGTCTTCCCTCCAGACTTTAAATCAGGTTTTTAGTGCATTGATTTTACTGGGCAGTTTTCAGACTGTGGTCCCAATTCACTTTCTCACGGCTGATCTCAAGCCTCGCCTGTCGCTCTGGTGATGGGATGGGATGTTATTGATGCTGTCATCCCACAGTGGTGGAGTGAGTTACTAATCTAGTCTCTAGGACCAGTGTGGCCCGTGAAGTGCCATGGGGTGGGGTGGGGTGGGTCCCCATTTTTGTCACTGGTTCCAAGCTTTGGACTTCCCACTCCCTCTGTGTGTCACTCACAGCTCTGTGTTGTCCTTACTTAGGTGTGGCCCATCCAGCCCTTCGTTTCTCTTCTTTCTTGCCACTGCCCTGGCTGTGGCCCTTATTTTCTATGCCGTGGTTCCGGCTCCTTCTCTCGATGGCCTTCCTTCTTCTGTCCTCTCTAAACTCAAATGCAACTGGCCGGTTACTCTTGATTGGTCTTCCTAATACATTCTTCTCATCTTCTCACACGTCCTTTTCAACAAACCTTCAAATAATGCCCCCTCACCTAGAAGATAAAGACTGAGTTCTTACCCGGGCAGTCAGAGCTCCTGTGGCCTCAGCACTGATGACTGCGGCTCGGAACTCCTCTCCATCTACACTCAGCCACTTCCTGTCCCTCAAGAGGCAATTCAGGCTCTTGAGTCTTAAAAATATTCATACCTTTTGACTCAGTTTCTGGAAATCTATTCTAAGGAAATAATTCACAAAGTGAAAAACACTGTAATATACACATATCCCAATATTATTTTTAATAACGTGAAAGTGCCAACAAGATAAATGTCAAATAACATGGAGAAGGTTCAATAAATTATTACCGATCTTCTCAATGGAATTTTAAGCCACATCGAAGATGATAATTACGATGACAATTCAGCAATAGGAAAAATGAATATGAAGTAGGATGAAAGGCCCAGAGAGCTCACCTTTATGGAGCACCTACTGTGTACCATCTGGTGCTAGGTGCTTTGCTCATCTCCCATAGGCCAGGAGGGTTTGGATGACCTGTATGAGGTCACAGAGCTCATAATCCCATTTTTGCTCAGTTCTGAAGCAAAACTGTATCTATGTTATGATGCAATTTCTCTGTGGATTGTCCACCTGCTAGGCCCACATCTTTCAAGGTCCTGCCTAAATCCTACTTCCCCTGAGAAGTCTTCCTTAACCAACCCAGGCTAAGCAGCACGCACTCTCCTTTGAACCGCTGTAATACATGAAACGTTCTGTGAGAAACGTCATCCACCCAGGCCTGCTTATATTTTATTTACTGATTGTGCCTCTTCTCTCCAACTAGACTGTCAGAGCCCTGAAAGCAGACCCATGACTTGTTAATGCTTTGTATTCCCGGGCAGCCTCTGGCACAGTAGGGATCCATAATAGGTGCTCAGTATGTGTATTGGCAAACCTTATTATCCCTCCAGTGGCAGCCAACCTAGTGGGGGGCTGGCTGGTAGCTCCAAGGAGTCGGCGGGAGGGGCTCTGGCATGACACTGGCTCTTGTACCCCCATGAGCAGATCAGAGTTCTATGTCAAGGTCCTCCGCTGGGTACCACCTCCACTCAGAGGAAATGTCTTTGCCTTGGTACATGCCAACTTTTAAAAAGCTTCTTATGAAATATGGATTCATAGGTAGTTCAAAGAAATGTACGGGGAGAACCCATGTCCCCTCCCCCAATGTTAACTATAGTTCAATATCAATACCAGGAAAGTGACATTGGTACAGTCCACAGAGCCGGTTCAGATTCATCATCAGTTACATAACTTTTAAAAAAATCCATTTTAGAAATTATTTGTTTCTACTTGAGCACAATATTTCCTCTCACTTCGAATCTTTAGACACTATTGCTCTGAAGTCAGAGGACCTCCCCTGCTCTGTTCCTGACTGTTCCTTGCTCTCGATGTGATCTTGGGCAAATTAACTAACCTCTCTGAGCTTTGGTTTTCTCATCTAAAAGTGACAATACTAGCCTCATGGGATTTTTTCGAAGTGTAAAGTGCTTGAGTTAGGCACATAGTATAACAGGGCACTCAGGAAATGTCAGCGTTTGCTTTCCACCATTTTGCTACATGGAAATCCCTCTTTTTCTCACAATTCAGCGCTTTAATTTCTGCAAGTCAACATATTGGACGAGAGCCCAGGTGTGGTGCCATCTGTAAAACAAGAATAATTGTATCAACCTCGTAGGCTTTTTATGGAGATTCAATGAACGAATGCAGGTGAAACACAGCGTACTACCTGGCACAGACGAGCTCAAAACATGTAGCAGGTGCTGCCACTGTTCTCTGCGACAGCCCTTCGGTTACGTTTCTGCCAGGAGCTTTGTCCTTGGGCATCTGAGAGATGATGTCTACCTGGATTTGGACTTTGATTTCTTAACAGCTGTTTGTGCTTCACACTCCAAATATTAAGTAAAGCCAAAAGGCTTTAAGAGACATTCTTGCTCTGAAATTTCATTTTATTCTATCCTGCCTTTTCTCTCCTAAGTTGGGAAAGAGATTTCAATCATAATTACCACAATAATATCGATGATGATAATAGCTAGTCATTTTTGAGTGCTTATTATATACCAGAAACAGTTCTAAGAAATTTCTTGTGTTAACTTATCTCGCCTTCACCACAACCTTGGGCAGTAAGGTCTGTTATTCTCATTTTGCGGATAAGTAGCCTAAAGCAGAGACTTGAATACCTTGCCTAAATTTCCA
>NW_006434835.1:14818363-14830840 GCF_000325575.1 Pteropus alecto
CTGACTCCTGGAAAGAGGTGGGGTAAATTTCTTCCTGCTGTTAGTGGTTCTAAGAGACAAGGAATAGGAAAACATTCTGTTTATTTTTATCTATTACTCTCTGGAAGAACAGTACCAAAGCCTAGGGAAGCTTACAGTTAGTAAAGAACTGAAGCCTTGACATTAAATCAATTGGACACATTTCTCTCTCTTTAAATCCCCATCTTCAACTAAAGTGGCAATCAGATTAACCGAGGTGGGCCGGAAAGCAGTAAGCAAAATGCAAAGCGCTCAGAAAGGTCAGGCTACTGACAGCTGCTGGTTTGTCTGTAAATTCAGACACTCACTGGCTGAAACCGTCTCCTCAGGGAGAACTCAGCTGCTGTTTAATCCCACTTCCAATAAAAACCTGTCTGGAAATTTAGACTCTGCCTCCTTCCCCGAGCTCATTTTCCTCAGCACCTCCTCATGGTCTCTTTGATCCTGAATCTTACCCAGACCACGAGAGACGGTTCCTGACCCCTGCAGATGTCCCCTCCAATCCTAGTCTCGCAGCCACATGGCACCATTTGACTTCCTTATCACCAATAAAACCAAACCAGTCTCTCTCTGGACGATTCCCAGTTCTAATTACGGAGGGCAAATCGCTGCACTATTCAGAATAACAAAAAAATTGGAAACAGCAATAGGAAATGATTAAATAAGTCAGGGTCTGGTCGAAAGAGAGAACAGTAAGTAGCCATTAAGATGAGGTTCTGAAAAATATTTAGTGAGAAAGTAGATGCTCACAATATAAGAAGAATAAAATAGGTTTTATTTTATTTTAATGTGATACTGTAGGATCCCAATTTCATGCATCTGTTTAAAAATATGCATTAATGGAAACGAAAACTAGAACAAATACATAAATTTTAGTAGTTAATCATGAATGGTGTGATTATAAGTGATGCTTACATTCATTTTTCATTTTTCATATTTTATATATGAAATTTATATACATGAACATGTATTCCTTTTAAAATCAGAAATAAGGAGAAAAGGGAAACTTTTTTGTTTTCTTACATTTTTCCCCTCGAAGGGCTGTCGATTTTTTCTTTCATGGATTTGCCGAGACTATCAGCTCTCTCCACCCCTAGAGATCCAGCTCACGTCTTGCCTCTTTCAGGAAGCCTTCCTGGACTGATCGAACTCCCGGAGATCTCTTCAGTTGTATGGACTCCTTATGTCTCATTGTAACATAATCAGCTTTAAATGCGCGCGTGTGCGTGCGTGTGTGTGTGTGCGCGCGTGTGTGTGTGTGTGTGTGTGTGTGTGTCGTTTCCTCAGTAGAGAGTAAGTTTTTTATGGCAGATCTCTTATTTTTTTAACTTCCTCCTCTTCCTCACCCCACCCAACAAGTACCACACAAACTGCTGAGGTTCAGTTCACGTCAGCTGGACACAAGGCCTGGTCCTCACCGGAGGCACTTGAGTCTGACGCCCCTTTCTCTCTGCACTTTGTTCTGTTTCCTCCAATTCATTCGAAAGGGGTGTCTGTGCCTTTGGCGCTGGGTTAAACTTTATTGTAAATTGTTTGCTTTTGTAGGGATGATCAAGTCAGCCCTTGCTGACTTGGAGGAGATTATAAAGCTAAGAAAATAAATATGAACTATTCTGAGCGAAAAAGGCATTTTTCTTGGCGAATGGGAGTAATGGCATCGATGTTTGTGAGGAGGAAACCAAGGGCTAGGAGAGGAGGTGACTTCCCTGGGTCTCACGCTGATCAAAGGTGTCACGCATCACGCCAGCTTTCCTTGCGCCCTGCTGGGCTCGGATACTGTACTGAGGTCAGATGAAAATGAGACCTGAAGAATTTACAGTTTATCTGAGGAGGAAGAAATATGAGTCACTGAAATAACTCAGCCTGAGCACGCAGTGGGGGAAGACTGTACCAGATCATATGGTGTAAAGGACACATGGAAGTCAGCTGGCAGAGGGGAAAGCGATGCCTAGAGGGGGGCGTATTATTAACGAAGGGCTTCCAGGCAGGGCTCGGCAGGTGCCAGGGTCCGCCAGGCCTCCCAGGTCCGTGGCTCCGACTCTCCTGCCCCTTCACCATCTCTGCTTTCTGCCCGGTCCCTGTCACCCGAATATCCTCTCATCCGCAGCGTGGGGCTCTCTGTGGCTGGATGGCTCCCCTAGTCTGCTCCTCCTCCGACCTCCCAGCCCTTCTCACACCGGACACTGATGTGGCCTCTGACTGCTGGACAAGGGCTGTTCCAGGAGACAGAGCATGAGTGAGAGGCCCCTACCGGGGAGGAAGGGCGTGAAGATGGACCAACCCCTCCACCCACCCCCCGCCTTTACAGGGCTTCCCTTGTTGAATACTGAGTTGAAGGGCTGACGTTTAATGTAGTGATGAGCCGTGCTAACTGCTTGACTGTGAAGCAAACTGAACCAAGCGAAGATTTGCCTTAAAACTACACGTAGAATGAATTGAAGCAAGGAGACTGGCCACGTGGCATGTACAAGGGCTGGATCTCAAGTGTTAAGGAAATGTCCAATCAGCAGTGGCCCAGGCAAAGGAGAGCACAGGACGAACCTGAGCGATCGTTGGGGATGTATTTTAGGGAAAGCGATGGGAGAATTAGGGGAGCTTCACGGCAGAGAGCACATCCTGTGTGACCTTGGGGAGGGCACTTAACCTCTCTGATCCTGCTGCTTGATCTGTAAAATGAGAACATACCTTAGTGGTTGTTACGAGAATCATATGAAATATTTCTAAAGTGCTTGGCCTAGTGCTGAGCGCAGATCGGTCGAGGAAACAGGAGCAAGCAGACAGAGCGAAAGAGAAACAGGGCTGGACTGCATATTAGAGTTGTGGGGACACAGATGCCGCTGGCAGACCAAGCAAGCGCTCCAGAGTCCACGGAGGCTGCAGCAGCTGGGAGATCTGCTGTCACATGCTGGGCAGGCAGAGAGCTGGGCCAGTGCTTCTCACCCTGGCTGTGCACCAGATTCACAGTGGAATACCTCTGGCCCCTCCACAGAGACACAAGGGTGACCGCGATGAGATGTCAGGGCTGCAAACACAGGCCGAATCGGGAGCCAGTGAGCAGGGCTTGGTGGAATGGGCGCATAGTAGGCCGGGGGCCAGCGTGCGGCAGGGGCAGGGCAGGAGAACCCTGACCCAAGGCAACCTGCTGCCCAAAGCCCCCCGTCTTGAATAGAAATTGGCCCCCAGTGGGTCCAGCCTTGCCAGCCCTAGGTGATGGCCACTCCAGAAAACAGGCTGGGCAGGATTCAGGAACCAGAGCCAATGGTTCTCCAACAGGGCCATTCATTCCCCTGAGGTCCCCCTAGGAGAGCTGTCGGGCAAGCACCTGGAGGTCCTGAGGAGCTTACCTTCTAGTGGCAGAGGCAGAGTGTAGACACGCATGAAGTGTGTCCTTTGGTAAAAAGAGTTGTGAAGAGGAATAGACTAAGGATAGAAAATTAGTGGCGAATGGTGGCCAGGGACATGATCCACAGTGAGATGACATTTTGGCAGGCACCGTAGGGTAATGAGTGTGGGGGCCTGGAGGCTGTAGGGAAGAACATTCCAGAAGAACATTCCTTGTACAGTCCAGGACTGTACAAGGAGGCCCGAGTGGTGGGGGCAGGGTGAACCACAGGGAGATGGCGGGAGGGGCAGGGCCGCTGGAGCAGGTCTGACCATTCTGAGAGTTTTAAAGTTGGAGGAAGCCCCTGAAATCTTGTCATTGGAAACTCTGTTAATCCCCACTGACGTGATTTTTCAGTAACCAGAGCAAATGCATCCTAATAACTTGGCCATATTGTGTTTCTCTGTCTAACTTAAAATAGGTATAAAAATATTACTGATGGAAGAGGATCCTTAATAAATTACTTTTCGTGTCCCATGTTTGGATCTGCCAGACGTGATCCCCAGAGAGTAAGAGAGGGTGGAGAGTGCTCTATCTGAGAAATAAGGACTCACAATTTAAAAGGCTCTTTTACAGGCACATGGCTGTGGGTCAAAGCCCCACTTTCTCCTACATACTAATATTAAGAATGAATACCATCAGAAGCAAGATTAAAGGAATATGTAAAAACGTATCACTTAATCTTTGGTAAGAATGAACTGTTTCCGATTTCTTCCCAGTGTCTTCTATTCTTTTTTGTTTTTTTTTTGTTGTTGTTTTTTTCCCTCCGTGGCCTAGTTGTGGCTACTTTGAATTCACCTTCTGGTTGGAAGCTTTCTAGGGCTGCCTGTGGGTTCTTGTTACCTCCTGAGCTCGGTGGCCCCTAGAGGCCAGCTCCTTGCCTTATCAGAGAGGAGGCTTTATCTCCTGTGTCAGGCTGATCACCTGCCCAGCAGGTGCGGAGTGCTGTTCGGGGCTCTCTGCTCTCTGGCCGAGATCCGAAAAAAATCACTTTCGTCTCATGGGAAGCAGATAGCTAGCTACCAGCTTTAGGTTTATTTCCTCAGTGGTCCTTTCGATGTTTCTTTCCTCCAAACAGGATATGGTCAGCAATATGGCTTCACAGTTGTCCCCAGCCCCGGGCCTGACTAGGTCTGCCACCTCCGGGGAAGCCGTGCGTGGCACCCCCACAGAGAACCCCACAGCCTCCTCTTGCCCTGGCACAGATGTTTCTGCCCTGAATATTCAGAATGGGCCTGTGTTTTCTCAACCAGTCTGGGTTTCCAAGAGCCGTGAGCCTGGCAGCTCTGTCCAGCGCAGGCCCCGGCGCTCACGCCCTTCAGAAAGGTGTAAGGAAAGGACTGCCACGGGTTTTTTCAGACCTAACTTCTCCATGTCACTATTCTCTCGCTCCCTTAAAATGCAAAGGGCCATCCTCCCTGTCTGGGAGGGGAGAGGCCTGCCTGGGAGCTCGAGCAATCCTGGGGCCCACCTGGGAGCCAAGCAGAGGGTGGGGCGGCCTCTGTAGGGGTGAATCCTGGGCTCTGAGGACCAAGAGGAAGAACAGGCCCCACGAAGCTGTCCCATCACGAGAAATAACCCAGTGCCAGCCAGTTGGAGCCCAAACGCCCTCTCGCAGGCGGGGGCAGGGCAGAGACGAGGAGATGCCAGTTCAGCCCAATGAGGCTGAACTTGGAGGGGCTGGATTTGCAGCCATGGACTAGTTCCACCGACCTCACCGTGCCTGGCCCAGAGGAGACTGGAGGGCACACAGCTAGCCCCGTGGTGGGGGGAGGGGTGTCACAAATCAGCCGTCTGCTATCCTGCCCTCTTGGGGTGTCCTGCGGCTTCCCCAAGGACACAACCAGTCCCTCATACCGGAGTCACCCCTAGCGCCCAAGTCTCTGCTCCTTCCTCCTCCTGGCACTGCCCGCCCCTCACCCCCTCCCAGTCACAGCTCCTAGAGCACTTTCCTCCACCCTGGGTAAAGCTCTTCGTGTGATTCGAGTAATTCCCACTGATGTCTGGCATGCTTTTCCGAGTGGCCCTTCAGCTTGATATTTCCAGGGTTCATTTGCATTTCAAGTACAGGGTTTGTATTAGCAGAATTCAGTGATCGTTGGTAGGCAATTATCTGGGGGGTGGACTTTCCCAGGCCCTTCCCTGCCCTCTCCCCTTTTCCACAGAGAGCACCCACTTCCCCCACCACACGGGGGCGGGCGGGGGAGTGCGCTGGAATGTGCCCCGGGGTCCCTGCTCAGGAGGAAGGTTACAGAGGAGCAGCGTTTCCCAGACAGGCTCAGTTTCCTTCATCAATTGAACACTTTTTATGGTATAACCTAAAATTGTCAACTTTTAATTTTCCCAAGGTTTGTTTTATTATCAGTGATTTCTGAACATCATTTTTCATAGCACCAAAGACAGAAAAGCAGGTCATCTCAGAGTCTCTTAAATGGAATGGATTCAGCTGTCTGAAAACGTGCCACATGGTTCATAGTTTTTCAGTTGGCCACAGACTGGTGAAAACCTTAATTAAGTAGGCGGGGATGGGGGACTGGCATTGAGAACCACAGACTGGCTGGCCCCTGGGGTCCTGCCCAGCTCTCAAACACCACGGTTTTCAAACATCACAGTCAGGCTGCTTTAAAGATGCATTTTCAAATGTTAATAATTAATGATGATGTTAATTTATCATAGTTTCCCATAACATTCTATAACAGAAACAGCCCCAGGAGAGAGGATGGGAGAGGAAGTTGAGGAGCAGAGAATAAAAGAAGTGGGGGGAAAGTCGGGGGGCCAGCGTAGGAAGAGCAACCGCTTCTCCCAGCTCCATCCATCTTCCAGGACACCGGGAAGATATGTCTGTCTATCTGCCTCTCTCTCTCTCTCTCTCTCTCTTGGGGGGAAAGTGAGGGGGCAGCGTAGGATGAGCAACCGCTTCTCCCAGCTCCGTCCATCTTCCAGGACACCGGGAAGATTTTTGAGCTGCAGGAGGCATTTTATAGTCCTATCTGTCTGTCTGTCTGTCTGTCTCTGTCTCTGTCTCTCTGTCTCTCTCTCTCTCTGTCTCTCTCTCTCTGTCTCTCTGTCTCTCTCTCTCTCTCTCTCCACAACAGTGGACTATATGAGGGTGGCACCTGACCTATATGTAAGCTTCCACCCCAAAGCCTCACCCCTCAAAATGTTCCTCCATGGCCTGGCATCATTAACAAGTGCTGGTCTGCTGGCATCACCCTTGCATATGCCACTGTGCCTGATCCCCAAGCAAAAGACACGAAGCAAGGAAGGCAGATGTTTTGGAACGTGGGGAAGTGGTGGGAGATTCCAGCCCCAGGGAGGGATGAGGCCGCATCCTGGTCCCTGCACTCTGGCGCAGGGACCTTTCTGTTTCCAGCCTGGGTCTGGTTGCTTACAGTCCGTCCGGGCCTGGTTCCCAGGTCTCCTCACCCTGACTGGAGGGCTGCGCTCATGGGTTTCTCTCCTTGCCATTCCAGGTGTGTGTGGCTGCTGCGGTGCCCTGCGCCCCAGGTACAAACGGCTGGTTGACAACATCTTCCCTGAAGATCCCGAGGTGGGTCACATCTCCAGCTAGCATCGTGCCTCTATCCATTCCAGCCCACCCAAGGCGTTGGGGGCTGCTGTTGGGGGCCTGAAGGCTGAGGGTATTTGGATCTCTCTGAGGTCAGGATCTGCAGAGGGCTCTGGAAGTTCATCATGCCATGCTATGGCCATTGCTCTACGACTGAGATTCTTTCCCGCTCATGTCTCTCTGGGTGATAGTTCCTTGAGCGGCTCGCTCTCTTGATGGGACTATTTCCTGCTGCTTAGTGTGAGCACTTCCCTCTGGGGCTTTGGCTCAGGAGTCCCTGTCTTCTCCCGGGCCCCCTCTGGCATCCGCCAGGTGTCTGGACGTGCGTACATGCGAGGCCTGGTTTCTTGGCTTCCGGGCCACTTCTCCACCGTCAGGCTGCATGACAGGTTGTGTGGCTTCAGGAATGGCAGGATCTGATTTACTTGACATGCCCTCTGAGAATCAATGGCCCCTTCTCGATGGGCAGTGGGGGGTCACATTGCCGGCACCCTCCGCAGTTCCCTGAGAGCCGCAGAGCTGCCGTCTTCTTCCTGCTTACGTCGGTGTCAGATGTCCAGCACGTCTTAATTCTGAGTCCCTTTCAATAAAGCCATGTCATTCATACACACACACACACTTAGCGTGTATATACATACCCAAACACCCATGTGCACACTCACATATACACACATGCACACACATATATGTATACATTCATATAACTTATGTGTAGCTAACACACTCTGGGCTAAGTAGTGAGTTCCTGGAGGGCGAGAACTGTATTTTAACCATCTCTGTATCCCTGAAAACTGCCTATTGTCAGTCACATACATAATGGCATTCTGTTAATGGTCGATTAAATCGAATTAATATTTACCTTTAGGCCTGAACTCTTCTAGCCATAGTATGACTAGAGTGGGCAGGAATGGTCTGTCTCTTACAGGATGGCCTGGTGAAGACCAACATGGAGAAGCTGACCTTCTACGCTCTCTCAGCTCCAGAGAAGCTCGATCGGATTGGAGCCTACCTCTCTGAGAGGCTCATCCGTGATGTGGGTCGTCATCGATATGGGTAAGCAGGATAGGAAAGAGAGAGAGAGATTTTCAGAAACTATACTATACTTTTAGGGTAAAACATGGGGTCCTATTATGAAAATGATAGTAGACTGAATTATTGAACAGACTGAGAAAATGGGCAGTGGCACCGAGGGGTGGATCGCACGCGTTCTTCCAAAGGCGGGTAAAATCTGATGCTGCTGGCAGGATTTGGGAAGAAGGGGATGTTGGCTTCCTGGGAGAACTTTTTTAGCATCCATTTACCCCTGTGTCTCTATCCAGAAGCCTCAGACACAGTCTGAGGCCTTGAAAAGTTAGTCTAGCCCAGAATGTGCCATGATTCCCATTAAATCTATCCTGCCTCATGCAACTTACTATCTTAAAAAGCAAAGAGGAACTGTTTGCATTCTAGCGAGAAGGCAAGGTTAGGGGTAATTCGTCCACTAAAAATACACTTAAGTGAAATATCTAGCAATCTCCCGTGAGGGAAAGACTTGTTAAAAGAAATCTTAAAGAAAATGACTAATCAATAGATTTAACTATTTAAAAATTTAAATATTTGACATCAAAATAAGAAAACATCAAAATTTAAAAGACAAACAATGAAAAGAAGTGTTTTTTAAAAATCAGACAAAGGAATCAGTCATATTTTAGTGGCATATAATAAGTAGTGGAGGTGGAGTGGGGAAGTTAAGACACTAAAAGATTTGAGGCCAGGGCCCCAAATAACCAGCTTACAGAAGAGGAGATAGTACTGGTTATAAATGTGGGATAATATTCAACAAATTTATAATGAAAGATGTGGATTGAAATACTAAGATACCATCTTTACTTATCAAATTGATTTTTTAAAAAGTAAATATTATTTTCAGTATGAACCAAGAAATGGCAATATGAGAGGCATTTTCGTTCTTTTCTAGAATAAGTGCAAATTGGTTGAATCTTTCTAGGAAGTAATTTTGAAATATATATCTAGAGCTTCAGAAACACTTATGTCGTTTGATGTAGTAATTTCATTCTATTCATCTATCCCAAGGAATCAATTGTAACTATAATTTAGCTTTACACAGAGATGTTCATTATGGTGTATTTTTTTATGATAATGAAACTGTGGAAATATCTTAAATGTCCAGTAAGAGGAGAATAGTTTAGTAAATGATGGCATTTACCACTTATCGAAATATTATCTAGTCAATAAAAATGGCATTTATGAACCTGCTTTCCATATAGTAAGGAAAATGCCTTAAGTAAATGAAAAATGGATTGCATATTTTTGTGCACAGTGTTTACAATCAAGGTAAAAAATAAACAACAAATCTGAACGCCTAGAAAATAGAGTAAAACCAAATGTGCCATCAATGTTAAGAGTACGCATTTTATGAGCAGCATGGCTGGGTTGTTGGGTTTTTTTTTTTTCTATCCACCTTTTTTGTGTTTCCTACATGTTCTCTATTTTCATAATGAAAAAGGTGGGACATACTGTGGGACATACTGTGTCTGCGGCCTTGCAAATTATGCAGAGAGAACCCCATGATGTCCCTGGTGGCACTGCTGACGGGCGGAGGTTGTGGTAGAGCTGGGAGATTTAGGCAGTCGTTCCTCAGTCCCGTTGCTTCCGTTCCCCACAGAGCCTTTTCTATCCATTCTACCTTTCTCCTGGTGCCGTTTCTTACTCTCTTTTATTCCTGGCTTTTCATCTTTCCTGTTCTGGTCCTTCCAGATCAGTACTGTTAAATACGATCTTCAAAACACAGATCCAAAGCCATACTTTCCTGGCTCCTTTAGAATTAAATAGGAGCTCCTCAGCTTGACTTCTAGGGTCTTCCACACCCTGCCTCTAACTCGCCATTCCACCCAGCTGTGCCCGCCACACGGGCCATACCTGCCACGGCTGCTCTGGACCCGCTCCAGATGGATTGGCTGTCAATCTCCCTTGGCTTTCTGGGCCTCCTGCTCTGCTCTCTCTTCTTGACACCTGTCATGGGCCCCCGCCACTGCCCATTGGCCCCACCACCCTCCAAGGCGCCTTCCTTCTGGTGAGGAAGATGGAGGGAGAACTAGAGTGAAAATGTTCGCGTTGCACTGACAGGTTGTAAGGTCCACATCTCCACAGGACCCACCAGCAAATCTGAAGTCAAGCTATCCCTGGTATAAAGCCAGGCCCCAAACAATTCATTTCTATGATCATTTTATATGATAAAATTAGGCCACATGCTCAAGAAAAAGGGCATGAACATATTGCACATGCTGATTATATAAATCACCTTGACATACTATAAAGCAGGTTCATGCAAGTAAAAATGGCTTTATCCTAGACTGAACCCAAAACCAATCTGAAAGCAGTAACATTAAACATTTAATACTAATTTTGCCTGCCCTCTCTGCAATTCTCTTGGTAAGAAAAATATCCTGGAGCCGGCAGAGCCGCTTAGAATTCCACTGCCCTTAGAACTGCAATTCAAAATTGATATCATCTGTTAAAAATAGCCTTTTCAGAGTCTCAGTATTCAAAGCCTTGAAGACCTCACTGGGGGCTCTAATCATAGACATTTAGAGAAGAAAAATCTGTTAGATCTGGTCTCCTGTTCTCTCTCCCCACTCTCCCCGTCTTTCCCAACCTCTTGCCACACCCATCGTTATTATCTTCCTTGTCACTTCCTTGGCAGCTTTGGAAGAGCAAAAATATTTGCATGCAAACAGTCTGAGGGGCTGCGTCTCCCTGATGGACATGAACCGTGGGTGCTGGTCCCAGTGGCAGAACCACCCTCTTCTGCCCACCTGCCTCCCTGCAGCATCGCCCCATTCTGGTTGTGTGTGAACTCTATATGTCGAGTAGCAGTGGTGATAAGCAGATGTGGGCAGAAGGAGGACACCGTGTGAATTTCAAGATATTTTTCATCGGCATGGACGATGATGGACAGTGATGCGCAGAGCAGAAACAGCAAGAATTCCTTATATGTTTCGTGTCTTCTGCTTTGCACATTTTCTCTCCAGTTCAGCTCGACTGGAGAGTAGGGCAGGGCATGGTGGCACTGCGTGAGACTCGGGTCAGTTGACAATGACCACAGAGCGCTGATCGTGTACAGAACTGCATAATGGATTCTGTTGGGCTCCCCAGTGCCTGGAGCCCTGGAGGATGGAGGTGCCGACACCAAAAGGGATGGGCTGCTCCCTAAGGAGCCTGGCCCTGGAGCTGGCCTGGCGGGGCTCCTAACAGATATACGCTCCCCAGAAGGACCTTGAACCTGGGTTGGAGGATAGGGCTGACTCTTCAGACAGAGATATCACAGATTCCTACTAGATGAGGTAGTTCATCCTTCCCTCCATTGGCTGAGGTCAACCCCTATTTTAGGGCTCCTAAAACCCAGAAGTTTCTATCCAAGACTCAGGCTGACCAAATAGATTCAGACTGCCCAGAAGTTCTTTGTTAAGAACCTCTTGACAAAGAGATCAGATCTAACTGCTCTGTAAATGATTCTTAGGCAATGACTTGCCTTGCTAAAGCTGCCTCCTCTCTCCTGCCTGCTGGTCCTCATCACCAATCCTAGATCTGTCTTTCCTCTCCAACTGAGACTGGTTCCCAGATTTTGCCTACCTACTCCTCTTTTTCCGGATGCTCAAAGCCTCCCAGGCTCCTAGAGCCACTTCTGACTGAGCACAGGGTGTTCAGGCAGAACGGATGCCTATTCTGAGTTCATTACAAGGTACTTCTTGCCTCACTGCTACATACCAGGGCCTCTACGTATTCTCCTCGGTTGTTATAACTCACCTCGTGCTTTGACCCTTGACCCTGAGTTCCTGTTATTACAACCTGCCGAGTGTCCTCTCTAGGATTTGGTTACTACGTATGAACCCGAGTCCATCCCAGATTCCTTGGGTCCTACCCTCCTCATCTGCTGAGAAGACACATTAGTACGTCCAGTACTCTTGGTTGTCACCTACTGCTGGGGTCTTTAACCTGTTCTCGCCTTCTCCCTTGGGCCCCTGCAGTGGGGTAGTCCTTTGAACCCCATCCTGCTCTGAGTACCCAGTCAAGCCAGTTCAGTTTCCCAGACTTATTACTACACTGGGCACCTTCCTGGACCCCAAGCCCAGATCAGATCTTGGCTGAGACCAACCCATCTGGCCCTCGTCCTGTTGAGCAGACATCCCTCCGAGAAGCCCGTGCTCTGTTCCCTTTGAGGGTATAGGACATACCTGAGAAAGTTGTGGTAAGACAGAACCAATGCAGCAAGCATTGGACTAGGGGGTTCCAAGGTCCCATTGACGTCTAATCTTTTAAGATACTTTGAAAAGTTCAAGTTCATAATCATAATCCTTCTACCATTTGTATTGGGATCAAAGATGGGGGATGAAGGATTGTGTGTTCAAAGAACTAAGCCATAAATGTGTTTACTTTACAGTTTCACTTCTACCATAATTTTTACTTTCTATCAAAATTTCCACTCCTGATCAGTAGCTTTTTTTTTTTT
>NW_006434835.1:14830886-14839517 GCF_000325575.1 Pteropus alecto
TTTTTTTTTTAGCAGATGGATTTTCCTTATCAGGATTTTCTGGGAATTTTTTACAGGAAAAGGAAAAGCAGCAATCTAAGCTCTAGGGTTTGGGAGGCCTTCTAGTTTCTTCTCTTGCCAAACCCCAACCCGCCCCGCCTCTTCCTTTCCCTCATTTAAACTCTATAAAATAATGGTGAAACCCTTCATACAGAAGGATGCTGGGATGATTCATCAGAGAACGCCACACTGCCTGCCCCCACGTCCCACCCGCCATGTTTCATTGCCAGAATGTGTCCAGGCTCGTCTGCAGGGAAAGTCTGCCCCTTTCAAAGGGCCCCAGCCCAGTGGGATGCAGTCTGCTTCACTGGCCCGCACAGTGGACCCCAACCATACTGGGACTGGGCCCACACGTCACAGCAGGTTTTCTGGACTGTGACCGTGATGGCCTCTGAATAGCAAGGCTCTCTCGATCCAGGAATGGCCTGCCCCCAGAGCAGGGAGGAATGGTGGCTCCATCACCAAAGGGACTCAAAGACCCAAAGCTGCCTTTGTTTAAGGGACACTTTGTAGATAAGAGTGTGACCTGATCCACTTGTGAATGTGCCCAGAGATAACTATTTACTAATATTTAATAACATTTTCTTTTAATAATATTAAATAATACTTTAATAATAGTTGACTCGGTGCGTATAGAGAAAAGAAACATTTTATAAGAGTGGACAGGAAAATCTCCAAGTAGGGAGGCTGTGTTTCTTATGGTTGCTCAGTATAGAAGTTAGCTCAAGGGCACCTAAGAAATGGTTACTGATGTCTTAAAAAAAAAACATTTAGAAAATGCCATGACTGTTGTTATCTTATTGCTTAGATTTGCAAAGCTGACTCTCATGAGAGGCATTTTGGACACACACTGTATGAAATTGAGTGGCTGCCACAAGGAGGTTTATGGAGCCTTGTGTTTGGTCTTGTGTTGTCTCCAGAAATCCTACAGTCATACTCTCTGTGCTTTCTTTTTATTTAACCAAACTTTGTTTTAAAAAAGAAAACAAAGACTAGCTAATCGAGGACTTTTAAATAGCTGCCTAACTGTTCAAAGATGGATGTGATATGGCTTGCGACGTAAAGAGCACATGGTTTAATCCATCCTTCACTCTAGGTACAGCATGTGAACCTGACTTTAGAGTGTCCGGCAGCTTTAACACTTTTAAAAGCCCGCGGCGACAGCCTTACCATCATCTTTGAGAGAGGTCTTTTGCTACTTTCTGTGGACTTAGAGGCTGATTCTTTAGCACCACAGTTATGTTTGTGGATTCTCTGCTTGCTTTACCTCCTCTGCATTTTCTTTGTTTACGGAAGTACTTTTCTATTCCACATGGTTTTGTTCTACAAGTAGGAGGCTCGCCACCCCTAACAGGCACACAAAAAAATCACACTCCGAGTGCATGAAGCTTTGCGATGACCTCCCTCCAGCAAGATGGAACCATTTCAACACTTACTTCTCTTTCCTATGAGGTCCATCACTTGACTTGCTTTGGGTTGCTCAGGACTCACTTTTATTTGCACCGTGAGTTTTCTAAAGCACTCCTAAACCTGACTAACAAATACTTGTGTTATTTAGAATACAAAGAGACTCAAAAATACAGTGGCTCTGTGCCACAAGGCCATCCAGGGACTTTCATCTCTGGGTCTCCAATGGTTTTCACTTCGCAGTTGGCAGGAAGAGGGAAGGGAGGACAGGAGGAAAATCCTGCCTTTTAAGCCAGCGATGCCGACGCTGCTCACCTCACTTCCCCTCATCTTAATGGCAACGTTTTAGTCATGTGGTCTCACCTGGCAGCAAGAGAGACTGGGAAATGTTCCTACTCAGATCCACGAGCTCGGCTAAAACTCTAAATTACTAGACAGGCGGGGGGCGGAGAGATTCTAGGGGAAACATCTAGCATTCTGCCTCAGAAACCTCACTCCTTAAAGAAAATGATAAAGGTTTAAACCAGAATAATTTTTGACAGCTTGGCAGCAGCTTTCTCAGTGGAAGTTAAAAGCTAGCCTTTTTTTATGAACGTCTTTCTTATTTTCTTTAGAATGCAAACGCTTTGAAAGTGAGGGCTGTATCTTTCACGATGGACCTTACCTGAGCATATGCTTGTTCTGTCACCATTATGGAACAAATATCGGGATGAGCTTAGACATGCACACCTAATTCTCAGTAGGAACATGATTTTTGGCATTTTTCTTGGGATTTAAGAGAGACATTGAAGAAGACAATGACCACCAGGATACTTGGGGGTTGTCCTACAAAGCCTGGTTTGGGAAGGATTGGGTATTTTTAGCATGGAGAATAGAAGAACAAGAAAAATGAGATTGTTGTTTTCAAGTGGGTAAAGGGCTGGCAGGTAGGAGAAGGTCAGCCCTCTTTCTTACTGCTCCTATAAGTAGAATTGTAAGTAAAGGATAAAAGTTATTAGGATTTGCTTGAAATATAAAGAACTTTTTATTTGTCAAGAAATGGAATGAGCTGACTCAATTAGTATGCTATTGACCGTTGGATATTGTGTCTTCCTAGTTCTGAAGGTAGTCACTTAGGTTTTAGGCTTTAAAAGCATGAAGTAGTTAGGGACTTAAACTGACAGAGCATCTTCTTCATAAGGAGAGGAGAATTTTAATTCTATGTCTGTCTTTTCCTCCATGAGGTAAAAATGCTCCCTAAGTAAGGTGTCACACAAACATGGTAATACTGTCAACCAGATTATTTGTGTGGTACTTCATCATAGAACTTCTGAGGTCTTTAAGTACAAACTTGCAAATTTATGTTTATTAATCGTTGCATTGGCTGGTCCTCAGGCCCATCTCAGATTCTTCACAAACTTTCTTCATAAAGTTCTTCACTTCCTCCCCCCAGAGCCGTCTGTCTCTTTCTTGGAAATGCTCATAGATCGTCATGCGTGATGTTCGTGTAGCATTTCTTATTTTCCCCTTAGGAGAGATATCTGTGTTTTTATCTCATCCATAAGACTCTAGGCTCCTTAACTTGAAGGCCTTCTTCATCCTTCCACCCCCCTGCACTGAGTAGGACAGAGCTTTTCCTCAGTGGGCGTTCAACAAACACATCTTGACTTGGATCAAGTAATGCTCTGATCTCACTGGATTTGGGATCAGAATTTGCTCTTCTGGACATCAATTCTTTCTGCATGTATTCACTCATGAACGGGTACGCCTCATCTGTCCTCATGTTCTTTAGCTGTAAAACGGGATACTGGGCGAGTTGGTCTTTCAGCTCTTCTAGTTCTGATTCTCATTGCTGGGCTGGGGTGGGCTCTGTTAGGATGACATCTGGGTATTGACAACTTATAGAAGAGCCTCATTACCCGGATGCTGCCCAGGAGGTCACTTCACACACTCTACATTGCCCCAGGCATGCAGCATGGGCAGAATGGGCATGAAGCTAACTGACGACCGTGAAGCTGACTGACAGCTGTACTGCTGCTTTCCCCAGGTACGTGTGCATCGCCATGGAGGCGCTGGACCAGCTGCTCATGGCCTGCCACTGCCAGAGCATCAACCTCTTTGTGGAGAGTTTCCTCAAGATGGTGGCCAAGCTGCTGGAGTCGGAGAAGCCCAACCTGCAGATCCTCGGCACCAACTCAGTAAGGAGCCACCCAAGGGGTTCTGGGGGGTGGAGGGGGGCGGATCTCTGGGTCAGCGTTGTTAGGATATACTCCTATTTAGATTCTGACCCTAAGTACAACTCGGTGCCTGTCTTAGTGGCCCCTTTTGTGTAAATGAAGATATTTTAAGTTTTTTAACTTAAATATAAATATATGATTTACATGTTATACTTTATATAAAACATAATAAATAAAATAAAATTTATCATATTAAAGCATGTGATTCAGGGGTTCTAGTGTATGGACAAGGTTGTGCAACCATTACCGCTATCTATAATTTATTTATCTTTAGACTGATGATCTTTGAACTTTTTATAAAATAGATTTTCCCCTTACATAATTATAAGTGAGGCCCCAAGAGATATCAAAATAGATGCAAAGGGAGATATTCCTTTAAGGGCAGTGGGTGCCTGGCACTGTCACAGCTCGGCCCCTGACTCTGTGGGGCATGCTTTGAAAGCTGGTCCGGGTTATGCCTCTATCAAAGATAGAATAAACTGATGTCCGCAAAACATAGGCACTAGTTAATGGAAAGATCATGGGGAAGCAGGACACAGGGCTTCTGGCTTGGTTCTGCTCTTACCTAGCTGGGTGACCTCTAGCGGGTTATCTTTAATGAGTCTTAGTCTTTTCGTTGATATCATGAGCAGATTAAACTTGTCCCAACTCTACAATGCCGGTTATGGCAGTCTCAGGGCGGTGCTTGCTATCCTGAGAGGTTACGGCTGTGAGAGAGAAGAGCTAGCAGATGTGTCAAAACCTCCCAGCTTCATTCACTGTGTGTCTATACGCACTTGAATATTCCGGTTGCTTTCTTCAATTGCTTGCCCTCTCCACTATTCCCTCCTGTTCAGGGCATACTTTCAGCTCCAGATCTTTAGGCACCTTGATGTTAAAAGCCCTGATATGCGACTATTTTACAGATATCACACTAAAAAAGTTTAAGATTCTTCTTAACATTCCATTCCTGACTTTTCTGAATTTTTATTGTATGAGTCCCAACTTTCTATGTAAATTGATTTAACCGGAAAATATTCTTCCAACTTTACTTTCCAAGATCAAAAGTCACAACCTATTCCCTTCTCTTTCCTTTCTCTGTGAGCCAGCTGCCTTTTACGAATTACATATACAGTAGCTGATGGTGAAGTCTTTTGTCAGGTTGCCCTGGCAACAGTTTCAGATGCTGTTGCACTTGTTTCACATAACTATAGTCTAGAAGAGAACGTCTGAACGGAAAATAAACCAGTCATCGTGCATCCAGCGGGCGTCTCCCCGTGGGGGACACAGAAGCAGGTGGCCTCCAGCTCTTGCTTTCCCCACAGCAAATCCTAAGCCCGGGGGTAGGCGTTTTGTTAGCTACAGCCTTGAAAATTCAGGGCCGTGCAAAATTCTAGGTTCTCCATCACGGTGCATCTTTGCATCAGCAAGATAGCGAGTCAGCTAACAATTACTGTACTGCAGACAGTGAAGATTATGTAAAGACAGGCGATTATAAGTAAGTTAAGTCAAATAATTGCAGTGGATTCAGAGTCCAGCTTCAGAGGCAGCCTTTGCTTATGGTGTCTCTCATCTGGATGCTCTCTAAGCCTGGAACCTTATCAAGCCTTCCCAAGAAGAGCATTCTTTTGCTCCTCATCATTTTAGAACGGCGGCATGCTAGTGTTTGCTATAAGCATAGCGGCTAGCCTAGGCATTTCAACTGGTTTTCATGGGGATTGATGCTTTGCGGGGGCAAAGGAGGCGGGGGCTGCAGGAGGAGGAATAGAAGGACTTTCTATGGAAGCGTGCAACATTTCATTTGGATAAAGGGTTTTGCCACCAGGAAATTGAAAGAAAGACAAGGAAGGAGAGAAAAAGAGAAAGAGAAAAGAAAAAAAAAACACATAGAGCTCATCTACCACCCCCATTTTGCTGGATTCCTCTGCCTGGTATAGAGGCCCTGAGGAGTCAAATAGCTCATTTGTGCTCCCAGAGGTAGAGCAGAGGCTTTAGACTGCGATTTATTCAACCCCGTGCCATGTGTTTCCTTCTCACCAGGCCCCACCCAATGTGGGGTCCTCTTCCTAGAGCCTGGCCTTGGCACCAGCCTTCCTGCGGTCAGGCTCACTCTCACAAGGTGGCCCATGGCCTTATGGCTGACAAGTTGAGAAAAATCTTTATCCCGAGCAAGCTCTGCCTCCCTGTAGTTTTTCCCTTGGACCTGGTTTTGCTGCCTGAATCGGCTCAGAGCAAGTCTCACCCTTCTGCAGAGCATCTCTTCAGAAACTACTTTTCTGCTTTGAGGTCCCAAACCCGGCCAATGACAGAGGCCACTGGAGAGCCTTGGAAGCCTACAGATTGCCAGGTCTTAGCCATAGCCACTGATCAGCAGCTCCGTTGGGACGCCTGGCATGTATGTTTTAGTTTCCCACATGAGGCTAGCAGCAGATTTGAGGGCCACTCACCCACTGCAGGCTCTCTCCATTCCTTCCTTCCTTCCTTCCTTCCTTCCTTCCCTTCCTTCCTTCCTTCCTTCCTTCCTTCCTTCCTTCCTTCCTTCTTTCCTTTCTTCCTCCCTAATGAATATTCATTCAACTTGTGCTTTATCAGCCCAAGAATAAGACTGTGGTGAGACTTGTGTTAAACCAAAAGCCTTCAAGGCTGAAAACTTTTCTGAAAGAAAGGGTTTACTGATCCATATGCTAACCAGAAAAAGGGTGAGGAGCAGGAGCATGCAGTCTACACCACCGGCAGCATGGCTAGATGGAGAAGACAACATGTCTGCCATCCTGGGCTGAGGGGGCTCTTGTACAATGAGTTTGGGGAAGAAAGAATTTACATTGGCTATATGTGAGGTGCGGGAGAGGTGGAGCAGAAGAAGTTCTGGGATAGGTGCATAAGGAACAAGTACTCGATGCTACTGGATTGGTTGTGGACAACAGTCTGAAAGTTCATGCATAAGCAGGATGCGGTGGAGTCTGGTGGTCAGCTCGTCTCTGTAAAGGCTGAAATAGCCACCTGGATGTTGAGTCACAGTTTCAGTGCACATTCAGATTAACTCTTTGTCTCTTCTTCCCACCCTCTGGCCTGCTATAATTTAATTTAGGACATCTCAGCATTTTTTTCTTGACACTTGTCACAAAACCCAAATCTGTTAATACCATTTCTGCACATTTACATGCGGTAAAGTGTAATTTTAAATGTAAGTGACACTTTCAAGCCCTTAATGAGAATCTTGAGTTTTGGATGATGATGAGGGCCCGTGAAGGTCAGGAGAAGATGGGGAACCAGGGCCGGCTAAGCTCGCCTGCTTGTTTGGGGATCTGCTTCTGCACACCGGCCTCATTTCACGGTGCATCCAAATGTATATCACGGTGCGATGACCATGTGCCCCAACCTTTTGAGGTCATTCACTGATGATAAACTGAAAATATTAAATCTGAGAATGCCAAGGTTTTTCCCATGAAGAATGTCATGTATTAGCCTAGTTTAAATAGTAAAAATTATGAAGGGTCATGGGTTTAAAGTTTGTACTTTCAACCCTTCCTCACGACATAAGCAAAAAATTAATTCGAAATAGATCAAAGATCTAAATGTAAGAGCTAAAGCTATAGAAGTCTTAGAAAAGACTATAGGGATATATCTTTATGATCTTGAACTTGACGATGGCTTCTTAGATACCACATCAAAAACACAAACAACAACAAAATAGGTAACTTGGACTTCGTCAAAATTAAGAACTTTTGTGCATCAAGAGGACACTATCAAGAAAGTGAAAAGACAGCCCACAGAATGGGAGAAAATGTTTACGAATCATGTAACCAGAATATATGAAAAACTCTTACAGCTCAACAACAAAAGACAACCCAATTATGAAATAGACAAAGGACTTGAATAGACATTTTTCCAAAGAAGATAGACAAATGGCTGATAAGCACACGAGGAGACGCTCAACATCGCTAATCACTAAGGCAATGCAACTCAAAACCACCATGAGATTCTACTTTATATTAACCAGGATGGCTGTGAAAAAATAGTGTACGATGACAAGTGTTGGTGAAGCTGTGTAGAAATTGGAACCCTCGTGCATTGCTGGTGGGAATGTAAAATGGTGTAGGCCCTGGAAAACAGTTCAGTGGTTCCTCAAAAAGTTAAACATACAGAGTTACCATGTGACTGAGCAATTCTTCCTAGGTATATACCCCAAAGAACTGAAAACAGATACTCAAACAAATACTTGTACACAAATGTTCATAGCAGCTCTGTTCTCGATAGCCAGAAGGTCACATGTTACGTGGTTCCGTTTATGTGCCTAGGTAAATCCACAGAGACAGAAAGCAGACTAGTGTTTGCCAGGGCCTGGGAGACAGAGAAATGGAAAGGGAATGATTGATAATGGGCCCAGGGTTTCCTTTATGGGTGACAAAAATGCCCAAGACTCTGTCCTGCCCTCTGGTCCCTCACTCCCCCCGTACTCATCCAGATCTCCCCGCCCTGGATGCCTTCCTTTCTCTCCCAGGTTCAGCTCTCACTGAGGCTGCCTTTCTTGGCCTGCCTCCTGGACCCACTGGGAACAATCATACTCCTTGTTCACTCGCATTAGCCTGCCGGTCCTGCCACAGCCATGCTCTGCCTTCTCCCCCCGAATGCCCCAGCTCAGAGAACCACCTCAGAAAACCACACGACTCTGGGTTGGGGCCTCTACAAATACGTGCTTTATGATTTTATTTGGCCTTTCCAGGCAGCTTTATTTTTTGACCACAGCCCCCTCTCTTATCCTCTCAGTGGTCACTACAAACCTTCTATTTTCTCCTCAAATCCCTTCTCACATTTGCTTCTTCAATCTCAGAGGTGGCCTTGCCTTCCTCTGCCACTGAGATAATAGGGGTTCCCTCAACTTCGAGTGGGGTTTCCTCAACTTCCCATGTCCACCTTCTTCCTCTCCAAAAGGTTCCCGTTTACTTTGTTTTCTGTGACTCTTGTATCTCTGAACACGTCCCACCCCCTC
>NW_006434835.1:14846257-14876312 GCF_000325575.1 Pteropus alecto
CTAGTGTGTGCCAGGGCCTGGGAGACAGAGAAATGGAAAGGGAATGATTGATAATGGGCCCAGGGTTTCCTTTATGGGTGACAAAAATGCCCAAGACTCTGTCCTGCCCTCTGGTCCCTCACTCCCCCCGTACTCATCCAGATCTCCCCGCCCTGGATGCCTTCCTTTCTCTCCCAGGTTCAGCTCTCACTGAGGCTGCCTTTCTTGGCCTGCCTCCTGGACCCACTGGGAACAATCATACTCCTTGTTCACTCGCATTAGCCTGCCGGTCCTGCCACAGCCATGCTCTGCCTTCTCCCCCCGAATGCCCCAGCTCAGAGAACCACCTCAGAAAACCACACGACTCTGGGTTGGGGCCTCTACGTGCTTTATAATTTTATTTGGCCTTTCAAGGCAGCTTTATTCTTTGACCACAGCCCCCTCTCTTATCCTCTCTGGTCACTACAAACCTTCTATTTTCTCCTCAAATCCCTTCTCACATTTGCTTCTTCAATCTCAGAGGTGGCCTTGCCTTCCTCTGCCACTGAGATAATAGGGGTTCCCTCAACTTCGAGTGGGGTTTCCTCAACTTCCCATGTCCACCTTCTTCCTCTCCAAAAGGTTCCCGTTTACTTTGTTTTCTGTGACTCTTGTATCTCTGAACCAGTCCCAACCCCTCTCCCGCCCCTCTTCGTTTTCCATGACATCGACCTTTTGAAGAGACCGGGTCAGTGGCTTTGTGGTGTCATTCATTTTGCTCTCTAGTCTCCTGCACTTCTTGCAAACTGGAATTAAATCCGACAGTCTGATTGGATGCAGTTAAAAACTTATGGCCATATTACTTCATGGGGGGTGCTGGGTACTGCACTTTTATGGATGCTAAGTGTGACCCTGAGTTAGGGTAATAACAGCCAGCTCTCTCCATTGTAAAAGCACATATTTGTCCTGGCAGTTAGTAATCTGTGAAACCATGTAAATAACGCATTCCTACTCGTCTTTCAGCTGATGTTTTTATTTTTGGTGGCGTTTCCTTTTTCGATTGCACCTTCTTCATACTCCTTTGACTTCCTGGCCCTGTCACTCTGGCTCTTCCCACCTGGCTTACCCTTACCTTCTGGGGTTGGCTGAGTAATGGTCCCCCAAGGTATTCACATCCTAATCCCTGCAACCTATGAATGTTACTTTGTATGACAGAAGGGACTGCGCAGATATGATCAAGTTAAGGATCTCGAGATGGGAAGATTATCCAGGTGGGCCTGGATCTTTGCAGAAGGGAGGTGGGAGAAGCAGAGACAGACAGAGGTGACACAATAACGGAAGCAGAGAGAAAGAGATTTGGAGATGCTACTCTGCTGGCCTTGAGGATGGAGAAAGAGGGCCATGAGCCATAGAATGGGGGTAGCTTCCAGAAGCTAGAAAAGTCAAGAAAACAGATGCTTCTCTGAAACTTCCAGAAGAAACACAGCCCTGCAGACTCATTTCGGACTTCTGATCTCCAGAACTGTAAGATGATAAATTTGCATTGTTTTATGCCACTAAATTGTGGTAATTTATTACAGTAACCATAGGAAATAACATAATTTTGTTCAATGATTCTTTCTTCCTTTTGCCCCCTGAAAAGTCTGTGGTCTCCAAGGCCAGCATTCCACCTTCTTCTCACTCCATATTCTCCCCCTAGACAATTTCATCAAGTCTCGTAGCTTAAACTGTCACCTACAGACTAAAAATGCTCCCATCTCCCACACGGGTGCAGAAATCAGCACTGCTGGAGACCAGTGGGCTAGGCTTGGTATCCATGAAGGCAGGTCAGGTCAGTTCTGTGAGGCCAGTGAAACAGTTCAGGTCATGGGGTCAGCGCCAGCAAATGAAGGGGTCTTAGAGCAGAAGTGGCCGGTGCTTCCCTAGTTCTGTCCTGGGGACCAGTACATGGGGCTGCTTAGGGCCAGAGGGATCACCTCCTCTGGCATCAGGGACTGGGCTTTCCTAGGAGATCTTAAAACCACAGCATTGATGCAAAGAATCTTGAAGAAGGAAAGGCACAATGAGATTAGATGGGAGAGGATGTCCTGCATCTTGGGAATGGCTCTTCCTTGGCTGGCAGGGGACCTGCACTATAGGATCACGTCATAGTGGGACTGTTTCTCTGGCTATAGTGAAAACTGCTCCCAGGAGTCTCTATAACCAGAGCCAGTGGGAGAACCGGTCAGGGGTGTTAAAGTCAAAGCCATGTGGCTTACGACATCTGCTTTCCAGCTAGTATACATCTTAGTGATGCAAAGAAGCACTTCCAGTGTCTCTGTATGAAGGTAAACTCAGTGAAAAGGCCTGCTGTTCTAGCCCGTGAGTGAGCTGGGGTTCTCTGCCCAGCATTTTAAACTATGGTTCTGTTGTTGATGGCAGGAAGTTGTGTGGCTCAAAATGCCATCTATAGAAGAGGGAAATGCTAACTTCTGCTTGCGGAGACTCGACTAGGCTGAAGTGAGGCCAACCAGCTCAGCTTTCCTTTCCCAGACCAGGGGAGAGCTGGTTTTGCAATGTCAATATTTGGAGTTTTGCTCTCTCTTTATTGACCCGGGCCCTTAGTAAATCAGCTTTCACACAACTGTGGTTCCTTCCTGCCTGTCTGGAGGGTTGGCGATCTGTTCCAGCAAGCTTGGCACCCTTTGTAGTGTATAAAGAGCTGAAACTTTGATCATGAAAGGGTGGCCCTAGCAGTGCCCCTGGCCTTTGAAGTGTCACATGTTCAAGAACTTCAGTTTGTTGCTGTGGAGACCTTTCTCATCATTGTAATATGTTTTTTAAAAAGATATCAACTTTATTATTTCCCAATCTCATGCGTTAGGCAAGTAGCCTTTTCATAAAAGCCATTTGTAAGATATGAATTAGCAATGGTAGGGATGAGGCGGACAGGAAATTCCTGCTTGTAAAAAAATTAGTGACCAGTGGCACAGGTAAATGGGCCCAGTGAAAACTCATGGAGTGTTGACGGCAAGCCAGAAAGGCACTGGGGGCAGAGGAACGAGACTGCAGCTGTTAGCTGTGATGGGCTGGTCACACCGAGTCTGTGAGACAGCTGCTCTCCTTAGCCCCATCTTACGGTTGGGGGACTGAGGCACAGGGAACTTAGGTAACTTGTTCCAGATCAGCCTCCTAATAAATGGAGGAGCTGGGACTCAGAAATGTGTTTTGGCTCCATACTCCTTCTCATAATCATAACACTGTACTGCCTGTTATGAGAAGGATGAAGGCCTTACTCATTATAAAACCTTAGCGTCTCTACCCCATCTCAGCCAGGTTTTGTCACGCTTCCCAGGCAGACTTCCACAGCGAGTGTGGGCCCTTGACCACGGCCCCCATGAAGCATCCTGGTTTCACCCTCTGACATACCATCACCAAAGTTTCCATTTCGGCCTCCTCCTGTCGGCCACCGGAAGACTCAGCTTGGGGTGGGCTCATTAGAAGCTGCCCCCATGGGAACACAGGCCAGCGTTCCCGTGGGTCATCTGGGCTGGCATGTCTGCACTGTTATTCTTTCAGACTTGAGGAAAAGAAGCTCTTCCTGTAAAGCTATCAAACCTAAGGCTTCCTAAGGTTGCTCAGAGATCCTGGTGCCAAAAGATGCCTATTTTATTAGCTAGTCCCGGTGCCACCCGTAATCTAATAAATGGGGCACACACCCTCTGTATGGCATTAGTGCAGTCTCATCACCAGACTTTGTAGCAGAGCGGGAATCCTGGTGAGTGGATGGATGGTCAACAGCGAAGCCTTAAGGCCACAGCCTCTCAGCCAGTCCTGGGCCCCAGAGGTGGAGCCATGGCAGAGTCACGCATCCAACCCTTGGTTCAACCCCAAACCACTCCAGTCCAAAGGAGGTGGCCACCTATCCAGCCTTGACCAGCCTCCGCTACCAAGGACGAGAGTCCTTGACTTTCCCCAAGCATACTGCTTAAGCTTTCTCCCTCCCAGATGCCTCAGAACATTTCCATAGCTACTGTCGAGCTTGCCAGTAAAGGGACAAAGGACATGGGCTGTAGATCCCCTGCCCCAGAATCTTAAGGGTAGGAGGTGGTGGTGAGGGGTGGAGGCTTCAGAATACAGGTACCTGGGCCCTGCCCCTAGTCTTGTTCAAGAGGCCTGGAGTAGCTCAAGAGGTCTGCATTTTCAACAAGCTCCCCAGGCTGTCCTGATGCACATTAAAATTCAAAAATCACTGGTAGAGGGCAAAGAGCATCAGAATATCAGATTTCCCAAGGGCGAGGCCCAGCCCACCTATCACAAGCTGGTTGACCTGAAATAATTCACTTGGTCCTTCAGGGCCTCAATTTCCTCATCTTTGCAATGGGAACAATACAGGCCCTGCTAAACTCATGGGTTTGCCAAAAATTACATCAGATAATGGATGCTCTGATAGGCTGGAAAGTCCACATGCCAATCCCTAGAACCTGTGAATGTCACTTTATATGGAAACAAGGAGTCTGCACATGTGACCAAGTTAAGGATCATGAGAGGGGAGAGTGCCCTCAATGCCATCACAAGGGTTTTATAAGAAAGTCAGGCAGAGAGGGATTTGACACACAGGAGGAGGTGATGTGAAGATGCAGGCAGAGATTGGAGCAACGCCAGGAAACTAATATTATGTGTAAGCTGCAAGGGCCATAGAAATGTTTAATGTTGTTATCACTTAGGATATAGGTGTTAACTGTTTCCAATATTGCTGCCGTCCACACTGGTATTAAAGGAAGGACATGGGGCTTGGGATGGCAACTCTTGACACAAACTCCTGTGTCTATAAATAGCTTCTTCAAGGACTCATTCCTTTTGAATATTTTGAAGGCTTCTGACAGAACAAGGTACGAGTTAAAACAGAGCAAGCAAGCTTGACTATAACCGTATTTGAAATTTGTCTTTCGGATCAAGTGGGCGGGAAAGCACCGTGAGTGGAGTCACCGACGTGCAGAGAATGGAACGCTGCGTGTTAACTGATGTCTCGAATGTATTTGTACTTTGCCCCTAAACACTTGTTCAATGATTGTGTGTCGCCGAATCCTGTAGGACCTGTGAAAAGGTTAAGCCTCTTAGAAATAAGAACCTTACTAAGAAAAAGTCTGGAATTCACACAGTTTCTGGTACTGTAGGAGCTCAGGGAGCTTTTCTTGGTTTTCTCTACTGTTTTCACCTTCATAGGAGGTGATATATGCATTTTAAAGAGACGATAAACAAGCCTCGCACCATTTCTTCCTGGTCGTGCGGTGACAGCTGCTGGAGCTCCCAACCGAGCCCCTCTTCCTCGTCCCTCCGTGCTGTGTTCTGTCCGACCCTACTGCACCGAGTGACTGAATGGTGTTTGCGGGGCTTGGCCCTCTGCTCTCTGCCTGTCCTCACCCTCACCCTCGGGTGCCAGTTGAGGCGGTGGCTATGACTCATTTCCTTCTCTCCGAACTCGAGGTGTGTTGCCTGCACGGTCCATACTGCCCATCTGGGCTCCTCGTCTGTGATGGCCTGTCTGGGCCCATGTTGGTGGCATGGAAAGGACAAGGGTCACACTGCACTGAGCCCAGGCCTGGAGCTGATGGAGCAGACCATAAATGACCACTGTCACCATACTCACCACTGTGCTGCTTCCCAAGCATTTCTCAGTGGCGGGCATTGTGCTGGTCACTCTGCTTGCGTCCCCTCATTTAACCCTGGAGACTACCCAGTGGCACCAGTCCGAGTGTCCTCATCCTACAAACGAGGACACAGTGGCTCAGAAGTTACATGACTTGTCCACCGTCACACAGATGACAAGATGCAGAGCGGGGGATGGGTGTCTGACTGTAGGCCCCACGGATAAAGCAGGGGCCTAGTCTACTTAAATAGAACCATGATGTCAAAATCAAAATTCGAGAAGACTCAAAGTTAAGTTTTGAGAAGAGTAAAAATCCAGGGACACGGAGGGTCACGGAAGAAAAGAATGAGGGTGTTTTGCAGCTGTGGCTGGGCCAGCCGAGAAAAAGGCCACCACGGCCTTAGAAAAGCAACCCCAGGCGTGTTTTCTATCCTGTGGTACCTCAGTGGCTGTCACTGAATTTTCCATTTAAAAAAAGTGATGGTAATTTCAATTCTAACCTTACAGCCAGGGGTCATAGTAGAAATATTTAGCAGCGTGTACAACACAGATAACAGCCAGTGAGAACAGACGCTGGGCATGAAAGTGCTCGGGTCGGGGCACCTGACTGGCCAGCAGTCCGGCTCTCGGCTCCATGGCACTTGGAGGAAGAGGAAAGTCAAAGTTGCAAGTGAAGGGCGACCTGATGGCACATTCCACAGAGATCGGGAATCAGAGAAGCGACAGGGTCAGGGGAGGGGGCTGGAGAGGAAGAGAAGGGGCCACGTTGCCAGTCAGTGATCCTACAGTGTCTGTCACACATGAGCCTCGGACCACCCACCGGAGTTTCCTGGGACCTTACTGAAGGGTAAGTCCCCGGGCCTCATCCAAGACCGACACAGCACGTCTGGGGCTGGGATCTGCGTGGCTGCCAAGCCCCCTTGACTCAGTCATACTGTAGTGTTTGGAAACCAGCAGCCTCACTCCTCCGGCCTCCTTATTAAGGCCAAGCTCAGGTCAGCCCTGGCCGCTTCTTCATCTTCTGCCTGCTCTTCCCTGACAGAATCCAGCACCTCTGACCAGCCAAGCAACTCTCCTGGATCACTTGGCATGAGGTGCTAGAGGCAGCAGGGAGCAGGAATAAAACACCAGGTGTGCAGGGCAGAGCTCCTGCTGCAGAGTCACCCTGCAGGGCCCTGGCAAGTTACTTAATGTATGCGAGGATGTCAGTCTCTCTGTAAAAAGGGTTGCAACTCTCAGTCCCACCCCCAACCCCAACCCCAATCCCAACCCCCACCCCCCCCACCCATAACCTCCAGGGAGGGGAGAGGGGCTGGAGATTGAGTTCAATCACCAATAGCCAGTGATGTAATCAATCATGCCTGCGTAATGAAGCCTGCATGAAAACCCAAAAGGAGAGCTTCGGAGAGCGTCTGGGTTGGTGAACAGGGGGAGGCAGGAGCGCGGGGTGCCTAAAGAGGCCGTGGAGGTTCTGAGCCCCTTCCCACACACCTCGCCCTCCGCATCTCCCCCCATCTGGCTGTTCCTGAATTATATCCTTTTATAATAAACTGCTGATCTAGTAAGCAAAATGTTTCTCTGAGTTCTGTGAGCCACTTTAGCAAATTAATTGAACTCAGGGAAGAGGTTGTGGGAACCTCCCATCTGCAGCTGGTCAGGAAGAAGCACAGGTGACCACCGGAACTTGTGACTGGAGTCTGAAGGTGGGGAGGGTGCCGTCTCGGGAAGCTAAACCCTTGACCTGTGGGATCTGATGCTATCTCTGGGTAAATAGTATCAGAACGGAGTTGAATTCTAATATACCTAGCTGGTGTCTAGAGCATTGTTTGTTAGTGCTGTGGAAACCACACGCACACACACACGCACACACACTGGAATTGGTTCTAGAATCATCTCAATCCTATATCCTTTTTGAACACATGTTTGTAAAAATTAAATAATACAAGACAGAATAGTGGAGAATATATTTAAAGTCTAATCTTTTTAGAGTTGTTTGCAGTACTGAATCTATAACAACAAACAAAGTAACCTATGAGAATTACATTTAATTTTTTTAGTAATTTAACTCCACTTAGTCTGTGATTCTTGCTTCTCTGTGGGACTCAGCTGAAATTAAGTCTATTTGCAATTGCAAACGTGCAGCACATGATGGCGAAAGAAATCTAGCAGCTGAGGATGCCGAGCGAGACTTACTGAAACGCAATGGCAAACTTAAAAATTTACTCAATTTTTTAACAGTAAAATGTAATTACATTTTTAAGTCAAATTTCAGATTTGTCCTTGTTTCCCAGAATGCATTCTAGGGTAGGCTATGTGCTTTGATGCCAGCTTTTGCTCTGGGAGGCGGACCAGAGCTGGGTCCTGGGATGCTTGGTTCCTGGGATGTATACATCCCATGGCTTTACTATGGCAGGGGGCACCGAGCGCAAAGGGGAGGGGCACAGCGGGTCATCTCTCACGTGCGTTTCTCTCTCTCCTCCCGGGTAGTTCGTGAAGTTTGCCAACATCGAGGAGGACACCCCATCCTATCATCGGAGCTATGACTTCTTTGTGTCCCGCTTCAGTGAAATGTGCCACTCCAGCCACGATGACTTGGAAATCAAGACTAAGTGAGCAGGGGAAGGCGAGGGGGCCTGCGTAGCTAAGGACAGAAGCATCGATGGGTCTTAAAGAGGTCCCAGCCCAGACTGTGCGTCTGGTCCCATTGGCGTTTACCTCTGGTTTGACACTGCTGGGGAGGAAAGAGCACCTGGCAGAACTTAGGTGGGCAGGTGGGCAGTGCTGGGCTCCCAACACGGACTTTCTAAAGGAATAGGCTCTGGGGCAGCAAACAAGGCAGGATGTGAGGTGACAGTCCTGTGAGCCCAGTTTGAGAGTCAGTGACAGCACACACACATGCATACACCCATGCTCTTTTGTTCAGAAATACACGCATTTATACACCCAGAAACACTCTCACTCACCATTATCCATCAAAATATGTACCTACCAATAAAAAGTGAAGTCTTTGCTTTGGCGGATCCCACGGCCCTCACGACTGCATCTCCTCCACGCGCGCCCCGCGCACTCCCGTCCAGTCGTGAAGGCCTCCTTGCTGCCCCACAAACGCACCGAGAACATTGCTGCCACAGGGCTTTTGCACGTTGGTTCCTGTGTCTGGAGCGCTTCCTCCGCGGATCTGTGCAGCGCATCCCTTCAAACCTTTGCTCACAAGGCCCCTTGTCGACCATCCCTTCCCCGGAACATCCCCTCACACCCACTCTCTTTCTCCCTCACACTGCTCTGTTTTTTTTTATCCATGGCACTCATCTCCTTTAAACATGTTTCATAATTTACTTACTATGTTTCTTATTCGTTGTGTGTCTCTCCCCACTAGAATGTAAGCTCTGTGAGGGTAGGAATCGTGTTCTGCTCACGGTTGCATCCCAGGTACTAACACAGTGCCTGGAGAGCGGTAGGCGCTCAGTGACATATTTGCTGAGTAAGTGAATGAATGAATGAATGCTTTTCAGATAAATATCTTGAATGGCAGAATATACTGTTACGTACACATACTCGAACTTATAAACATACTTAACTCACAGGAATACACGCATCAACATAGAAATCACAAAGAAATTTACACAAATATCTGTTGACACAGATAGGTAAAGCGGACATACAGCATCAAACCGATGAAGCAATAAGTCAGTGTTTTGTGGCAAGCATTGTCCTTGGAACTGTAAGGTGCAAAAGAGTTAGAAGCAGGTCCCTGCCTACGAAGTGTGTTATCAACCTGGGATGCTACGTGAAACTAGAGAATGTTCAAAAGAAAAAACCAGCTCGCTCGCCATCGCTGGCAATCTGGGTTGGTTGGAGGAACAGGAAGTGAACCCCTCCAGCCCCACCCCCCCGTTTGCCTGTCCCCAAAGCTTCCCCATGCAACTGGTCGGCAGTGTCCCCGGTCTCCATCCCCTGAACTAGTCATGGGCTCCCTGGGCTGTGCTATCGTGGAGCATGTGATGAGGCCAGCAGAGGCCACTGGAGGAAGGGGCCCCTCGTCCTGTCCCCAGTGTTGGCTCCTGCACTAGCCATCTCACACCAAAACGGCCATGAAGAGGCAGGGGGGCTGGAGCAGTCGGGGCAGGTCCAGAAGGAGGTGCTGGGGAAAGTGCAGGGTTGTAACCAGGTAAAGCAGTAACGGGTGGCGACCCCTCAGGCAGGGCCAAGCTTTCACGAGTGGGGGGTGCAGAGGTCACGCTCCTCGTGGCAATCTACACCTCTCTTTGTCTACCACGTACACACAATCACACACACCCGTGCATTCATGCACACAATCACACACACACGCAATCCACATTGCGTGTGGAGAGGCGCGAGGCAGACATGGTCCGCACTGCGATCTGACAGCGTCTGGAGTGGACTGAACACTGGGAGAAGAGATGCTGAGGTGTCCTGGCAACTGGGCAGTGCCATCAGCACCCACCGCCTGGCACTCGCCGTTCGGGAAAGGAAGGCCTGGGGGTGAGAGGAGCTCCTGTCACCGGCCTGCTCCCCTCGTCTTGGTGTCTCTCCTTCCATAACCTCCCCGCACCCCCTTTCCCTGAGCTCTCCCCCCATCGCTCACTCACAGCCCGGAGAGTCCAGAGCCCCTTTCCAAGAACGACCCTTCAGGCCCCGTAAGTAGGTGCGTGCATGTGTGCGGTCCCCTGGGGTTCAGAGACGTCCCAGGTCCTTGCACATGGGTAGGCTCCGGGTGTCACGGAATGAGATGTGTACATACATGGAAGGGATTCTGGGGAGACTGAAGGCAAGAAGAAAACCTCACTCACGTGCACGCATGAGGAAGCCGTGGGAATAAAGTTTTCCGCTCACTGAGCCCGCTGTCTTGCCAGCCAGGCTCTCCTGGGTGAGGCATGAGTCCAACAGGTTTGGCGTATATTTCTATTGTGCTTTAGGGAGCTCCTTTCAACCTAGAGCCCAGAACAGTTAGTAGAATAGTAGCCCAGTTGCTTCATTCTCAGGTCTGGACAACCTCTGGCTCAGGGCCTCGACTGGTCAGGGTCAGAGCTGCTGAGTGGTTCCCCAGCGAATCCTTGCTCATCGTCAGCAGCCCTGACTGGGCCTGAGCCAGGGTGTCCTGGTGCTGTTAGGCCTCTCCCACCACCCCGTACGGTCACCAGATAAGGCCCAGGGTAGCACCCTGGTAACTGCATTTAAAATTGAAGCAGAAAATGGCAACTAAATATTTAGAAAAACTTGCTCAGCTCCAATAATCATCAAAAGGATGCAAACTGAAATAGCTACAAGATGTTAGGAATTTTCCTGAGCCATAAAATTAGAACAGATGTCTAAAATGAGATTCCCCCAAGCCGAGGCAGGAACAGTGAGATGGCATTCTCCTGCAGTTGGCACACCAGGGGTGGGGAGAGTAATGTGACAATAAAATGTGGCCATATTGGGAGCCTTTCATGTCTTACCTTTGATTCAGTGACTCCACTCATGGCAATGATTTGAATAGTGGTAAAATATTTTACACAGTGATGTGTTCATCATAGCATTATTATAGTAGCAAAAAATTTAGAAGCAACTTAAATGACCCATGGGAGACTAGTTTAGAAAGTTCTTCTGATACTACATCATGCATGGTCTGAAGAGTTAATGATATAGATAAATGCTTATGATAGAATGTTATGGGGCAAAATACATATTACACATGCAATAGGTTCTTAATTCTGGTACATATTATGCGCAGAAGAAAGGAAAGACACCGAAATGCCAAAAACGGTTATCTTTGAGTGGCAACAGTAGGGTAGATTTTCTCTATTCTATAATTAGCATGTATTACTTTGTAATAATAATAAAAAAAAAAAGCTTGATGAAAAAAAATCAGACCGCAATAAATGTCCAGTAAAGGGGGCCCCCTGTGCTGACTGACACTGGGTCAGTGCAGTGGGGACTGGGGGTGTGTGAAAGGGGTTCCCTCTGTGCTGTCACTCAGCTTCCTCTCTGGTTTCTCATCCAACTTAGCCGCAGCCGAAACCCTTTCGTGCCCAGAAACCCTGGCAGCCCTGTGCCTCTCCATCCAGGTCCCCTCTCCCCCGTACATTGCTCACAGCCCTGGATTTGGCCTCAGCAGCTCTTGGCAGCACTCTGAGCTCTTAGATCTTGGGCTCAAGCTGGAATCAACCCAGCTGAATACAAGAGAGAGGGAGCCTGAAGCAACTGGCGCCCTAGTGATGCAGGCTTCTGGTACCAAGGCAAGAGCAGTCTGGGTCTCTAAGACAAGCCAGAAGACATGGCCTCCTGGGCTCGTGTCTACTAGCACAAGAAGCCAGCTAGCCCGGGGCCAAGTCACACAAAGTAGAAGGTGGGCTCCACTCTGCATTGTGATAGATGAATGTACCCCTAACCCCTACGCTGTATCCCTAACTCCTTGCCACAGAAGCTGGACTTCTCAGGTTTGAGGACTTCATGGCCCCATTTCACCCTTTTCTTTACAGAATCCGAATGTCAGGCATCAAAGGTCTGCAGGGGGTGGTGAGGAAGACGGTGAATGATGAACTGCAAGCCAATATCTGGGACCCACAGCACATGGACAAGATTGTCCCATCTCTGCTTTTCAACCTGCAGCATGTGGAGGAGGCAGAGAGGTAAGCAGGCGAGGGCGGAGTTTGGACAGCGGACACGTGCGATCCTCCCAGGCCGCCTTCCCCGGCTGCTTGGGAACCACATGGCTCAGGCTGGTTGGCAAAACCTGACTACGGGGCCAGGGATCTTGGCTTTCGTGGCCTGTTCTGCAGTTAGTCCAGGGCTGGCTCCCTAGGAGCCTCGGATCTGGCCTTCTGCTGGCCTGCTGTACTCGTTTAAGATCTACATTCACGCAGGAAGAACAGTATCCATGGCTAATGTGTGCCCGTAACAACAAAGAACCAAGACTCGGTTACTCCTGTCTCTCTGGAAGCAGCAGGCCAAGGAGGTTTTAAAATGCCTTTCATGGCGCCAATTACTGAGGACTTTCCCTCCCTGACCTTCCTTCCTCCTCACTTCCTTCTGGTATTTCAGGCCCTTAAAACGCCTGCTTGGCCATCCAGCAGCCCCTTGACACAAATCGCAAATATTGGGTTATAATCTGGAAGCCCCCAGACATGGGATTCATCCTGTGAAATGGCCTGGAGGGAAAGGTTCATGTCACTGTCCACCTTGGCTACACATGGCATGACGCTGGTTGTAGAGTCTGGCTGGGCTCCTCCTTTTATGTCAGTCATGCAGGGAAAGTAAGTGTGCCCTCTGGTGGCTGTTCCTGGAACCGCATCTCACTGACAAGCTTGGCCTGTGGTGGTCCCGGCTCCTCCCTATTCTGTCCGAATCTGGATCCACCACTGAATCACACCTGAGCCAACCGCCCTGCCTATTTTTCCCCCTCCCTCTTTTTCCTTTCCCTTCTTCTCTCTCCCACTTTCTCTTGTTTTCTCCTTTTTTCTCTCATCTCTTTTTCTTTCAAAGCTTTAGGGGGATGGGGACACTCGTGGTCTGCGCCTTCCCGGGTCCGTGGTGCTCGGGTCTCTGCCTGTCCCACGGAAGTGCATTAGGCCTCACCTTAAGGATTTCTGGAAAAATTTTATCCCTTCTCCCACAATCTTCCTCTACTCTGGGCTTCTGTGCCCCATTTAATTTCTGACAGCTGTGACATCCCCCCATGACCTACATCAAATTCCTGCCCGTCCCACTGTCACTGTTTGCGTGGACGCAGCGCCGAACCCCAGGCGTGCACGAAGCCTGACTCCCGGCTTTGCATTCCATCCTTCACCCACGTGGCTGTGTGTTCCCACAGCCGGTCCCCCTCGCCCCTCCAAGCTCCAGAGAAGGAAAAGGAGAACCCTGCAGAGCTGGCCGAGAGGTGCCTTCGGGAACTGCTGGGCCGGGCTGCCTTTGGCAACATCAAAAATGCCATCAAGCCTGTTCTCATGTGAGTCCCTGCCCTCCCCCCGCCAAGCAAACAGTTCCAGGTCCTATGTCGACTTGCTGACTCAGAGAGAAGGGGAGGAGTATTATGGTTGTGGTGCCGTGGTCAAGTTTGTCCCTCCTCTGTGCCTGTCTTCCCTGAATTATGACAGCAGAAGCTACCACAGCGGCCAAGTGCAGTTTGGGGGAGGAGTTGGTAGAAGGGCCCCCAAAGGAAGGAAGGAAGGAAGGTGCCTGGTTCACCCCTGAGTTGACAGGTACAGAGCCCCGTTCCTTGACCTCCCTCCAGCTCTGGGGCTGGGACTGACCTGGGGTCCCTCAGGCTTCCCTTCTCTCGCCTGCACCGACGAGCCCTTCCTCACTCACCTGGGAGCTATGGGAGGGCTGGGTCTCTCGGAGGGGTCCCTCTCCCACCAAGCTTCTCTCTCCTCCGTAACGTCACTTTGCATTCCATAGTCCCTCCCCCACATTTTCTCTCTCACAGACATCTGGATAACCACTCTCTCTGGGAACCAAAGGTGTTCGCCATCCGTTGCTTTAAAATCATCATGTACTCAATTCAGGTATGGTGGCTCCCCTAGTCCAGCTTGTCCCCCCGGCCAAGGGCAGTCCTGGGAGCAAGGACACTGTGCTTCTGGAGAGAGCCAGCTGTCCTCCTTGACTTCTCCTTAGCCCCTAGTTGCCTAAACTAGTGCTGTTTAACCTCAATGTGGGAAAAGACCAGTTTAGTTTTATTTCTCATAGGTCACAGACCAATTTACCTTATAAAATTTAAAAGGATTCCTAGAAAACGTAAATGAAAAACTCATGCGAAATACAAGTCCACAGGCCACACTTGGCTGCTACAGCACTGTCAAATTGCTCACTAAACACTCTATATTTCTCTACTTACCTCAATGTCATCGGGCATAGGACAGACCTTAACTTGGCATCGGATCAGGGGCCATGCTTTGAGCAGCCCTGGACTAGACCATGTCGCCTCTCAGTGGCGCTTACCAATAAGACCTGGGACCTGGGGAAAATAGAAAGGAAAACGATACTTTAAAATTGACTTGTGACCCATTTGAAGCAAAAGGGCACAGGAAAACTATGGAAACCCAGGTCTTCACTGGGATTTGGCTTTGCTCCTTGTTGGACCAAGGGGGGAGGAACTCAGGAAAGGAACTGGGGTATCGCGCCACGTCCGGTGCCCGCTGGCCTTGGGATCTCGCTCTGGTCCATCCCGGCCTTTGGGGACCACCGCGACTTCTGGGTCGCGGTCAGGGCCTCCCTGGCTCAGAGGCCATGTGGGGGTTGATGTTTGGGGACCAGCACATCTTCCTCCCCCCAGCCGCAGCACTCCCACCTGGTTATCCAGCAGCTCCTGAGCCACCTGGATGCCAACAGCCGCAGCGCGGCCACGGTGCGGGCGGGCATCGTGGAAGTCCTGTCGGAAGCCGCGGTCATCGCCGCCACCGGCTCCGTGGGTAAGGGGGCCCTGAAAGGAGTGGGGCTGGGAACCCCTCAAGGACAAAGAAGTGCCCTTGGCAGGAGGCCGCCTTCCCCTGCCAGAAAACGGCAAGGCACCGTAGGGAGGTGTCGGAACAGGTTTTCCGCAGGGGGAAGGTGGGGGCAGAGGAAGCCCCCGGTCGGAAGTGGGTCTAGGCTCCCCGGGCAACGCAGGGCAAGGGGGAGTGAACGAGGGGTGCCAGCCCCGGACTTAGGGTCTCCCCGCGCTCTGCGCTCAGGGCCCACGGTGCTGGAGATGTTCAACACTCTGCTGCGGCAGCTGCGGCTCAGCATCGACTACGCGCTGACCGGGAGCTACGACGGGGCGGTCAGCCTGGGCACCAAGATCATCAAGGAGCACGAAGAGCGCATGTTCCAGGAGGCTGTCATCAAGACCATAGGTGCTGGGCCCGGGGAGAGGAGGGGCGTGGCTCGAGGGGATGTGGCCCCGGGATGGGCCCACAGGTCATCGGTCCAGCCTGGACTACTTCAGATCGAAGGCTAAGACAGGCAAACTCGTCCTGTGCCCCAGGCTCCACTAGGCCTGCTTGATGTTTCCACGTTTGAGCCATGAATGAGAGGTGGGGAGTGAGAAAATGAAAAGAAAGAGGAAAGCGAGAAAGCCGTGGAGAAAACGTGTAGGCACATGGCCGTGGTAGAGAACGCTAAGGCCACCAGCACGGAAGGGCTCACCACGTGCAGAGCTTTCGTGTCCTGGTGCCATTGGAGCTTCCCCCCCAGCTTTGAGAAGCAGGCAGGGCAGGAATGATCCCCAGTTCACAGATGAAGGCACTGAGGTCCAGAGGTGTGACTTACCCGAGGTCACCCAGCAGAGCAGCTGGTGACAGAGCCTAGATGGGCGCTAGAGGCTGCTGCCCTGGTCCCGGGGCACAGCGTTCTCCATCCCAGAGACCTTAGCCACCGGCTCAGGAATGACCAGTGGGAGAACTGGAGCCTGGACGAGTCCTCTCCCTCTGGGTCTTAATTTTCCCTCCAGAGAAGCAGCCCACACTCCCGCAGCAGTTTGCTCAGCTGACGGGCTGAGCTGAAAGACCCTAGCAGCTGGTGGCCTCACCTGGGCCAACTCTCGCCACCATCTTTTTCCCACAGGCTCCTTTGCCAGCACGCTGCCCACTTATCAGCGCTCCGAGGTCATCCTCTTCATCATGAGCAAGGTCCCACTGCCTTCCCTGCATCACCCCATGGAGACAGGGAGGACAGGGTGAGTCCACCACGCCTTCCTCCCGCTGCCTCCTCTCCCAGCCCAGGTTCCACCCAGCTGCCCCTTCCCGTGATTCCAGCTCACTCCTGTCTCCGCCGTGACTTTGCCGGTTCTGCCCTCGCTTCCCTTGTTCTACTCTCAAATCCCTCAGAAGCCTTCAGAGAGGCCCTTGGATCCTACACGGATTCCTCCGGCTGCCCCGCCAATAACTAACTTCCATGTTGCGGGGAGCCAATAATTCCCTAGTCTGCTTTCTGGCCCTGGAGGTCACTGTCCTGGATAACCCAACAAGATAAGACTCCTGGAGCATCCACTTACGAGGGAGAATGATGCAGGCAGTGCGGGGTCCCTGCCCAGACCACCATCCTGGTGAGTATGTATGTTTCTGCTACAGGGAGAATAGGAACCGGCTGACCCAGATTATGCTGCTGAAATCCCTCCTTCAGGTGAGCCCCTTCAGGTGAGCCCCATTCCCACTCTGCCTCTGCAGGAGGCAGCTCCTTCCAAGACCAAGGGCTGTTTACAACCTACAGTTGTGCAGGTTGCACACTGCGCAAATATGCTCAGCAAAAGGGGTGAGTAGGGGACTGAGATATAGCCTGTGTTCCACTCACCAGCCAGGCTGGGCCCCCGCAGAGCTGGGTCATTCAGAGCAGTGGGGTGCCAGTTTCTAATTTTCACAAAGGTTCCTCGCCAGCTACTAGTAGTCGCTCTAACATCGGCTCCTGAGCTCTCTCCCCTCCAGGGACCTCCCAGGTCCTTCCCCGCTTTGTTTCTCTCTGGACACTCGTGCTCACCTCCGTCTCCCCGTCTCCGCCACCATCTTTCTCTTTGTCACTGTATTACGTTCCTTTTCTTTACATCTTCACAGCCATCACTGGAGTCTAGATTCATTGTTCTTCCATTCCCATGACCAACTTGTTAAAATATAGAGATTCCCTAGAACAGAAGTCCTCAACCTTTTAGGCACCAGGGGCTGGTGCTCCTATGAGAATCTAATGCCTGATGATCCAAGGTGGAGCTGAGGCGGTGATGCTAGCACTGGGGAGCGGCTGCAAATACAGATGAAGCTTTGCTTGCTCACCTGTCGCTCACCTCCTGCTGTGAGGCCTGGTCCCTAACAGGCCACGGACCAGTACCGGTCTGCTCTGCGGCCCAGGGGCTGGGGACCCCTGCCCTAGAGAATCTGAACTGTCAGTCTGAGTGGGGTCTGGAATCCATAATTGTTAGCCAGCTCCCCAGGTATTCTTATGCATAACCCTGGCCTCAACTCTGGACCTCGCAACTGGATTATTCTCCTGGTCACTCTTATTTCCACCTCTCTTCATCTATCATAAACGCAGCCACAAAAAGAATTTTCTAGAAATGCTGTTCCCCACATATTGCTTCTTGTCAAAGAGTAGGTCTCAATTTCCAGTCGATGTACATCCAGATTTCATACAGGCAGACCTCAGAGATATTGCGGGTTCAGTCCCAGACTACTTCAATAAAGTGAATATCACAGTAAAGTGAGTCACACAAACGTTTTGGTTTCCCAGTGCCTGAAAAAGTTATGTGTACACTACACTGTAGCCTGTTAAGCGTGCAATAGCATTATGTCTACAAACTAATGCACATCTCTTAATTAAAAAAATACTTTATTGCTAAAAAAATGTTAACCATCATCTGAGCCTGAAGTGAGTCATAATCTTTTTGCTAATGGAGGGTCTTACCTTCAATTTGTTAAAAAAGCAATATTTGCCAAGGGCAGTAATATGAGGTATGCCCATACTTCTCAGACTGATGTTGGAAGGTCCCCAACCCCCTATCCCTCCCTAGACTCCCCCATCTCATTCCCTCAGCTCGCCTCTGTTCTAGCCACGCCAGTCTGCACAGCCCCTCACTCCCACACAGGCCTTCCCCGCCCTCTCCCCAACTCACGCCGTTCATGTCACTCTATTTTTATAAATGCTTTTTGTGCTGACACTGCCCACATCTGGTTACCTCCTTGATCTATGTATTCCTGCCATTTCTTTGCTGAGTTTACCCTCATTAATTTGTACCTGGCATCTTATTAAGGTGACAGTTTGAGGCACACTCAAATACATCCCCCTTCAGTAAACATTGATGTTTACTGTTGATGGCACCGGGCTTAGCTAGATCCTCCAGGGCTAGCTGAAGCATCAAAGACATTGTTTTGCAATATGGACTTGACAGTAAATATATCTTGCTGCTTTTGATTGCTTTGACATCACGTGTGCTGTGTCTATGCCAACTGACTTTAATCAGAAGACCCCCTTCGTGGCCACGCTAGAAGAGATGTAACCGAATGCTGTGTGTGCTCTTTGCTGGTTACCGTGGGGCTCTGATTCCTCAGCCCAGCTGTAAGTTCTTCCACTGTCTCTCCATTTCTTTGTCACTGTCCACACTTTTAGTGAAGCATTTTGTTCACAGTGAGAGCTCATCAGTTGTGCCCTGACAGATTGGAACGTGAGTTCAGAGGTTCCCCGACTCCCGCTCCCCTCTAGTGCTCATCCTTGCTTGCTTTTAACCACTTAGTAGTGTTCCTAAACACTGGCCCCATCTACCCACATGTCTACTGAGCAGAGCTGAGGAGGTCATCTAGGCAGATGTTGGCGCGGTCAAAAAAGTTGCCCGAGGCACCCAGGGCTCAGGGTGGGTCTCGACTGAGGAATCCGGCCCCAGGGGAGCTGGACTGGGAGATGCCAAGAGAGGATGGATGCTTCAGACCCAACCTCTGCCCGCCGCGCCTCTACCTCCTCACTGCACCGGAGCGGGGCAGCGTCCCTGAGCATGGCCATCCTGGGCTCTCTCACAGGTGTCCACAGGTTTCCAGTGCAACAACATGATGTCAGCCCTGCCCAGCAACTTCCTTGACCGCCTTCTCTCCACCGCCCTCATGGAGGACTCAGAGATCCGTCTCTTCGTTCTAGAGATTCTCATCAGTTTCATTGATCGTCACGGCAACCGCCACAAATTCTCTTCCATCAGGTGAACTTGGGGACCGCCCCCCCTCTGTGAACGCGCGATGAGAGAAGACTCCCGATCGAGCCACACACGCAGGCGGGAGGGCGATTCAGATTCTCCCACCAGAGAACTCATCGCGGACGTTGATCCTGGGGTCCTGTGAGGGGAGAAGCGACTGAAAGGGCCCTTGACCTGGGGAGACGGGAGCGGGTTGGAGATTGAAGAGATAAAGAGCAGGTAGTAAAGGGAGTTTTCAGGTGGGGCGGGAGAGAATAATCTAGAACGATGTTTAAGAAAAAGGGACAGGAACTAGAGAACCTGGGGGGAAAAAGAATGGGCTAGGAACCAGGGCTCGAGGGGCGCTGGAGGCTTTGATACAACCCATGACATTGGGATAAAGCCCAGGGACACCGCGCGAGCTCTGACTGGCCTCACACAAGGGCTAAGGTGGCCCCTCGTGTCCCATTCCAGTACCCTCAGTGACATCTCTGTCTTGAAACTGAAAGTGGACAAGTGCTCCCGGCAGGACACCGTCTTCATGAAAAAGGTTAGCAAATGTGATCTCAAAATACAGCGAACCCCGGGTGGGCCAAGCCTTCTGAACTCTGACCTTCCAGTTCCCAAGTCACTGCGGACCACTGCCCCCGAGCCTGCCTCCTCCCTCTTTGACTATGTTTAGTCTGGATGAGCAGCCGACCCCTCTGGGGGGTGGGTCAAGCCCCCAGGGTCATATTCATCACCGAGGCCAGGGTGAGGACCAGAGCCGGTTACTGTTCCGCTCCTAAGACTGGATCTGGGCAACAGCTTTTGTTGCTGGCCGGACTGGCCCCAAGCTTCCCTGAACATGCACTCCCTCGCGTGCTCACTTCCACTGGGGTCTGCTTTAAAGGCATCCTCTCCCTGAGGGTGGGGGGTGGAGTACACACAGCTGTCCCACCCGCTTCGGACGGCTCTTTCTATTCTCCTTGCCTCTCCTGTCCCCACCCTGCCCACTGCGGCCTCATCCCCACCCTCGTCCCCATCTCCAGCACTCCCAGCAGCTCTACAGACACATCTACCTGAGCTGTAAGGAGGAAACGAACATCCAGAAGCACTACGAGGCGCTGTACAGCTTGCTGGCGCTGACCAGCATCGAGCTAGCCAACGAGGAGGTGGTGGTAGACCTCATCCGCCTGGTGCTGGCTGTTCAGGTGGGGCCTGGTGCGGGCAGGACATAGGGTTTGGGATGGGGGAGAGCACCTGTTTTGCCCAAGCACCAATGAGAGGGCTGAGTAGCAACAACTTCGCACTCGTTTTAGAGCCCAGGAATTTTGCATCCTCGGTCGGCCATTCCTCCGTGAAGACCACAAACCATGGAGAACCACCAAAGAATGCTTAGTTCATGGCTTTGGCCCATTCTCAGGCTGAAAGAGACCCTGGGAGCTGGGTCAGTCAAAAACACTTGTTAACCCCTAGTGTTTTAAGTCTCTCGAAGAGTCTGAATGGGACTCCAAGGACTGCCACAAGGGTACTCATAAGCCCAGAGTCACCCCAAGACAGATCATCTGGTTCCCAAGCCTGGCTGTGCTTCAGAATTGCCTTAAGCACTTATTAAAAATACATACTGCCAGTTCCTTCCCTGAGCCCGGGGCCTGTAGATTTAGCCAACCTCTGTTGTGACTCTTAGGCAGCCAGAGTGACACAACATAGGGCTTTAGACTTTTAAGGTCTGCCCGGGTAGAAGTGTACTCCCAAGGATGCTAGACATCGGGGTACCCCCTTCCGACCTCAAAGATGAGGGTCTCGGGTTCCTAAAGTAAGGTTGTTGTCACAAACCTGGAAATCGGTAATGAAGCATCTTAGGCCACCTGCTTGGCCATGCTAAATCCACAAGACCAACCCAGATGCTGTGATTGTCTTCATTCTGGAATTTGAGATTCCTTTATATCCCAATCCCCTGGTTACTCCCACGACTTTCTCAGTTCAACATGTGAACCCAACCTATGAAGCCAATCCAGTCCTCCGAGAATCATCCACGGTCTGTAGTGAAGAAAACAGCGTCCTTGGGCGTAACGATGAGGGTTTGAACAGTCAAAGCCACTAAAGCTGGAACTGCAAAGTGTGGGATTGAGGTCATCGCCTCTCTACTCGAGCACTTATGAGCCGCCAGCTCATGGATTGTTCTAGGGGCCATTCACTTCAGCTTTAATAAGGATGACTTCAGTCTTCCAGGAAATTCGGAGGCGAGTGCTGAAAAAGGCTTAGTCTAGAGCAGTGAGCCATCTCTGAGGAAGGTCGGGGAGAGGTTGGATGGAGGGTGACACACCAGGATAGTTTGTCAAAAGCCCCTCTGTGTTGCCACAGGACTTGGCCCAGGTCAATGAAGAGAACCTGCCTGTGTATAACCGCTGTGCCCTCTACGCGCTGGGTGCGGCCTACCTGAACCTCATCAGCCAGCTCACGACGGTGCCTGCCTTTTGCCAGCACATCCACGAGGTTGGTGTGTGTCCTCGGGACCCGGAGAGCTCAGGAAGCCCTCAACTTGGGGTTTCTCCAGAACTTTTTCTTAATTGCATGAGCCCTGTTCTTAGTCTAGGCATTGAAGAAAGGGGTGAGGTAAGAACCAGTAATAGTGAGAAGTTACTAGAAGCAGCATTTCCTCCTGTGTGAGGTGACGTACCAGGGCGGGTTGGGCACAGGCAGCATCCTAGACCCCTTCCTCACCTGCTACCTGCCCCCTTCTACTTCTTGCCCTTCTGTGCTACCCACCCCCTTTCTGGAAGTGTGTATACACACACACGCGCGCGCACACACACACACACACACACACACACACACACACACCCCTCGGGTCACATGGGACCAAAGCTACATCAAGAAGTTTCTGTTATGAAAATTTTCAAACAGCACGAAAGCAACGTGAGTAGGACAGAGAACATCTGTGTGCTATCATGCAGATTAAACAGTTAGGAAGATTTTTCCCTATTTGCTTCATCGATCTCCCTTTTCTTTTCCTTTGTTGAAATATTTTAAAATAAATTTCAGTCGTCATTTCGTTTCACCCCTACAAATAGCAGTATGCGTGTCTAAAAAAGTATAGACCCCTTCCTACGTGATTCCCATGCAATTAGCATACTTAAATAAATTATCAATAATATCTTGTACTACTTGATGCCCAGTCTACAATCAGACGTTCTCAGGATGGTGCTATGTCAATGTGCCAGAGGCCACCCCAAGCAAGGCAAGACCTTCCCTGCCTCTGGGATGACAACAGAGTTCAGAAAAGGCAATGCCCAGACATCTTCTCCCTGTAAAACAGCATCATTGCTTACTCCCCTCCTGCACATACCCGCCTGCCAACTATCCTCCCACTTCTCGTCATCTTAATGACATTCACCTTTCTTGTCAAAAATGTACAAAGGAGACTGAGGGAAACGCCCCATGTCATTGTCCTCGGGATGTGTTTGCAATGCACCTAGGTTTGGGGAACGCTGCGACCTATGCTCCCTTTTTCATGTTTAAAGAGAAAACAGGAATAGGTCACAGGAGCAAGAAAGTATCTCTTGGGAGCTAAGTCTCCTGTATTTGGAGGACACTTAATGCATATGTGTCACTGGGCATAGCTTGAGCAGACCACCTGGACTTCTCAGGCTGCTCTGAGGGTCACCGCTGGTCTGAGTTTCTCCCGCAGCAGCCCAGTCGTAGGGTGCTCTGCCAAGGAGTTTGTGGGAGCGAGGAAAAGCTGAGAGGGGCGGGAGCTCTTTCATTTGCCTGTTCAGAGCTCCCAGCTCCTGCTCGCGGCTAATCCCAGAGCTTATGCGATTCTTCCCACATTTCAGGTGATAGAGACCAGGAAGAAAGAGGCTCCATACATGCTCCCTGAAGACGTGTTTGTGGAGAGGCCCAGGTGAGGAGCGTACCTGGGACATGGTCCAGGGTACCCAAGGCAGCTGAGTAAGAAGGCGGGAGGTCTGAGTCTGGAGGCTTAGGCTTCTAAGAGCTCTAGGACTGAAAGTGGACCCTGCCTGTGGCCCAGAAGTTCTGGGTCAAGTTCGATCCCATCGCATGACCGAAATCCGTGCCTTGACCCATCTCAGTGTATTGTGCTGTAGAGTGTGAGATGCCACCTCTGGGAGCTTCGGCTTGAGCCCTGAAATGCTTCCAGCAGGAGTCAGTCGTTCCTGACAAGAGACTGCCATCATCCAAGTGGCATTCTCAGGCTGTAGTCTGTGGGCCAGTATAACCTCAGCATCAGAAGGACTCAGGGAAAAGATATTCTGTAAAAACAAAATGTTCAGCCAGAGAGGATGGCTTTGTAAATAAATGGCCCATCCACATAGCAGATAACTAGTAGCCTATCTGCAGTGGTTTGGAAGAATAGTTAATGTGAAATATCCAGTACATACTATGTGTATAAAATATATCACAGAACAGGAATGGGAGGTGGGTGATGTTTATGTGTGTGCGTAAATGTATGTGACTGAAAGATTCTGCACACAATGTAAATGTGATAATCCCTGGAAAGAGGGACTGTGGGTGATTATTTTTCCTTTTGCTTCTCTGTCATTTCGTGTAATGAACGTGACTTTTATAGTAAGGAAAGTCGTTAGGAAATCATCCTGGTTACCCACAGTTCTCCCTTGCCTCTTTCCTCCTCTGTCTTCCAGGCTGTCTCAGAATCTTGACGGAGTGGTGGTGGAGTTCCTCTTCCGCCAGAGCAAGATCAGTGAGGTCCTGGGGGGCAGTGGCTACAATTCAGACCGGCTAGGCCTGCCCTACATCCCTCAGCTGACAGGTACGAGCTCTACTCAAGGATTTCCAAGTCTGCCTCTGGCTGTTCTTGGCCAGGTAAGGGCCCGAGTGTAAGGGACTTCGGTTGCCTTCCGTGGATTTTCACACAAGAGCTGAAAGACACAGTGGAAATCCATGATGAGATCCTGTGGCCTTCCCCGCCTCTCTCCTCCATGCAGCGTCCCTGGGAATGACTAGCCCGTGAGATCGCCTGGCCGGTGGGGGTGAGAGGGGCCCCATTGTGCCAGACATGGGTTACAGAATCAGAGACCCAGTTCTCTGTGATTTATTTCCTGAAAAATCTTAGACAAATCTCTTGGCATCTCTGAGTCTCAGTTTCCTTTACTGTAAAATAGGGATATTGATAGTACCTGCCTTAGAGGGTTGATGGGAGAGGTGCATGAAATAATGAAGGCAAATGCACATAGTAAATGCTACACAAATGACAGCCATCAGTTGCTGTGAGCAGATGACATTTACACGAGTTGAGATATGCTTTCTGGTCATGAGCAGCTTCTTTGCTCTCATCAGTGATTTCAAAATCTTAGCCCTAAAGAGAAGAAGGCACTACCCTAAGGTGGGCAGAGAAGGCCCGCAGCCTTCCGTCAACTCCAGCTGTAGCCTCCGTGTGCACTGAGCCCTCAGAAGATTGTGGACCAGGCAAAGGCACAGAGCCCGGGAGATGGAACTGGGGGTATGATCCTGGCTCGCACTCCCAGGGCCGGGAACCCTAGCTTCTGGCTTCTTCCCCAGATGAGGATCGTTTATCCAAGAGGAAGAGCATCGGAGAAACCATCTCCCTGCAAGTGGAGGTAGAATCCAGGAACAGCCCTGAGAAGGAGGAGGTGAGTGTCCTAGTGAAGCCCAGTGTCCCCAAGGGAAGGGACCTGCTCCTGCCTCCTGTGCGGTCAGACACTGCATGCTCCAGGCCCCCCTAACTGCACATCTGCTTTAAGGTTGCATGGAAAGTAAATTTCTCAAGGAAGTCCTGTTTTCTTACTGACTCTCTTCATATATATCATAGACAATTCCATCTAGAAAAATTACTTGTATCCATCTTCCGCCCACCCGCACCCTGCCACACACACACACACTCCCCCTGAGGATATCATAAAAATTACTCTTGAAAGACTTGTCCTTTCCCACTCAGGATGAGGCAGACATGCTCCATGTTGGACATTGGAAGACCTAATGGGAGAGATGAGAGTGAGAACAGTTTCCATGGTGTTTCATCCAGAAATACCAATAAAGATGCTTTTTTTAAAAGAGAAAGCTGCAGCTCAAAGATCGATCCCTCTCTCTTCTCTTGAGGGCTGCAAATATCTAATTTCTGTTCAAATTAACATACGATATCTCCCCTGCCATTATTTCTCCTACCTCAGGAAATAAAGCAGATGTACCCACGAGTAAGGGAGAATAAGGAAGCATAGTGGAAACACCAAATTTACTGCGTCAAATGAGAAAGAAATGGCGGGAGGGGTGGGGAGGAGAGCGAAGGAGTCCTCAGGGAGCTGAAGCCACCAGATGCAGTGCCCTTATTTGTAGTGATGTCTGCTAGTATGGAATCCCACATCTGAATCAGCCTTCCTCTCCACCTCCGCTCCCGCGAATCACCTGTTCTTCCATGCCCAGCTCGCGTTCCATCCTCCATAAACCTCTCTCTACCTTCCCTTGCCCAGTGTCCGGCCTTTTCTTCGTCGCCACCACACGGTTCCCTAGTACCTCGCATGTGAATATCTGATGTCGGTCGGTGCTGACAGCGGATGGGTAGATGGAGGGATGTACAGAGGGTGACTCCTCAGAGTGAATGACAGCTCAGCACAACTCTCTCTTGCCTATAATTCCTCTGCTAACACGTTTTGCTGTTCCTACTGAGTGATAGCCAAGAGTCCTGCACAAAGTCAGTGCTCTCTTAATATTTGTTGAATGACTTTATCCCATAGCCTACGTCTCTGCCCTTTCCTACTCAAACAAGCGTTTACTGAATGCCAAACAAATCAAACAGTGTACAGCTCAATGGATTTTTACAAAAAGAATGTACCCGTGCAGTCACACCCAGATCAGGGAATAGAACAGTGTCATTGCCCGAGAGCCCCGCCTCTGCACCCCCTCCCCAGAGGAGCCACTAGTCTGACTGGTGTCACATCTTGAACTCTTTATTAATGAAGTTATTTATTCCTGTGTCTGTTTCTTTCTATTAATATTTATTTCAGTGATAGAATACGTGTAAATCGTGGGTCTTGCCTCAAGGAGCTTGTAGTCTAGTGAGGATTCCTGGAATTTAGTCCAAACTCCTTCACTATTTTCAGCATCTGAGGTAAAGCCACACATCTATGGAGCACTCTTCTATTATTATTATTGTTATTTTCCACCTCCTTTTATAGGCTCTGCAGATCCTAAGATCTCTGCAAATCATAAGACTGAGCTCCTATGACCCAGGTCCTTGGACCAACCTCAGCATTTCTTACCTTTATTTAATACTCAAATCACCTTGGTGGATAATTGAACATCATAAGTTTTCAAAAATGTTATTCAGTTCTTGAAATCTGCATTTGAAATTATATTTCCCAACTGCCTCCTCTTACTTCCAATATTTTAGGTTCGCTGAAGACTTTTTTGAATGACACAGTGTTTTCCTCCCACCTGGCTTAGTGGGACGAAGTGGGGAGGGAGGGGACAGTGAGTTCTTTTAGGGGAGACTCTAATGAGGAATCAGCCTCCCCACCTCCATCTCACCACCCTCGGGGACCCCGGTGAGAAGGTGGGTATCCCGAGGGAGTTTCTGCCCGTCAGGACATTCTTCTAAGCGGTAAAGGGGCTGCCACCTCCCTTCTGTCCCCTCCCCCACTTAACCTTTCTGAACGCTTCTGTCCCCTCTCCCTCAGCGAGTGCCGGCTGAGGAGATCACCTATGAGACGCTAAAGAAGGCCATAGGTAAGTGGAAAGCAAGTGACTCCGATGCAGGGGAGGGCGGAGCTGGGTCCTGGGAGGCCAGCAGGTATGTGCAGCGCCACCTGCTGCCCTCCAGAGGGTGATTTGGCACAGATGCGAGGGCAGAGGCTGGTGGCTTCCTCTAAACCCGTCACAACTACGAAGCTACAGTTGAAAGTCCCGCTGTCCTGGTGGGGATTATTAAATGTAGTCCACTGAAGGTTGCAGCCAGTCAGGTATAAAGCAATTTTGTATAACTATTTTGACTATTTTGGGGTAGAATGTGATACAAAAGAACAAATTGACCAATAAAAGATATTAAGAACAAATCATATTTTTATTTAATAATGACAATAGATTTTAAATGCAGTATTACCTCTTCTGTCTGAATTATTGGGCAATGAAATATTTTGAATAAGAGAGTTTTTCTCATAACCAGTGATGAATTATGCTATCAAATGCCAAACCTTTTTTATTTTTTGTTGTCATTGGTGGTACTCCTTCTGAATGTACATACTTTCTGCCTTCTTAAACAGAGTATGATGGACATATTCGAGACCCCCCTTTTTTTGCCAACTTATTTTGGATACCAAGAAGAATATGTAGAAGTCTTAAACTAAATGGCCTCAGACTGCCCTGCCCTAAGGATTCTGCATTGCTTTTTTGTGGTCCTATCTGGATTTTCCACTGTCGATGTCCCTTTTTAAATTACCCCCAGAGCACTTCTTGTTCCAAGAACTTCTGGCCAAGAGGCCCAGTGGCAATGTAGCTCCTCGCAGCTTCAAAAGCCCAGCTTAAGGGTCCACTTAACCATTTCCCAATCCCTTACATAAGAAAGGGACCTGGGTCCTCAGGCAACATGGGGACAAGGTCTAGCCCTCCGGGGGCCAAGCGGTGGCACCACGCCCTCCATGCCACCGCACCCTGCTCATCAGCAGAGGGAGAGCCCGGGCCGCAGCCCCAGACAGAGCTCCCTAGCGGGGGCTGCCCAACTCTCCACATCAGCGGGGCGGGACCTACGGGCTGACCGGGCTTTCTGTGCTGCAGTGGACAGCGTGGCAGTCGAGGAGCAGGAGCGTGAGCGGCGGCGGCAGGTAGTGGAGAAGTTCCAGAAGGCTCCCTTTGAGGAGATCGCAGCGCACTGTGGGGCCCGGGTAAGTGAGGCATGGCAGGGGTGAGTCCTCGGGGATTAAACAGGCCCTGGATCTGGGTCCAGGGCAGGACTGAGTCTCTAGGAGATTGCGACACTTTTGTCACCCAGAAATTAGGGTTTAGGTGCCAACAATGCCAAGGCACCACATTGTTTCCCCATGAACCAAAAGCCTTGGCTTTTAGCCACATGCTCCTCCAGGTCTCACAACTTTCGTTGTGAGAAAGAATCCTGATCTCAAGAGCTCCTGTGTCAAACAGACAGATCATAATAATTATAATCATAACAGCAAGGACATAAATGGCTCTGCGGACCAGAGCCCCTTACATTTTAGTGAGTTTTATTCTTAGGACAACTCCGTGAGGTTGACACCATTATGATCATCACATTACGCAGTGATGGAGGAGGCAAAGGAAAGAGGGCCCATGTTTAACAGAACCCGCTTCCGGGCAGACAGGATCGAACAGCCAGCCTTGGAAGACAGATTTAAAAGAGAGGACACCAGGCAGGTAGAAAGAAGGAGTCATGCCAATACTTAAGGGAAGAGCACAAACATTGCTTGAAACTGATTTGATATACCAGGATTCATTAGTCACGGTGTTCATTTTAGTAACGATGAAATATAATTGCAAGCTCCAAAATTTATAAATAATTCCTATTTTTTTGTAATTTTTCCTATTATATTATATATATATAAAGTGTAAGTATAATATAGATGGAGGGGCTATAATATACTAACCTCTCGTTGCATCTCAGGAGGTAGATACTGCTCATTTTGTGAGCTCGGAGTGGAGGCCCAGTTACTAAGCACATGCACAACTCATGCTGTGCACATGGACTCAGTTGGAACCAGAGGGACCAGAGCGAGCATCTTTTCTAAGCCACCCATTTTGCATAGCTGCTTCTTGGGTGTTAAGGAAGGAGCTGGAACCAGCTCTGAGCCTCCCGACTCCGTGCCCAGCAGGCTCTAGTGCCCCACTTAGAGGCGCTAAGGGCCCTTCAAGAACTGCCTGCTGAAGTCCTCCTGGTGTTCCTAGCCTCTGTGCTGTCCCCAGAAGGCCTTCGCCAGGCGGTTTCTAAGCCAACCATTTTGCCCAGCTGCTTCTTGGGCGTTAAGGAAGGAGCTGGAACCAGCTCTGAGCCTCCCGACTCCGTGCCCAGCAGGCTCTAGTGCCCCACTTAGAGGCGCTAAGGGCCCTTCAAGAACTGCCTGCTGAAGTCCTCCTGGTGTTCCTAGCCTCTGTGCTGTCCCCAGAAGGCCTTCGCCAGGCGGTTCTGCCTGACTTGAACCCATGTCCAGGTTCCACCGTTCCCTTCCTGAGTCTGCACTGCCCCACCCCAACGGAGCGCTCCGGACAGGGTTTCGTGGCAGCTGGCAGAGGTGCAGGGGGCCTGTCGGAAGCCAGCCGACCAAGTCAAACCGGGTACCTGAATGGGGGAGCGGGGACTGAGAAAAAAGAGAAGACAGACAGGGTGCAGGAGGGAGAGCAGATCTCACAACTGTCTCTCCGAGTTTATTTCTTATGCTTCTTTTTATACATAATCTGTTCCTTTGAGTCTCCCAAGATAACATAATTAAAGTAACATCCTGAAGATCAAGGTACAATCGACACTTCCTTTGACACTCCCTTTATCTATACTTAATCTTCTTCTTCCTGGAATTCCACAGAACCAGCCTTTTCCTTTTTATGCAAGCAGGCCTCCCGAGATAAACCATGTACTCTTTTGAATTTGGGGAGCTTTATCTCCCTACAGGAGCCCCAGCTCACTCTCTCCCTCTGTTTGTGTCTAGGCATCACTGCTGCAGAGCAAACTCAATCAGATCTTTGAAATCACCATTCGGTAAGTGGCAGCCCTGGCCGGGGGACCCCCATCCATGTGGCCCAGTGTTGGGCCCTCTCCTCCCGAGTATTCCCGTCATGCCTGCCTCAGTCCTGGCACCCTTCAGCCTGTCTCCAGGGCTGGAGTCAGCCACCAGCTCTCCCCAGAAAGGGAA
>NW_006434835.1:14876371-14883447 GCF_000325575.1 Pteropus alecto
AGGAGTTCTGGTGCCCCAGGCTGAGACTTTACGGTCTAAAGCAACAATGTCACTGTAGAGCCTGCCACAAAGCTGTGGATTCTAGAACAACTTGAAACCTGAACTGTGGAGTGACAAGGGCTCTGGTCCCCTGTTCAAAGAGAAACACAAATCGGTTGCTCTATTTGGCTGCATGGGGTGGGACCCTGGAATCTCCTCCTCACCCCCTTCTCCTCCGTGTGTTCCTGCCCCAGGCCCCCGCCAAGCCCATCAGGAACCATCACCGCAGCCTACGGCCAGCCTCAGAACCACTCCATCCCCGTCTACGAGATGAAGTTTCCGGATCTGTGCGTATACTGAATTCCGAGAGATGGAGCTCCTTGGAGGGGTGGGGTCTGAGGGAGGGGCTCACCCTCGCCCCCACCCCTATTACGTGGAAATCTAACTGGGATCTCAGAAAAGGTCACGTGGATGGCAGCACCTCCCCAGCTAAGCAAGGTGGAGCCTCGGGCCCTCCCACTTCCCTTTTGTCTTCCCTGAGGGGATCAGGCACCTGCTCTTCTGGGACCAATAAGCCTCTCACCTGCATCCTTTGTCTCCTCCTTTGTGTCAGCCAGGGGCCAAGAATCACAGGGGAGGTGGGATACCAGAGAAAGACTGAGGTTCTGAGAAGCTCCTGCTTGGTGTAACAAGTGAAAAGCTTTCATGGGGGTGGGTCTGGGGGACACAGCTGCTGTTCCCCCAGGAGGGAACTAGATGGAGACACAGTTGGTCAAAGGAAGCATAGACTGCAATCGGGAGGAAGCGGTGGCTGCAGGACCTGGGCGATGGGGCAGCTGCTCTCCAGAGCGTCCCCTCCCTCTGGTCCGGAGGCCTGCAAGTGTCCAGTGTCTCTTCCACAATCCTGCTCACCCTGCCAACTGTCTCTCTGTAGTTCTTTCTATTAATTAATCTTGAGCCCTTGTAACAGGAGGTGGGGTAGAGACACCACGGAGCGGGGGGCAGCGAAGGATGAAGTGAAGGGCAGGCCGCTGCTGGTGGAGGGGCTGGCTCTCCCCAGGCTGGGCCTGCCTCCTGTAGAGGAGCAGTAGGCAGAAGTGGGCAAGTCTACGTCCCTCTGTAGCATCTTCTCTCCTCCTTTGTTCAGAGGGAGCTTCTCGGCCCTCCCATGGCTCTCTCACTTCTGGATGTTTCTCTGAACTGAGCTCTTTCTCTTTGATGCCTTTCTTCCTGGGGATCCCAGCATGTTTTGACAGCCTCTGGGCTGAGAGAGGGCAGAACGAGATAATCTGGTTCTAGATGACCCAAAAGGAGGCCTGTCCACATCACCTCCTCTGAAAGAGGCTCCTGGACTGGCCGGGCTGGGTTGGTCAGGTGAGGAGATGGGGAGTGATGAAGGGGGGGGCAGGGCATAGCACTTTGGGACTCAAGGATGTTAGAAGTCAACCTTCTGGGTGTTTTGTTTGAGGAAAGAAAGCCCCAAACCCTGATATTGGAATGATTTCTTCACTATTTGGACAAAGTCTGGACATCAGTGCCAAGTTACAAAGCTTGAGGCCTGGACAGAGTGACGGAGACCCCTTGGGGTTCTGCATTTTCCCTGAGTCTGTGTGCAAAAGCGGATCCAGGAGGCCCTTTTCTGCGTGCTTCATTCCCCTTTCTCATCCCCCTCCAGGGGACTTTTTGCCTCCAGAGCCGCCTCTGACAGAGCCTTTCCTGGGTCTCCTCCTGTGACAGCACCTATGGCCCCAAATTGTTCTTTTCTTCTGTTCCAGTGAAACTTCCCATAACTTTACTGAGCTGATTTAGCTCACAGCAAGGTATGAATGGCCAAATGATTCTTACCTGGAGAATTTGTTTTTTAAAAGGAGGGAGAGTGAGTAGATTTCTTGACCCAAAGAAATCCCTTTTAGGGTACAATTTTAGGCAGTGTGGGGTGAGGTCAGAAGCAAGCTGTTTCTGCTAAGGGGATGGCAGGCTTTTTGGGACACCGTTGGGTCACACCCCTGCATGACCCTGTACAGATGCACAGTGATTATTAGGACAGATAGGTGCATTTTCCCAAACCGAGAGAACTTTAACATATGCATTTCCCATCACATGTGCAGTGGTGTCTTGGGTAGGAAGCCGTCTGACCCTTGTTCCTGTAGTTTCCCTGCTTGGTCGCTGCCCACAGCTTCTGGGTGGCCTGCATGATTAGGGCCAGGGGTCCAGCTTCTGCTTCCCCTGCAACTTTTGGCTAATGCTCAACCTAACTTTACAAGCATGAACTGGGATTTCTCCTTACTTTACTATCTCTTTATTAAGAAACCAAGATTCAAATAATCTGAAACAAACTTGAAGGCAAATAACCTCCAGGAGAAATTTTACAGGAAATCTAAATCTTGAGCCACAAACATGTCTTTCTTTGGTATCTTCCCATCTGTATCCCCTGCTCGGCTTTAATGAGAAACCCTGTTTCTTTCTTGCTCCTACTTGACTTTAGGGTCCACCCCCGTGGCTACTGCACCCTGAGCACTGCCCTTGGAGCCCTGGTTCCAGGATGTGGGAGTCATGGTCCTGGAGCCTCTTTCTAAAGCCAGCACTAGAACCAGAGACCTGCAAGTCCACTCAGTTGTCTCTCCCTCAGCCCCACCTTGGGAACAGTGATAAAAGGGTGCAGGATCCCCATGGTTCCTACATTCAGCTGCTCTACCCTTTGTATCTTTCCAAAGCAGCTTTTTCTTTACATCACAGCTCCATAGCAAAGATGAGTTTCTTTTGGAGAATTTTTTTTTGACTGCCCTCTTCTCAGTTTCAGTTTAAACTTAGTAGAATGTTAGGTTGCCTGCTAACAGGAGATAGAACCTGGATTCTGGCCAAATATGCCTCAGAATCAGAAAGTTTAAGGTGAGTGTTAACTCAGGCAATTCAATGATAGATTAAGCAGTCTCCACCCCCCACCACAAGCCCGGTGAAGAGAAGCAAAGCAGCGTTTGGTGGGTGCCCATGTCCTTGGCCTGGCATCATCGTGCTTCCTGCCTTCCAACCCCCATAGCACCTGACAGCACTGTGTTTTGTGACGGAGCCTTTTTTCTATCCTTCTCGGTTGTGATTTTGAGCTAACAAGCTCATGCAGACCATCTGCTCCCCAAAGCCACTGAGGACTCTCTCGCTTCATGGGCAAGGGGTAGGGTTGGTTAGCACTCTGCTGACAGAACTTAAAGGCATGAATATATTTGAGATTCGGGAGTTCCGTTCATTTGGATGAGTCGCGTCAGTGTATAAGAAGGTCAGCGGGAAGCACCGTGATCCTGGAGGTTCCTGTTTTCCCTGCAGTGGGGTCCCCAGTGCCCTGTGCCTGTTTCCATTTTCCTCTCTCGGAAAAGCAGAGATAAGTGGTTTCTTGACTCCTAGACACCTCCTCACCAGAGAAAGAACCCAATCAGGGTAGGAAAAGAACTAGAAAAGTCCTTAGATACTCTCCTTTGTCCAGTCCTCCACTCCATACAGAAGCAGAAACGGATGAGCAGTGAAAGGTGGGCCTGTGACTGACTGAAGTGCTTGAGGAACCACGAGGGTCACGTAGGCACCGCCCTTCGCCCTGGATGTTCTGGGTCGAAGAGAACAAGTTTCAACTGGCTTAAGAATTAGAGCAGACTTGGGGTACCTTTGAATTGCTCAAAGTCCAAATCTCTGGGATTCTATGGGGTCCCCTGGGTCACAATACTTTCCAGTTGCTATTTCATTGTCCCCAGGCTTTCTGACTTGGGTACAGAGAGTGTCGTTGAGAAGTGAGGCTATTTCTCTTAATTCTTCTTCATGACCTTAAAATGGCAGTTGGCCAGGTGGGGGCCTGCGGGAAGGACTGGACCTGAGCCGTTAGGCTGAGTGTTAAGTGTGAAGGTAGACAAGGAGGTCAGCTCTGCTGGGCAGGCCGCACTCACTTCCCGTGACCCTTAGACCCTGACAGACAGTCGTTCTGAAATAAGGCATCTTCCTGACGTCTGGAGAGACAGTTTAGGGCACTGTCTTGCGTCTTCATCCCATTAACCCTAGAAATCTTCTGGTTAAAGTGATTCCTTATCCCAAATCTGGCCAGCTGAGGAAGTGGGGAGAAGACACAGGGACTGGGACTGGGGCTGGGGCTCTGTGACCAGCTGGGATCAGAAGGCAGTTTTCTGTGCTCTCTTTTAGCATCAGCCAGGTTGACCAGGATTTTCTCCTTTAGGGGACCTTGGGGCCCCCATCGTCTTCCCCTCTTGAGCTCTGCCTCCATGACTGTTGATTCTGGCCTGTGGAGTGCAGAACTATAAATCCACAAATGCTGCAGCCCATACATAATAATGTCCGTGTCCATTTAGACCTTCGCAACCTGGCTGAGAGTATGTGTGCCCGTGCGCGTGCATGTGTGTGTAATGTAGCTCGTACTTGACAATATCTGTATATAATAGCTGATGTATTCATACGGGAGTGCAGAATCAGTGCCTGTGGCAGTTTTCCGTATTTTAAATTCATTGAGTCAGATTAGTTTTAAGGAAGGGGAAGGGGGGTGTTGCGTAGGAGGAAGGACTCTTAGCAAGATCATTCTTTAGGACTATTAGTCGTGATTTCCCAATGAGCCTTTATGATGCCCTTTTCAAATAAATGTTAATGTTGTCACCAGATGGTTGTCTATTTGATTTCTTTAAAGTAAATGGTTTTCTTGAGATACAAACAGATCTGAAAATATCAACATCTACCCCCACCTGCCATTACTTCACTTGCCTCAAAAGGAAGGAGGTTAGGGAAAAGGATGCTATTGAGATGCAAACACAAGGCCCAGGATTCCCAGTGTGGGGGCATCCTCAATGGGAAGGCCTGGATCATTTCTTCATTATAGTGACTAGAACCTAGCCCCATTTCATATAACTCATATTGGGAGACTTTATCTTAGGAATCTGGGTTACTGATTCCCCTTACATCAGGACTTCCCAGGGTGCATTCCAGTTTTCTTTCAGTATGAACTCTTAGAGCATCAAAATATGGAGATATATGTGTAAGTACCATACACACGTTTCCCAGCCAGCTTTGATCTATACCGCCCAACTGGTATATCTGATGCAGTTGACATGTATGTGTGCATCTCTGTATATAAGTGTTCGTAGGTCTCGTGAATTGAAAATGTGTGTGGCTGCAAACCTGTGGTCCCAGCCTTGTGAAAACATCATGAAGACATAAAAAAGAAACCCAGCCCCTAGCCTCTGCGCTTGTGGAGCTTAGGGTTTCAATGAGAGAACATAAAACATACAAGCAGCAAGGAAGTCGCCATCTAAAAAAAAAGAAAAAGAAAAAAAGGAAAAAAAACGTTGCCATCTGAGTCAGACTGCATGCCCTCCATTGCAGAGGGGCTGACTGCAGAAACACTGAAAATGAGCAGACATGGCTGGAAAAAATCACAGCTTTCCTCGTGGAAGTGGATTTGATCCTGGGCTCATGTTAAAAAAGGGTAACATTCAAAATGGCGGGGGACTGTTGGGGGAGTTCCAGGCAGAGGGTGAAGAAGGGTGGGAGGAGAAGAGTGAGAAGCTCAGTAGGTAGGAACATGGGAAATGCGGTTTGGTAAGGAAGGTGAACTCATTGACAGGGGCCCTGCACACCATGCTCTGTAGTTAGGAATTGTTAGATAACTGGATGGGGGCGACTTTTTAGGCTCCTGAGCCAAGGAATATGGGGAAAGCAAAATTTTGTATACATTACTATGATGATTTGTATCTGATGGGTTGGGGAGAAGAACGGCTGGAGATAGGAGACCAGTTGGTTAGGAAGACCTTAGGTTAGCGGAGGCCTGTGCCGAGGGCACTGAGAATGAAGAGAAGAGCTGAGGCTGGGCAGCATGGGGTGGAGAGAGTGCAGACATTGCTGGGGGAAAAGATAGAGACCTCAAGGCTTGAGTTTGCAGGATTAGAAGAAAAGAATCTGTATGTATTGTGTTGTATTCATACAGATGTGTCTCCATGGCTGTGTCTATGTGGGTGAGACCATGTGTTTGAGAATGTATCCGGGAATGCAAATTTGAACTGATACCAACCCTTGGCTCTCACGCTTAGCTTCTCGGTGATAAAAAGAACACATTCAGTTTTTCATTAATCCACACAATAGCCCTCACACCAGGAAGGGAGAAGATGACCACATCTTAGAGAAGTTCAGAGACTTGCCTAAGGTCACACGCATAACTAGATCCAGGGGGACATTACCACAGCTATGCAGCTTATGGCCCAGAGAGGCCTTTCAGTTGTGGTTGGGCTTCATCAGGGTCAGGCTGGCTCTTGGGGTTGGACAGAGCCAGTCACTCTCGTAGGAATCCTGCCTTTTGATGTACCTTCTAGCTGGGCAGTCTTTTCCTAGCCAACGGAGGGTGGGAAATGTAGCCATCCTGAGCCATCACCTAAACGATGTGGCCCCTTAAAGACCCATTTATTGAGGGGGTAGGGAGATACATTTCTTTCCCAGTCCCACTCCATCCTATGAAATACACTGCCACTTGATTACATGGAAACCAGTATGTCTCTCCTCCACTATATGCTGCTTTTTATTTGATGGATATGTATTTTTAGTTTATTCACCCATTCGACATTCAAAGTCAGAGGCAGACGTGAAACTTGAAAGGTTTTATTTCCTAACTACAGACAGAACTTTAACCGACTGAACATCCGCTGCTCCCACCGCCTGAGCGAGCAGCACACCCAGGCTGTGAGGTGGCAGGTGGGCAGGCAAGGAGGAGCTTTAGGGTCGACTTCCGAGGAGGGAAGCCCCTTGCCCCTCGGTGCCCTCACTGGCCCTTCTTGTGGGCGTTCTTGATGATGGCGTTTTTGAACAGCGTCACCAGGGGCGTCTGGCTCTTCTCGGAGGTCATGAAGCCGCCGTAGCGCTTGTCCTTGGGCGGGCTGCCCCAGCGGAAGTGCTCCATCCTATAGGGCCCCTCGTCCTTCTTCGCCGCCGCCTCGGCCTCGGCCACCAGGCCGTACTCCAGGTCGGCCCGGGCAGCGGCGCCCTCGTCCGGGCCCTCGGGGCTGAGCGCCAGCTCGGGCCGCTCTCCCGCCAGCTCCCTCTTGAACTCGAGGGGGAAGGCCTCGGCC
>NW_006434835.1:14883945-14885305 GCF_000325575.1 Pteropus alecto
CGGAACTGGGGCCTGTGCTGCCGAGGACCGCCGCCCACCCCGTGCGCCCCGCCACCGCGGACGCCGGAGACTCAGCATGCGCATCGCCCCTTTTGTCCCCCGTACCCCTTGGTACTTCTGCCCGGTAACTGCAACGAATACCCCATCCTCCTAGTTGATTTTTTTGCCCCACATCTTTTGTAAGCAGAGTCGACATCTTACAGTTGTATGCCTCTATCTAGGAATTAATCAGTGGCAGGTGGGTGCGAGTTGTTGACACAATGAGTTTTGAAGAAATAAATATGGTTCAGTTCGAGTCTGGATGGGGCATTGGGCTGAAACTGTGGGGAGACTCTCTCCAGGCAGAAGTAGAAATTTGCCATCTAGGATCTTTGTTTTCAATAATACCTCAACCTTTCCCCAGTGATCTGCAAACCTGCCTCATGCCCTACCCCAGCCCTCTCTCTGTACCATGCCTCAAAACTCTCCCACACCCATCTGGCACTTTCTCTGGCACTTTTCTGTCTTCTAAGCTGATCCGGTACTTTCTGCAATCAGTGAGCTTTGGGTGGGGGTGGTTCACTTCCCTGTCACCTTGTTCTTAATGGAGGGAGGGGTAGAAAATCAGAATTATTTCCATTGCCTGGATCACGGAGCCTGTGTCTCTGCTCTCTAACTAGATAACTCAACTGTGGTACGCATTTGTTTAGGAAAATGACCTCCAGGCTGCAGCCTTGAGTTTTCAGTTACTCAGGACTGCAAAGGAGGGAACAGAAGGGTCTCACCTACTCCAGGGATTTAGAATTATAAGACCACAGAATATTAACAGGGGGAAATAAAAACTATCTCATACTCCTCTTCCCTGGACACATGAAACGGGAGGTTCAGAGGGGTGAAAGGACCTTGGCAAGGTTCCACAGCCCATTGGTAACAGAACTGGGCCCAGAACCCGTGGGTTCTGACCGTGGCCAGTGCTCCCTCCCTGGTGAGCTCTCAGCAAGCGAGGCTGTGCATTGGGCGTCTCCAATCGAGAGCCTCTTGGGTCTCTCTGAACTAGAACCCTCAGAATTCCCAGGGCTCTTTGCTTCTATTTCATATTCCACATGAAACTTGCTCGGTGTTTTTGAGCAAGTCTCTCTTTTACCTTAACTCAGCTTCTCCATTGACAAAAACACAGAATGTAGCAACGTGCATTCCACTCTCACCAGGAGGGTGCTGTCAGAAGCATGGAACTCGGTCACCGACACCAGCACTGTGTCAGTCCTGGACTTGATATCATTTCTCATTTATGCCTCCCAACACACACACACACACACACACACACACACACACACACACACACACACACACACACACACACACACACACACACACACACACA
>NW_006434835.1:14885843-14894791 GCF_000325575.1 Pteropus alecto
CCCAGTTCCATCTGATGCCCAAAACAAGATCATGGCCATGCCCCACGTACCAGCAGGTTACTTTCCGTGGTGAGGTCTTGACACTGGCTGCTCTCCAGGCACCAGCCATGCACCTCCAGGGAGGCCTGAAGCAGCAAAGCCAGCAGCAGGGCCCCCGAGCGGCTGCAGCACGATCTCGGCATCTTCCAGGCAGGCTGAGGCTCTGCAGAGACAAACAAGATTGGTGGGACCCCTGCAAGGAGCAGGACAATGTTGGCCACTCACCAGGAAGGACCGGGAGCCAACATTAACAACGCAATCACTTGTGGAGTGCAAGGCTTTTTGAGGACAGAAGCAGTTCAAGAAGGTTGGTGTGCAGGGTGGTGGTGCGGACTGTGGTAGAGAGAGGGGGAGTAGGATCTGGGCAAAACGTGTGCAATTTCTCCTTTATCTCCTGTTAAAAATCAGACCCCAAAGGAGGTTACGGCTGGAAGCTACTTTAGGGGTCATTTGGTCCAGCCTCTTATTTGAGAGATGGGGAAACTGAGGTCTAGAAAGAGGCAATAACTCGGGTGTTCACGGCAGAGTAAGGCTAAGTTCTGTTGCCAGCATTGAGCTTTCCTAGTTCACCATATTCATGAAGCTATAGTTCTAACTCTTCAGATCGAAGGAGTAACTTGAGAAAGACAAGGATTCCAAAAGTCCTGCTCAAGACGATCTTTTCCTCTCTTCCCCCACCAAGATCTTGTCACTCCTCAGAAATTATGGTTCCTATGAATAGTAGATTTGCATAAAGGCAAATAAAACCTCTGGCCAATTTAGCCTAAATCTCAGCCAACCTGATTTGATGTCCTGTACACAAATTACTCAGGTGGTCTCTATTTCCCAGAACCCTGTAATTTTGGAATGCATTAAATGTCAGACCTCTGTTCTCTGAGGTTATCAGATGTAGTCTGGAATAATGGGACTTAAAGATGCTGTAGGTGTAGAAGGGAAGAAGATGGATACACAGAACAGAAGGGAATGACCTCCCATTGTGAACACCTACCAAAGATACTTTCTTGGAGAAGTCGGAAGTACCTCTGGGCAGATGCTGAGGTCAAGAGGTCAGGATGCAGTAAAGAGGGGAGCACCAATGCTGCCTTTTGCCCCCTGTGGCCAGCTCTTACTTCTAGCTCTCATGCTGTCATGGACCCCCTCACCCAGGTCAACCCCCCGAAGGGACCCCGAGTTCTGTCATCAGCTCACCAGCCACCCATAATTATTTTGGATTTCAGAAGAACTTCTTAACCAGCTGTTAAGAAGAAACCTAATTAGATGAGAAAAGTAATTCAAATTAAGGTGAGGATAACTAATTGTTTGTCTCCCCTAATGGACATTTGCATTTTAAAATAAGTTTGCCTAAAAGAAATCTCTCATTTGTGGAGGCATAGGCCAAATCTTTTTTACAGAGACTGCTTTGGAAGTGAAAGTTATCTCTGGCTCTCATTGTCTACCTCAGAGAGTCACTTCCTTCTCTCTGCCCCACCCCCACTCCTTTCCCCAAAACCTGAGCCAGCTCAGGGCTCCCTTCTGAATGGCGGCCAGGCACTGCCTGAGTGTTTTCAGAGCAGCCATTAGGTGGCGGTGGCAGCCAGTGAGCCGGCCCATCAGCATCTCAAGCCGAAGGGGCAACTGAGAGCATTGCTCCAGTTCAAGTATGAAGTCTGAACTTGGGGGACAAGGCAATTTATACTAAAGCTCTGAGACCACGCAGCACAATACCATCAGAAAAATGCCCATATTCACAAGAAAAAGAGGAAAATGGTAGTTATATATCATTGTAGGCAAGTGTAAAATGACATATTAGTAGAGAAAGAAATAAAATCATACAGGTCTGACCAACTCCTCAACTGTATTTCAATTCTCCTCCAAATTGGCCATTCTGGAATGATTTCCATTTTTCTAAAAACCTACCTCATGATTTCAGACCTTCCTGAAAAACCCCAGAGAGCATTTCCTTACCTCCTGTGCCACTGGTCGTGTTGCACACACGGTAACCTTCTCACTCCCCACCCCAGAGCTCCACTCTACTGCCGAAAGGCTAGGTTTCCTGAAAGCAACTTGTTGGGTTTTGTTTTGGGGTTTTTTTCCTTGTGTGTAGTTTCTATTTTTCTACAATGGATAAATATTGCCTTGCGCCACTTTTAAAGAGCAATATAGTAATGGAGAGATGTCAAATATTGTGCATTTTGTGAGTCGAGAGAATGTTATAATCCAATCATTGAAAGCCTTGGAAAAATAAATAGAAATCTGTAGTTTGTTAATCTTGACATCTGCTTTATAATAGAACTATACTTGTTAGAACTTCATATGTGTAGATGAATTCTCTGTGAGCTAAACAAAATATCTTGTATGTTACTCTAAAATTGCACTCTGGCCACGCCCTTCGGTAAATATTGGAGGAGCAGAGGTGCTGAGTTTTGTCCTTGCACCGTGATGCACATGCATCAAGTCCTAAAACAAAAGTGTCAGAGGATTAAGTCATTGAATAAACCATAATCTCTACATATCCTAACAATTTACAAAACAAATGCACACTTTTAGTTTCCTTGGCTCCTTCCAGCCATTCTGTGAGAACCACCACCTCCCCATTTATACACCAAGAATTTGGGGGATCCGAATGCCCTGCAGACTCATCCTCCTTAACTGGAAACCCTCTTTGCCTGAGCCTCCGTCAGTTCAAACAGCTGTATCCGCCCTGCAACCTAGGGTCTGCGGGATGGAAGGTCCACTCTGCATTGCTTTTGAGGGCACAGACAAGGTGGTTCAGGACCTCGGACAGTTCCCGCTCCAGCCACCTCTTTTAACCCCAACTGGGTCTCATAAAGGAGACCCAAGTCATTATCACAGTGCAGCCACATCGGGTGCGCTGAGGTGGGCAGAAAAATGAGGATTCGGGGATCTGAATCCAAAAAAGTTTAGAATACAAAGAGTTTATAGTGATATTTAGCCTTTTCTCTCCTGCTCCCCTTTCTAATGTTAATTTGAGCTGGAGTATATAGTATCTTTTAAGTGACACCTACCCAGAAAATCGGGAGGAAGAGGAGCCAAAGAACCGAGCTCTCCCGACATCTACCCCAGAAGGCGGTAGGAGTCTCAGGGGTCCTAGCAGCCCCCACTCCAGGGGCGGGGCGGGAAGACGGGCCTCCAGCTCCTGGAAGGCACCGCTCAGCGTCGCAGCGGTTCGCCCCCCGTCCGGGGCTGGCCCTCGCGGCTCTGCTGCCAGCGGCTTCCCACGCCGCACTCAGTGCAGAAAGTTTTCAAAGAACTCCGGATCGCGGGGAGCCAAAGTGCCTCAAGTCAGCGATCAGAGCTGGGCCAGAGCACCCCCCATTCCCGGGACAGGGAGTTCCGGGGTGAGAGCGAGGTTCCGCGCCGCTGCGCCCTTACCTGTTTGCGGGGAGGCTGCTCTCCGGGCGACTCCCGCTGAGCCGGAGCGAGGATGCTCGGTGGCCTCTTCTCCGTCCTTCACTTTTCCTCCGTTCTTTCTCCTTCCCCGCTGCCTGGTCCCTGTCGCTGTCCTAGGTCCTTATATACCTGCTGGGGCTCGCCTGGGTGGGCGCTGAACGTGAATTCCCGGCAAGACAGCGTAACAAGCAACTCCCCCGTCCGTGGGAAGGGGGGCCATGGAGCGCGGGAGGGGGGGTTCCAGGTAGGGGCTGAGCGCAAGGGCCGATGTGTCCGGAAAGGGGGCTGGGTCTCTGCTCCCGGAGGCTGGGATTAACACCATCCCGCGGAAGGGCGCACCTGGCAGCCGACAGGAAAGAACTTAATTAAGGACGGTGTTTTGTCTGCAGTTGGGACGAGCAGGTGGCTTAGCACCCTGGTGTGGGGTAGGCCTGGCGCACCCTCTGAGGTCGTTGAGGAGAGGGTGAAATTACTTGTGTGCGTGCATGGGCTGGCACCCGCCTCTTTCACATTTGCAGGTAAATATCACTGCAAAGGGAGGATGTTCATAATACCTCAGATTTCCCCCAACATTTGGAAACTGATATGAAGATGTCACCAAGAATCACAATCCCTCCGTTCCAGATTGGGAGAAGCCAGGGGCAGAGAAGGTCAGGAGTCATTCACCTGAGGCCCAGAACAGGCCACCTTCTTGGGGATGTGAATGTGAGTTGTACTGCCCCCCACCCCACAGGCTCCCAAGGGCCTAGCCCAGGGTAGGCTCCCTCCTGTGCCCCAAACCCTAAGGAGAAGGTGCTGGTAACCTTAGACTATTAATTGGGGCCAGGGTGGGGATGTTTTGTAAAGAGCAGCTAAAATACTTTCCTTGTGGCCACTAAGCCTTCCCCACGGCCATGAGCTGGAAGAGTAGTCTGGGAATTGTCCATCTTCTCCAAGCCTGGCCTTGGAGTTCTGGCTTGGCTCTAGTGCCAGATGTCAGGCCAGAGAGGAAATAATACTCAAACCTGCAGTGGAAGAGACTCTACTTTAACCTGAAGTAAAGAAGCAAAAGCAAGTTGTGAAGAGCCGTGGGAGTGGGAGGGAGTATTGAAAGTAAACTAAACTTCAAATCAAAGTGCTTGTTTACTCTACCAGCTGCAAGAACTTTCTATATTCACAGTCAGACACTCCTATGGACTCCAATGCTTCCTTGAGAATGGTATGGTTGGTGACATTGACCTATATTCAGCAATCCTTTCTTTTTGTGCCACAGGAAAGATCAAGCCCCTTAACAGTAAGGAAGGTATTTTATCCCTTAGTCTTCGCCTCTTTCCAAAGTCATCTTCCACCTCTCCATTTGGCATCCTGGTACTTCAACCATCCACAACGTTCCCATTCCCTTGAACACTACTTTCTCAAGCCTCCATCTCTTCGTTCATGTTACTCCTCCAACTAAAACACCTGTCCTCTCTCCAGCCACCAAGGAAAATTGGACTCTTGCATTCATATTTAGCTCATCCATCATCACCTGTTCTCTGAAGCTCTCTTTAGCCACTTGTCCTTACCTGTGACATAAAACATGACTTTCTCTGTTCTCCAGAGAACTCCACTCCCATCTAATCTGTACATGGAGCCTTCATTGCTGGAAAAAATTTCACTCTATCTTCCATCTTCCCTCTTCCACCCACTCCTGCCCCTATCACCACCAGGCCTGTGGGCCTTCTAAGTCACATTGTGATTTTATATTATTTTTCTTTCTATTATTTTTACAACTTCAAGAGGCAGCTGGCAGTAGCAGAAAAGTCAGATCAGAATAAGTTCAGATTGACCTGGCTTCTGTCTTCTTTTGTCAGCCGAGTTCTTGATTACATGCAGCAGAACAGAAAGGCCATTGAAACACATTTAGAATCACTGGGCAGGTTGGAGAACCAACCTCCCCAAATGGTCAGAGACAAAAGATGGCCGGAATCGTGGTCAAAATCAGGATCCAATAAGAAAGAAAACTAGATCAATACTGGGAACAAGAGAGCATAAGTGGCACTGCCAATGCCATGGGCATTGGACATAGATGTCACTTCTATCCTCAGAATAAAAAGAAGTAGAAGGTTATAGTTCCCACCCCAGTCAATGCCACTAGAAAGCATTGACCACTACCCTCGTTTCCCTATATCGCTAGGTCCTCTTTGAAACCCTGATTGTCTGAGATGATGATATCATTTCCCCCCTTTATTGATAATGTGGTGAATTACATTGTTGATTTTTAGTGTTACACCTGCCGTTTATTTCTGGATTAAGCCCAATTTTGTTATGGTGTGTTATCTTTATATAGCACTAGGTTCAATTTGCTAATATTTTATTTAAGATTTTCACATCTATGCTTATAAGATTGGCCTATAATTCTTGTCAGATGTTGGTATCAAAATCATGGGGTCCTCATAAAACAAGTTGGAAATCTGCCCCCTACTTTGTTTTTTATAGCTCAGTAGAATTTGTGTGCAATGGTGTTTATCTCTGTCTCAGATGTTTGGGATGATTCATCAATGATGCCATCTAGGTCTTTAAGATTGTTTCCCGAACTGTTTTAAATTTCAGATTCAATTACTTAAACAGCTCTATTCCAATCATCTATTTCTTCTTGTGTCAGTTTTAGTAAGATGTGTACCCTAGAAATCTGTTCATTTCATCTAAATTTTTTAAATGTATTGGCTTAAAATTATTTATTTTATCATATCTTTTTAGCATCAATAGAACCTGTAATTATGGTCCCCTCTCATCTCTGATATTGGTAATTTATGTAAAATTCCCTCAATCAAGTAAAAATTCCCTCTTTTTACTCGATTAGTTTTCCTAGGAGTTTATCCATTTTATCAAGGTTTTTAAAGACTCAATTTTGGTTTTGTTGGTTTTCTCTATTACCTGTACATTTTTTTCTATTGCTGAAATTTCTACTGTTATTATTTCTTGCCTTCTAATTTATAACTAGTTATTCTTTTTCTATCCTTGTGAGTTGGACATTAAATGAAGGCTTTTGCTTAAATATTTGATATTTAACTTTTATTCTTTTAGACATATGTATTTGTGGCTATAAATTTCTTTTTAAGTATGGCTTTAGTTGTATCCCACAAGTTTTGATATGTCATGTTTTTATTATTATTTAGTTTAAAGTATGTTCTTATTTTCATCGAGATGTCTTGATTGAGCTAGGAGTTATTGAGACACGTTCTGTTGAACTTTCAAACATTAGGGGTTTTCTAGTTATGTTTTGAAACTAATTTTTAGCCTAATTTCCCTGTGGTCAGAGAACATGCTCTGTTTGATTTTGGTCCTTTGAAACTGGGGTGGAAGGAGAGGTACTGCTTAATAAATGAACATGTGGTCCATTTTGATTAATGTTTCATGTGCATGTCAAAAGAGCATGTATATTCTGTGGTTGCTCGAATATTCTATATCCTTTCTATACCTACACCCTTTCTGATTACTTGTCATTTTATTCTATTAGTTACTGATTGAATTATGTTTTTTTAAGTCTCTTCCTTATTTTTGTGGATTTATCTACTTTTCCCTTTGGTCCTGACATAAAAACTCTTTCTAAAATCTAATGGTAGATATGGAGCAGTGTTGGAGGGTCATATAGAGTCAAGAATAAAGGTAGCAGAAAGATGCCAGAGCATGGTTATATGCTGATGAGAATAATTCAGTAGAGAAGGGGAAATTGGTGTTGCAGATAAGAGTGAGGGGAAAAAAACAAATAATCCAAGCCTTAAGTAGAACTGAGATAGAATGCAAAAGAAGAACCTGGCCTATGGACAGTGGAGAGCTTTCCCCTCCCACAGCAGGGGTGGGGGGTGAAGAGGAGGTGCAGACACAGGTAAACTTATATGATAAGCCATGGGGGAATGATGGACTTCTGTCTATACCAAAGCCTTTACCTTTTAACCCGGCATTTCCTGAGAATTATCCTGAAGAAATTATCTAACAGCTACACTAAATGCTGTTCAAGACTATTCATTCAATATTATTTATAGTAGCAATAAAACCAAATTAAACTAAAAATCTATAGTAGGGCATAATTATAAAAATTATGGTAAAGCCATACATTGAAATGCTTTGCAGCCATTCAAAATAATAATGTAGATATTCATTTCTAGACATAATAAAAAATTACCACTATATGTTATAAGTAGAGGAAGAATGATACAATATAGATATAAATATAGTTAGCAATGGAGATAGAAAGAGATAAAGATCAAAAGATACCAAAGTATCAATAATGGTTGTTTTGGGTATTTAATGCTATATCACAAACTGCCCCAAAATTTAATGGTTTAAAAAAAAAAAACATTTAATTTGATTATGAACCTGTAATATGATCAGAGTTTGGCAGAGCCAGCATGTCCTTGCTCCACTTGGCATCAGCTTGGGCAACTCAAAGCCTGTGGTATATAATTATTTGCAACCCCTCACTCATATGACTGGTTCCTGGGCTGGGAAGACTGAAACAGCTGGGGATGAGGGGAGCTGGGGCTCCTCAGACACCTGTCTCTACTTCGGTGTAGCCTTGCCCTGGGACCTCTTCAGCAAGGCCGCACTGAGGAGCTGGACTTCTTACACACAGGCTCAGGCCTCAAGCATGCATCTGGAGCCGATTTGCCCTCGTGGGTAGAGGGGATGCGTGGTGAGCGAGGGCTCCCCAGAGAGGCAGGTGCTGAGTTGGGCTGAGTCTTGATACAATAGGTCAAGATGAAGATAGGAAAGGCGCTCCAGGAAGAAGGAACAGCATATGCAAAGGGCTCAAAGCTGAAGAAACCCCATTATGTTTGTGGAACGCTGGGTGCATGTGGCAGAGGGAGAGAGAGAAGACTGGAAACAGTCAGAGGTGAGGGACCACCTAGGGATTGAATCAGAGGAGCAATAAAGACTGGAAACAGTCAGAGGTGAGGGGGGAGGTGGCAGGGACCACCTAGGGATTGAATCAGAGGAGCAATAGGACCAGACTTCTGTGGCAGTGAGGAGGATGATCAGAGGGAAGGCAGCCTGGAGACAGCAAGGAGTGGCCAGAAGCCCAGTGCTCTGCTCCAGGCCCTGGAGGCCAGTCCTGGAGTGGGAGCAGAGAGGGGAAGATGAGGCTGAAGCAGGTGCAGAAAATACTAAAGAGGCAGCATCGGTGTGGGGCGAGGAGTCGTGGACACTCCCCGGTCTGAGGCTGAGGTGGCTGCATGGATGACGCAATGTGGTGCCATCGTTAAGAACACAGCTCTGAAGCCAGACTGCCTGGCCCTAATCCTAGCTCTGTGACTCCGAGCAAACTCCCAACTTCTCTGTACCTAGGTGTTCCAGATGTGAAATGAAGAAGGTGATTATACAAACCGATGTGGCTGTCATATGTATAAAATTATGTAATACTTGTAAAGCTCTTAGAGCAGGACCTGGTCTCTACTTAGCCCTATAGAGCACTAGCCCTTATCTTCATTATTGTGAAAGTGCTGGCCCCAAGAGGGCCCAGCCTAGAGAGGAAGGAAGGAAGGAAGGAAGGAAGGAAG
>NW_006434835.1:14895323-14907107 GCF_000325575.1 Pteropus alecto
GGACAAGGCTAGAGGAGGCCGCCATCTGCCTGCATTTGGCCAACTGTGCTAGAACAAGCACCCACTCAAGCCTTGCGGGGCAGAGGGAGGCATGAGCAGGAAAAAATCCCAGCTCCATCCTGGCCTACCTTCTTCACTCATCCCCCGAGTCTCCACGGACAAGCTAAATGGCTGCCAGCCCTGCCTCAAGTCAGAACAGCTGTCCCTTCTCAGGGCTTCAGGGGCCCAGCCAGGCCTCTGTTAGAGAAAGCACTTCAAAAAAAATTGTCTGAGCCGTAGGGGCCTCAGGCCTCCTCAGCAGGTGCCCTTTGTCTGCAAGGTACAGTCTCTGTGTATGAAAAGTACCTGGCTAAGTACCCGATACAGAGTTAGTGCTCAAGAAACCTGTGCAGAGAGAGCGTGGGAGGAGGTGGATGAAGAAGGAAGCCCCTCTTAAGCCTCGGTTTTCAGAAGCTCATGATTCTAAAGACTCTCTCCAAACCTCCTCTGTAGGGTTTATGAACCCCAAACAGAGGCGGCCCCCTCCTTACATTGTGTCTGAATTAGAGACGGCCCAGCATCTGCCCCTTCGTGTGTGTGCAGTGGGGTGGCGGGGATGAGAGTGGGAGAAGCTCAACTCTTCCTAGTTGCAGCAGCCCAAGAACCAGGGGCAGTTTGGGGGGGCCTCTGGCTCCCCATGATCCTCATCTAAGTCACTGCAGGTTCCTTGCCTTCCAGTCACCTCCCCTTTCAGAGAGCAAGACGGAGGACACTGTCATTCTGTAGCCAGGCAAAAGGGTGCTACCTGCCCAGTGTACTGTGGAAGGGCTTCCTGGTGAGGGAAGATGTGGAGCCTCCAGGGGAGCAGGACGGGAACCCGGCCCTGGCAGACCAGCTCCATGCTGCAGAGAGGAGGGCCCGGGGGAAGCGTATAGCAAGGCGGAGAGGGCGACCAGGGCTTTGAGCAGGGGCTTTCTGCCCCAAAAGTGGAGGATGGAATAGAGGGCAAGAGAGAGAGAGAGAGAGACTGGAGAGGAAGTAATAAGCTAAGGGACTCTGGGGAGGAAGGGTCAGAAAAGAGCCATGAGCAGGACGTCAGAGTCTGACTGGATGCTAGGGAGAGCGGGAGAGCGGGAGAGAGAGAGAAGCCGGCAGGATGTAGGTGTGGGGCTCGGCAGCAGACTGGAGGACTGCGAGGGGGCAGGGTGGGGAATCGCTGACACGAGTCGACTTGGAAGCAGCTACTGTTCAGTCTGCTCCCTGCCCAGTGCCAGGCGCCCAGTGGGAGCTCACACAGTGCCTACCAGCAGGCTGCCCGGAGTGGCGGGGAGAGCGAGGGCCTGGAGGGCTCAGATGTGGTTCTGTCACTCATTTACTCAGCAAGTGCCCCCGCGTGGGCCGGGACAGACCTGGCCTGTGCTCCCAAGGCAGGCTTCAGCTCTAGAGAAACCGATAACAAACTAGTCAACAAATAATTACACATCGTGATAAATACAATGGTGGAAACTGAATGGGAGAAGGGAGGGAGAAAGCTTCTTAGCAGAAGGAACAGAGTCCAAGGGCCCTGGGGCAGAGCAGACAAGAGGGTTCCAGGAGCCATGGGAGTGGGAGCAAGGGGAGGGGAGCAACGCATAGAATGGAGGGGCGTGAGGGGGCGGGGGTTGGAGGCTGTGAAGACCATTAGATGACAACTTAGATTTTAGCCAAGAACAGAGGGAAAGCATGGCTGGGTTTTAAGCAAGGGAGGGACGGGATCCAGTCGGATTCCTTTGAGAGATGGCTCTGGCTGCCGAATGGGGAAACAACAAGAGAGCCAGCAATCAACGGCCTCTTTTTGGGAGTTGGTATCAGTAGGATTTGGAGCAGATGTGGGAGTGAAGCAAAGGCAGGGTTTAAAGATGGTTCCGGAACAGCTGGTCAGTGGGAGGCGCCATTCAGAGACGGGAGAAGGCTGAGGGGCTAACCTCCTCCAGAAGGCTGGAAGAGGAAACCAGGAGCTCTGTGACCTTGGGCAGGTTACTTAACCTCTCTGAGTTTCTCTGGGGGCAGTCAAAGCCCACTTCACCATGCTTATAAGATTCCTGCAAGACTCATGAGCCGGTGTGAGAAATGCTAACTACCACTGGATTCTGGCCAAAGGAAACTCCAGGAATTCCTCCAAGGGGAGCCCGGTGGGAGTTGCGGGGCAGAGCTAGAGCTAGTCTCCAAAAAATGAGCTTGAGGCCTGGAGCAAGGTAGGGGAGTAGGTCCTGGAGCCCCAGATGGCCCAGGGAATGGGGGAGCGGATTCCACTGTCTGCCTGCAACACGCGCTCCCAGCCGTAGCCCCTTTCACCCAGCTCCCCATTCAGCTCTGCAGCTAGGCTACTTTGCTGACCTTCAATTTGACCCTAAGGGCAAAGAGGAATCAATTTGTGCAAAGAATTGAACTGAAAGCAATTTCAATTGACCTTTGAATGGGGTTTTAATTTGCTTTATTGCAGTCAAAAGGCCTCCTGAAGAGACCCTTGAGACTGCTTTTACCCAGCGAGCTAATGCGTGCATCAGTGCAATAGCCTGGGTCTTGTCTGCACCGGGCAGAGGCGGGAGGCCAGAGGGGCCCAGAGTCCAAGCCCCTCCCAGGAGTGGGTTTACAGCCCGCTCAGGGTCCACAGCAGAGTCAAAGTAGCGGAAGGAGCAGCGGCTCAGTAGCCAGCCTGGGTTCCAGCCCCAGCTTGGTGGCCGAATGGCCATGGGACCTGGGCTGCCACCTCCCCACTGGGCCTCAGTTCTGGCTTCTGAACAGCAGCAGACCGTGGCGTTTGTGGACGAGGTGATCCCTCGCTCCCTCCCAGACCTGATCGTTTACGGTGTTAAGCTCAGATTTAGAGACAAACTCTGTAGAAAAAATCACTAGTCTTACAGCGTGTGGCCTACGGTGGGGACAGCAGAACTAAGCTCTGCACCCCCTACCCCCCTTTCTCATGTCTGCCTGTTTTCCTCTAAACTTCTACTCCACACCCCTCCCACGGGCCAGCACTTCACTGTTCTCTCCTCTTCCCGAAGGGTCACAACGAATCACCTCCTTTTCTGCTGGGCAGAGCCCTGCAGGCAGTCACCTAGGCAGCCAGGGGGCCTGTGGATGGCCAATCCTTGGCAAAAAGCCCCTTGCGATTGTTTCTCTATACAGGGCCAGTTTCGGTGTGACACTCTGGGACAGAGGCCTGTGAGTTCATTTGCACAGTCCTGTCTTAGAAATGACCGGTCCTCTTCCCCTGAGCTCTACACCTGGGGGTGCGGCCACGTGGAGCCATGTGTGTTCATTCAGAATCACTCCCTTATCCTAATCCCTTTCTTCAAAGTGAGAGCTTGTTCCTGGGTAGAGTGAACTTCCTGGAGGAGGGGTCTTGCTGAAGATGTCACAGGCCTTAAGGACTCACTCGGCTCTCCTACCTGACGTTCCTGCAGCACTCATTCCGGACAGCTCCCAAGAGCCAGCAGCCATCGTTCTGAGGCAGTGGTCACAATGTCCTTTTACGGGGAAACTCCTTTGTTAGGGCCTCTGGCATGACAGACGCTTTTCCAGAAGAATGCAAGTTCTCCAGCCAGGGTTGAGACAGGAAGGGTGACGTGGAGGCCAGGAAGGACTGATAATGTACATCCATTAGTGCATCACAGGAGAGGCATTCAGAAGCCCCGGAACTGTCGATGTCGGCTGTGTGGAGGGGGCTTGAAGTGGCCTTTTTACAGGCACTTATCTCGGTCCCTTTCTCCAAGTCCCACCCTCCCCCTGTTGGGAGCTCATCTTCCATTTTCAGGCCCCGCTCGAAGGCATGGAGCAGCCAGGATGGTGAATCCAATCAGCGGGCCTGAGACCCCGAGAGCCCACGTCTGCCCTCAAGTCCCGTTGCCCTGGGAGCCTGACTCCAGGCCCAGGCAGAGCCGGTGCATGGTGACCTGCTCTGTGGCAGGTCCAAGAGCCCATTTCTCTGCATATGTGCCTGAACCTGTGCAGGGGTGTGTGTGTGTGTGTGTGTGTGTGTGTGTGTGTGTGTGTGTGATGTGAGTGGTGCAAGGATGTCTATAAGATAGTTTGGTTTGGTTTTCAACAAACTAGACAAAACCTTTATATACAGATGAAAGTGATTCCCTTCAAAGCCTCCCCTGGGCAGTTGTCCTTGATGCCCATGTGGGGCCAGGGCTGGAGCCTTCAGCTGACCCCTTGGGAGAGCTGCCTCCGGGACCAGTTTCTAAGCCACCTGAGAAGTCCAATCTTCTGTCTCCAGAGTCCCATTTTAAAAAATGTATCAATTACGTTTCTTTTACTTCTCCTTCATATTATAGTTGGGTCTTTATATTAAAGTTTTATTCGATTCATGATGGATGTGGGAATGTTATCTATCTATGAATTCTATTTCAAGATAGTAAATAAGTTCTTACAGAATATTTGCTCTTAAAAAGGAGTTTCGCTGTTGGAGGGAATGTAAAATAATGCAGCTGCTTTGGAAAATTGTTTTGCAGTTCCTTAAAAAGTCGACCATTGTTAAAAACAAAACAATAGGCTCAAAATGGAGTTGCTTATGCTAAGCCCCATGTCACCAATACCAAGACTTAACTATAACTTCAGCTCCCAGAATCGGACTCTTAAGCCAATCAGCACTAGTAATGCCATCTGCCTGGTGGACCCTGCCATCCCGTAAAAGAAAGTAACTTTGCAATAACCAACCTGTTTTTCGCTCGTATAACTTCCTTCTTCCCACTCCTTTCTGCCTATTAAAGTCATTTTACACAGCTGCTCAGAGCTCCTTTCTATCTGCTAAATTGGATACTGCCCAATTCAAGTAGATTTTTGCTCCAATAAACTTCTAACATTTTTAATAAGCTTCGGTTTATCTTTTAACAACGTAGAGTTACCATATGACCCAGCAATTCCACTCTTCGGTGTTTATTCCAAAACTTGTACATAATATATAATGATAATGCCCATAGCAGCATCATTCCAAATAGCCCAAAAGTGGAAACAACCCAAACATCCATCGATTGATGAACGAATAAACAAAAGGCGGTATATTCATACAATGGAATATTATTCAGCAATAAAAAGAAGTGAAATACTGGTAAATGGTACGATGCAGATGAATATTAAAAACGTTATGCCAATTGAAAGAAGCCAAACATGAAAGGCTACATATTGTATGATTCCGTTTATATAAAGTGCCCAGAACAGGCAAATCCGTAGAGACAGAAAGTATATTAGTTGTTGCCAGGGGCTGGGGTACTCGGGAAAGTGGGAAGTGATTGCTAACAGGTATGGGGGTTCTTTTTAGAATGATGAAAATGTTCTAAAATTGTAGTGATGGCGGCACAGCTCTGAAATATAATAAAAGCCATTTTATTGAATACTTTCAATGGACAAATTGTATGGTATGTGAATTATATCTCAATAAAACTGTTATTTAAAAAGGGGTGATTTTTTGAGAGACAAAGGAGTACCTACAGCTAGCCATGTGTTGAGTCTTTCAACAGAAAAATTGAGACGATCTTCTAGATATGACCTATGACCCCTTAGTGTAAGAAAAACCCTTTCTCTCTCGTCTTTCTCTCCTGTCTTTCTCTCCTGTGTCTTTCCTGTGAATGTCCTTTATTATTCACACAGATCACTCAAGTCTGACATTTCTGGTCACCAAATGTGGGTGGGGAGGACTTCTCCATGCCCAGCCATTCTCCGTGACACCACTGGGTGTCCTGTAATTTAACTCAATTCTGACACTATCTACTTGGAGAGAGTGTCAGATCACACATGTTAAGGGCTCAGTCCCACAAGACTGCGGCCACCCTGCTTCAGATGCCAGTCAAAAGTAGTAGGTCCCCAGGTTACCTGCAACTTCTGTCTGGTTTGGCTGCAAATCGGAGGTTCCTATGATCCCCCCTCCTCAGGCTGGATTAATTTGCTAGACAGAAGTCAGGGGAAACACTTACTTACATTTACTGGTTTATTAAAGGTTGTGGTAAAGGATACAGATGAACAGCCAGATGAAGAGATACATAGGGAGAGGTCTGGGAGAGTCCCAAGCACAAGGGCTTCTGTCCCCATGGAGTTGGTGTGTGTCACTCTCTCGGTGTGGATATATATTCACCAACTTGGAAGCTCTCTGAACCCGTACTATTAGGATTTTATGGAGTCTTCTTTATGTAGCCATGGTCAATTATTAACTCCATTTCCAGCCCCGCTCCCTTCTGTGGAGGATGTGGGGTGAGGCTGAAAGTTCCAAGCTTTTAATCATGGTCTTTTTGGTGCCAGCCCCCATCTAGGAGCCCACCTAGGGTCACCTGGATAGAACAAAAGATGCTCCCAGTGCTTTTATCACTTAGGAATTTATAAGGATCTTGAGAGCAGTGCCAGGAACAAGGGGCAGAGGCCAATATATATCTTCTATTATCTCTACCCTTCCATGGGAACTTTCTATAGTAGCCCGGGAAAACCCATCGCATCTAAACATGCAAAAGAAAAAAAAAGGAATATGATGAACACCTTAAGGAGTTATTACAATGGGGATGGGGGTAGAAAGATGTGAAAAAATGCTTAATAAAATAAAAAATGGAACAGGAAAAAATGACATTTCAGAGATAAAGACTAAATTAGAAGAAATACAAAAACAAACACAAGAGAGAAAAGAAACATAACTAAAAACACAGAAAAAATAAAGAGTAAAAAAAACATAGGTAAAAGAAAAATCAATAGAAAAAAAGAAAGAAAAGACTTCTAGCTAAAAATAATAAAGGGAGATCTGATACATATTTTACTGGAGTACCCAGAAAAGAAAGCCAAAGCAATGGAACAAATTATTTAAAACTATAATTGAAGGCAATGTTGCTTAATAAAAGACTTGAAAGTATAGATATAAGTTTAAAAGTTGACTCAAAATGTTCAATACCAATAAATATTCCAATACAATCATTGCGCTTTGATTATAAGGAAGATCTTTGGGTAAAATGCAAACTTCCAAATCCATAAGCATCATAGATAAGCAAAAGAAAATCAGATTGGCATCAGACTTCTTGCCAGTAATATTTTAATTGAAGCCATATTCTCATGGAAAAGTGTGAGACACAGATTTAATCTTTAGCTAAACTATTCTTCAAGTATAGAGGCCACAGACAGTTATGACCATGTAGGAATCTTCCACAGACCAAATTTAAGGAAATTACAAAATTGTTTTTGAAGCTTCAGCCTAAGTATGGGGCGGAGGTGTGGGGGGAGGGGGGGTGATGGCGGTTAATATGACATGTAAGTAATTGAAGAACTAAAACTAAAAGATAGGCCAAGAGAGACAAAGTTATAAGTAAGTGTCATATGCTCTGACGATGTCGAAATAATTCAACTAACTAAAAATGGGAGAATCAGAACGTGAGTAAGTATGAAATAGAATAAGGCACTCTGACTTCCTTTAGTTATTAGGTGAGAATAAAATAATAGCAATCAAAACTAAAACAATCAAGGAACAGAGGCCTATTCTAGATTTCAGAGATAAAATCCTGAGCAACAAATTTGTGGGCAAAGAAGAGGGAGAAGAGGAGGAGTCTATAACTCACGTCAGTATGGGTCATGTTAGGAAAACAAGAGACAAGATCTAAATATCTAAATAAAGAGATAACTAAAGGTATTATATAATAAAAGTATTTGTCATGATACTCAGTAGAACAACAATATACACCTTCCTAAATATCACAGAATGAGAAAGAAAAAATAGTCCATATAATGAAAAACCTATTTGGTATATATAACATCTGTATTTATGTAATGTATGAAATATAAAGTAATATGACAAACCAGGACCAAATAAATATAGTCATATATGTAAATGGATTTGAATCATCTATAAAGAAAAATTTTTAGATGGGTTTTAAAGAATCCAATTCAGAGCTATATAAAGAAACATACAAAAAAGCGTCAGGGGTGATTATGGAGGAAAATTGATTTAAAAAATTGTGGTAGATTTATAGAATGGAGTACTACTCAACAATAAAAGGGAATGAATTACTGATACAGGCACCAACTTGGGCGAATCTCACTACAAGGCTTAGGAATCTCAAAAACATACTGAGTGGAAGAAGTTGGAAGAGTTTATACCGTATGATCCCATTTCCGTCGAGTGCTCAGACAGGCAAAATTCACCTAGGATGAAAGAAGGCGGGTGAGGGGTCGTCCCAGGGGATGGCAAGGGGGTTGGCTGGGGAGAGACAGGAGCGACTTCCTGCATCAGGAAAATATTCTCTATCTAGATGGGGTGTAGTTTACACAGGTGTATACATTCGTCAAAAGCCAACAAAAGGTATACTCACCATATGTACAATTCACTCTGGGCAAATTATACCCCAATTTAAAAGAAGGGGAAGCATCGCCATGTTTGCCCTGAATTCCTTGGCGGCCCTGGCAGAGTAGGCCAGCCACCCAAACAGCACGTCCGGCCACCTCCACCTTCTGACTGTGGTGACTTGTCCCCAGGGCTACGGGTGATTTGGCCTCAGGAACACCGGCCCTGAGACGGTCATTGAGGGGACACAACAGTCTTCGAGGGGCCTCGCCCTTGTCAGCTGAAGCAGGTGGGGAGAGACAAGGTAGGGCAGGCTGTGTCTCCCTGATAAGCCATGGCCTCTGCTTGGGCAATTGCTGCCTCTGTTCCACAGGCCTCGATGGGCAAGGGGACAGGGAGGAAAGTCGAAACAAAAGGGATTAGTCACGTCTCCATCTTCTCGTTCTGCTTTTTATAGAAGCTTGAGGAGCTGGGAGGGGAAGCGGTTAGCTGGGCACTGGGTTGAAGAGGCAGATTTCCCAGATGGAGCCGGTGGGGAGACGCGCTCAGGGAGGGGAAGGGGGGGAGAGAGGCTTTCCGGAGAGCACAAGCCCCCCTGCATTAGCACCGGCAGGGGAGCCATCTGCCATTGTGCCCCGGCCTTCAGCCCACTGCACTCCAAGTGAAATGGATGGAAAACAAAGGCCTCAGAGCCCAGTGAGCCGCGGCCCACAAATGTCTCACTGATGACGGCCTGACCAGGGTAATGGGATGTGAAGGGCACTGACAGACGGAGGAAGGAAAGAGGGAGGCTGGAGCTAGGGGTGCCTCTCAGAAGTTCTCAGGGGGCCGGGGGTCTCTCCTTCACCACCAGCCTCCCATGCTTCCCTCTCAAGGGTCTGCTTGGCCGTCATAAATGACAGACTCAAAGCTCCTAGGCTCACAGGCGATTGTCTGGGTTGTACCCTTCATAGTCAAGGGGAGGGACAAGGATGCACACCGTCCCTCGATCCTACGTCTGGACAGAGCACGCAGCCTAGAGGGGTCAGCCAGGGACAGGGCCAAGACGGGTGAAAGGCAGAGCGGCAAACACACAGCCAACACGTGCACGAGAGCAGCCCTGCCAGCACGAGCTCCCAGAAGTCTCCCCCTCAGACTGATTGATTTAAGTTCCTCCACGCTGGAGAAAATGTATAATGACGTGGAAATACGTTCACACTATTATTAAGTGATAAACAGCAGGTCGTAAATCAATATCTACGGTATGATCCCATTTTCTTGTTTTAAAAGTTATGTTTAAAAAATCAGAAACTCTGGAGGACGTGTACCAAATGCTAACAATGCTCAGCCAGGGACTACGGGGAATTTTCCTCTTCTTTTCACTTGTCTCTATTTTCCAAATTTCCCCAAATCACATAGTCTTTTTGTAAGAAAAAAAAAAAAACAACTTTTATCAGTAATGATTTTTTAATAAATAATAAGTACAAAGTCTCCCCTTTCACATTCTACTATGGTATCTGAAACACCCACATCCAAAAACAGTTCTTTAGGTCAAGGCCATGTCTTAAGAAGTAAAGGCCGAGGCTTCAAGGGAACCACGTTCGTGCCATTGAGTGTCCCATCTCATCATACTTTTGGACTTTGGCATGTAACTTGTCTGCCAAAGTCACCTCAGTGAAAATGTGTCACGTCACGAGAGGGAGTGTGTGGTCATGAGTAGGACACTGGTGTGACCCCAGGAGCAAAGGGCTCAGTGTCAGTGGGCACGTCTCTGCCTTGGGACACCAGAAACGGTGGAAATCTTGGGACCCTCAGGGGTCTGTGCCAGGACTAGCCTTTTGAAATGCTTTCCTCCTGACCTTGAAGAGAGGGTGACACAGAGCCCTACAGGCAAGTGACATTCCAAGTTGCTGGGGACAAATGTGAAGCAAAGTAGGAGACTGTGTATTTAACATGGACCAGGAAAGGAGTCAGAAAGACAGCCTACCCTCTAATGGGCCGGAGGGCTAGTGTGTCCGGAGAGACCACAGCGCCAATGGACACCAACAGGAAGGGTATCAGACACAGGACACAGGACAGGGCATCCTCACCACATTGGAAAGCATTCAGGAGTCCTGGCCACCTCAGCCCACGCAGGACACAAAGGGAAAACAACGAGAGGATTATCCCCCACCTTTCAGACCCACGAAGGTTTCTAAGTGTGACTCCTGCCAATGGCTCAGGGAACATGTGTTGAAACGATTTTGCTAGACTCATTCACCCCTGTTGTCAGCGTGTCTGCCTTTCATCATAGCAACTCTATTTCTAGGATTTTATCCTAAGAAAGTGCATGAAAATAGATGGGGGGAGGAATGGAAACAACGTTAATACCTACCAACCAGGGATGGTTTCATAAATCATGGCTTCCACAGGCTGGAGCGAGCGTAAGCCCCGTGAGAGCACAGCACATGTCTGCTTCATCAACGCTATACCCCTAACACAGAGGACAGCATCAGGCATACCATAGGCGCTTGTCCAGTGAAGCAAGGGACAAATGAACAAACGGATAAAAGCTATGTTATACAGCACTTTAGAAGAATGAGGCTGAGGTGCGGTACCACCAATACAGAAAGACAGCTACGATAGGTTGTCACAGGTCACAAGCCAGCGCGGTGGGTTCGTGCACGTATTTGCTTCAGCCTGGAAGAATTTACAAGAAAACACAGAGGGTGTGGAAAGGACGTGCTGGATGTGTTAACAGGGCTTATTGCCAGATGAGCTAGATTATAGGGTCTTTTCCATTTATTCTTTTTGTTCATATTTTCTGACTTTTCTGTAGTAACTATGTTTCAATCTTATCAGAAAAAATACAAAATTACATTAAGTTTTATGGAGGTAAGTTCCTGGCCCACAGAAGTCTTGAGCATAACAAAATGGTCACTTTGAAACTGCAAAATTTAGGCGGTTTAGCAGTTATAAGAACCAAAATGATGATGATACCGAAGAGTATTCAGAGTTTATAGCTCGTTTCTAAATGAATATTGTTCCGTTATAGAAATATTCTAAAATTTGTCCAACCAACCAGCCATCGATGATCATATCTGTACCCATATTTTGTATAAATGAATAATCGTCTATTCAATAACTATGTATTAAGGGTTTATTCTGTGCTGGGCACAGAGTGAGGTGCCGGGTGCTGAAAATATTCTGATAAACGAAGTGGGTTTTGTCCTAGGAGTTTAGGTTTCAACGAGAGACAAACATTTAAGAAAGTAAACAACCAAATTAATGTATAACTATAAAGTGTGAGAAGTACCATGGAGGGAAAAAAACTCCTAAGAATCTCTCATATGGTGCAACATTCAAAAATTATCAGGACTACGATGATAATTATAATTGAGTAAATTATAATTATAAATGATATAATAATTATAAGTAAAATCCATACTTTGTTACATAAAGTGCTATGAAAAAAAAAAAAAGGCAGAAGAGAAAGATGAGATGGGGAGAGGGGCTTACGATTCTAGGCAGATGGGCCAGAGCTGACATCATTT
>NW_006434835.1:14907500-14908033 GCF_000325575.1 Pteropus alecto
GGCAGAAGAGAAAGATGAGATGGGGAGAGGGGCTTACGATTCTAGGCAGATGGGCCAGAGCTGACATCATTTAGTAAAGAGGTGAAGGGGCAAAGGGAAGAGCCACGTGGAGATCTGGGAGAAGAGCGCACCAAACAGCGGAAATAGCAAGTGCAAGGGCCCTGGGGTAGGAGTGGTCCTGGTGGGTCTGAGGAGCAGGAAGGACATCTGGGAGGCTGGACCAAAGTGAGCTGGGGGAGACGTGGGAGGGGAGAGCAGGGAGGTAACTATCAGATCTGGGAGGGCCGTGCGGGGTGATGGTTGATTCTTTTCACCATGTGTACATATCTTTGGTTTACATTTTTTTAATTTTAAAGAAATAACTCTGCCAAAGAGCAAATCAGAGGCAGCAACCCCAAGAGGGTGCCTGGCAGTGGGGACCCGAACAGGAGACTTCAGAGGCTGTTCAGGTGGGTCATGTTGGTGGCCAGGCTGTAGGCAATGGAAATGGACAAATTGACAGGTTTGAGACCAGGCAGGGAGACGCGAGAGGA
>NW_006434835.1:14908051-14913493 GCF_000325575.1 Pteropus alecto
GGGGGTGGGGGGTGGCGGGCAAGAATGTAAGTGGTTTAAAGAATGATCCCCAAGCGTCTGGCTTGAACAGTTGTGTGCCAATTACCGAGAGAAAATGTTCTGATACTGACACGGCGAGTGTGAGTCCTCCAAGGCCTCTCGGGGGAAACCTCAAGAGGCCGCCGGTGAGAACCTTCACGCGTTGTTGGTGGGAATGGAAAGGGCACAGCCCTTTACTCCTTGGAGTAACTCCGCTCCAAGGAGTATGTGCAGAATTGAAAACATTCACACAAAAACTCGTACACAAATATGTACAGCGACATTATTCATAATAGCTAAAAAAATTTTAAAAGAACCCAAATGTCCATCCACTGCTGAATAGATAAATATGGTTTTATTTACAGTATAAAATAACATTTTATTTGGACACAAAGAAATGAAGCACTGACACACGCTACAACATGGACGAACCTCAAAAACATTATGCTAAGTGAAAGCAGCCAGTCAGAAAAGGTCAACTGTTACATAAGCTCATTCATAGGAAAAGGAGAGAATAGGCAAATCCATAGACTGAAAACTCATTAGTGGTCCTTAGGGCTGAGGAAGGAGGTAATGGGGAACGGACTGCTCATGGGTCCAGGGTTTCTGTCGGGGTGATAACAATGTTCTGATAGTTGCACAACCTCGTAAATATACTTAAAACCACTGAAATACACACTTAAAAATGGTGAATTTTATGATCAATGAATTGTATCTCCAAAAAAATAATAAGCCAGTTGGCTGAATGAGACTGGAGCTGTCGAGAGGTCAGGACTGGAGACTTAACCTAGGGAGAGTCAACATAGAGATGACATTTAAAACCAAGGAAACGGAGAGTCACACCAAGACAGCATGCAGAGGGGAGAAGCAGTGGAAGCCTAGTGCCTGGAGACAGAGCCACGTTTAGAGCTTGAGTGGCAGAGGAGGGGCCCACGAGGGAGACGGAGGAGGGGAGGCCAGAGAGGGAGGTATGAGGAGAGTGTAGCCAACAAGCTGCAGGAGTCGCTTCAGACTGTGTTATTTCAGAATATGGTGCACTGAGCCGTGATTCCTGGGCATGAATCGCCATGTGTTTCTATAGGATAAATCTTAGAGGCAGGACTTCTAGGTCAAAGGGCATGTGCACTTTTAATTTGCACAGATACTGCAAATTCTCTCTCTTGAAAAGCATCAGTAACAGATAAAATCTATTTCTGTTCTGGATTAGGAGCGAGAGAACCGAGGAGCCTGCCAAATGGAGAGAAGACCAGAGCCGGCTCAGGGTCCCAGGAGAACAAGGCAAGGTCGGGGTCGCTGGGCATGACCTGCCCAAGCTGGCAAATAGTCAGAGTAACCAGCAGATCCCCCCAGAACTCCAGAGGTGAGCCGATTCCTGCAGTGGGAACAGAGAGGGGCCCATCCGAGAGCCTGGGAAAAGGAACAAAGCAGCAAGAGATATACAGTGCAGGGCAAGAGTCCTCATTTTGGAATCTCGGGTGGCCACTAAGCCGCTGTGTGACCTTGGATGAGTCACCTTACCACTCCGGGCTTCAGATAGCTCATCTGTCGAATTGGAAAACTGGCCCGGCATTTCTGGCCAGGATCCTTTCCCCGTTAGAACTCTGTGGCTCCTGCTTGAGAATAAGAACACATCTTCCTTTTAACCCCAAAAGCCAACATCAGGGCAGTTTTTCCTCTGGCTGTTTTGTTCCTGTGGTGGTTTTTCCGTTCTCTGTAGGGGGTCAGGAAGTCATGATTTCAAGCAAGCTCTGACCAGAATAGCTCAATTCAATTCAGAAAGCATTTACTGAATGTCCCAGGTGCAAAGTCACCACCACCCTCCTGCCCGGATGGCTACCTTGCACCTCTACGGACTATTCTCAAGGCGGCAAAACTCACTCTGAGCAAAAGGCAAAATCTACTGCAGCCCACAGGACCTGTGGGATCTCGCACCCCTACCGGACCCGCATCCCACCCACCACACACACCCACTGCCAGCTGAGCACACTCCCGCCGCCTCGGGGCCTTTGCACATCCTGTCCCCTCTGCCCTCTCCCAGATGGCCACTAGCCTTGCTCCTTCACTTTCTTAAGATCTTCAAAATTAGCCTCACCTGAGCAGATTTCCCCGCCCGTCACTCTCAGCCCTCTAATCCTGCTTGTTTTCCTTCATAGCACTTAGCACCACCTTAACATTGCGTCCTTGTGTGCCGGTTCCCGCACTGCCACCAAACTGTGAGCTTCCCCAGAGTGGGCTCTGCTGCTTCCCCAGTGCCTGGAGCAGTGTCCCTGCAGAAGGGGCACTCGGTGCATATTTGGGAAGAATGAATGAATTCTCCCACAAGTCCCAGTCACGCGAGTCAGCCCCACGTGCTTTCTGAATGGACACACAAATAAATAAGAGGTTCCTAAATTAAGCTCTTGACTGTTTTGCAAAGCTTGGCGTCTCTCCAGGCTTGAGTTTTCCTGTGTGAATCTAAGGTTAACAAGCCTGGGACAAGCTCCGCGAGGAAGGAACCAAGTCCTATCTACGGCTGATCCCAGAGAAGGCACTCAGAAGGGGCTCAGCACTCAATAAATGCTTGTGTTCTTCACACAAGAGGAAACCAGAGATGCTTTTTGCCCCCTATCTGGGGAGCCGAGATCTGAGTGAAGGAAATGAGAATGATTCCTGTCACCAGGAAAAGTCCTAGGCATGTACCTAAACCTCTCTATGACTTAAAGCCTTCGGAAGAAACTTGGTCTGGTGGTTACAATCCCCGACAGTAGCGCAGCCCTGCCCTCTAGTGGCCACCTAGTGCAGTGGCATGGTGGAAAAGCTTTGGGGAAATTTAGGGGAAAAATTTTTCATTATACAGGTTGCCTGACTCCATTATAAACAACTGGGAAGACATAAAATAAGGGAATAAAAAGTAATCAGATAATCAGATAATACTCGAGTTTCCAGACTTATGCCTATTTTATACCTAGTTCGTTGATGATTAATCAAGTATTCACAGAGTGCCTACTATGCTCCAGGCACTGCCTGTGAACAAAACAGGTCACTATTTGCGCCGCTTACATTTCAGCTATCATCACGCTGAATTTTTTATCCCGATACATTCACTTCTATCATAACCTATGTTGCCACATGGAGGACTATCTCCATGTCCTCCGCCGGGATGCTTCAGACCTGAAGTCAGGGCACACAATTTCTATCTAAATACCGTGCAGTCACTCAACCACTACCACCTGCTGACAGTACTCTAGGGGCTGGGGAGACAGCAGTGAGAAAGGCAGGAGAACGGTCCTGTGGGAAGGCGGCTTGAAACGCACCACCACAAAAATAATTCTGATTCCATTGTCATACATGGAAGTATAAAACAGGAGCCTCAACTTTATCTAACTTCATCTGAGGGGTCCACTTCCCTGGGGAGGTCTCCTTTAAGCTCAGAACTCAAGGAGTAATCAGGCTGGGACCCAGCAGGAGGGCAGGTGTGGCTCCTGGAGCCAAGACCTGACAGGAGTTTGCAGGCCAGTTAGGAAGTGTGGGGTTTATCCTCAGAGCAACAAGAAGCCACTGCAGGGTTCTGAGCGTTTTGAGGAAGACTGGCCTTTTAGAAAGATCCCCTATAACAAACATACCCCAGAAGAAGAGTTCATTCATAAGGGTAACGCGAACTATTTATATAAAGTCACTTAGGAAAAATGTAATATGTATCTAAAGAAAAGCTGTAAACTTTACTGAGGGACAGAAAAGAAGACTCAAATAAATGGAAAGACACAGCTTGTCTTGAACAAAAGACAGTATTGTGAAGATGTGAAGTGTCTTTAAATTTACCTATGTATTTGCCACATACATATAATAAAACCTCCTGAATTGTAGAGCCCCCGTTTTACACTTCCCTGACTCCCAGTACTTTCCCCTCATAACACAGTATGATTATTTTTGTAATTAAGTGTTTCAGGATGCTTACCCACTACACTGATAAAAGAACACTAAATTCATCTGGAAAATATATAAGTGAAAATAGCCAGTAAACTTCTAAAAAATAATCTTATCAGGTAATACAAATGTATTGTAAAGCTGGTGTCAATAAAGCAGTTTGGCACATATACTGGAAGAGGCAGAAGGTCAATGGAACACAACAGAGACCAGAAATAGATCCAACTATACGTGGAAATTTAGAATATGATAGAGATGGCGCTCCATCAGCGGGGGAAATGGATTATTCAGTAAATAGCATTGGAAAAATGGCTAGCCATTTAGAAAACAATTAAATGTGAATCCATACCTTTTGCCTTCATATCAGAATAAATTGCAGGCGGATCAAAGATTTAAATGTAAAAATAGAACCATGAAAGCATGAGAAGAAAAAACATAAATGTAATTCTTTTGTAATCGTGGAGTAGAAAAGCACGATACCAATTCCATAAACCACGCAGAAAAAGATTAATTTGATTCTGAAAAGCGTAAAACTCCTTCGCAGCAAAAATACCGAAGTCAAAAGACAAACGGAAGACTGGAAGAAACATTTTGCAAAAATATGAGAGACAACATGCCAATTTCCTCAACTGTAGAGAACGCTTAGAACTCAATAAGCCAAAGATGAAGAACACAGTAGGAAGAACAGGCAAGACAACACATAGGAAAAGATTCATGTGGCTAATATGTTAAGAGCTCAGCCTAACTCATTTTTAAAATGCTAAATAAAGTAAGTTATCGTTTTTTACCCATCAGAGCGACAAAGATTTGGGGACGTGTCGGAGACTGTGGGGAGATAGCAGAGCCACTGTGAGAGGCAATTGGACAATAGCTATTCAGCAATTTCATTGCACATCCCCTTCAAAATTCCAGCAATTCCTTCTAGGAATAGATCTCACTGAGGCATTATTTATAAGAGCAAATGACGGCACAACAGGGCGGCAGTCCTTGGATGCGGTGATAGGAAAAGAGCTCCAGCGTGGACTTTCAAGTGAAAAATGCAAGGCGAGAAGTCCGGGATGTTTGTTTTTTAAGGTTCCATACATACATACGGGTATCATTATACATATGCAGTATATGCAATTACATATACACACATATATAAAAGCATTTATATGCTCTGAAAAATTTTGGAAGGATACAGAAGACACTGATTGCCTCTGGGAAGCAGGCCTGGAAGTAGGAGATTAGGGAGAGAGGATTCTGCCTTTGTTTTCACTTTACATCCTCCTTTACCATTTAAATTTTTACCACGAGAGCGTGTATTGCTTTTGTAATAGCACTAAAATGCGCCGCCGCCGCTGCTGCTGCCGCCGCCGCCGCCGCTGCTGTTAAGATCACTCAGGCTGCCATGTGTGCTTGTGAAGATGCATTTGGCCGTCCAGATATGACACGACCGCGAGATGGTGTCAGTGGGGCTGAAAAGAAATGGATTCCAGTTTTATTTAAAAGGCAACGCTGACAGGAAGGAGGTGAGAAGGG
>NW_006434835.1:14913518-14919451 GCF_000325575.1 Pteropus alecto
ACCCGCTTTTCTGCCCCATGGCCAACATCATTCCATCCACTAGACTAGAAGCTCTGTGAGGACAGAGACCATGTCTGTTATGTGCTCCACCGCTTGGAAAAGAGCCTGGAGGACCCCAGGAGGCCAGCAGGTGCCAGCACTGGCCCTAACAGCTCAGAGCCTCAGGGTTGGGGACTCCCCATGGGGCTGATGAAGGGAAAGGCTCGGAGCATGGGGGAGCCTCAGGGATGACTGCAGGGTTTGAGCCGTCTTTGCCCACACACCCCCGCTACACACCCTCACGGGTACAAGCACCAGAGCGGGGCCAGCGTAGCACCTGCTGGTTTTGAATGAGTGCCACCTGCCCCAGATCCGGAACGTTGTGCGACAGCGCCCCCTCCTGGCAGGTGCACCACCTACCTCCTCCGCCATTCACTTCCCTGTGCCTAAACCCCGGTTCCGGCCCGCAGGAAGGCCGACAGACTCTTCCGACTTGGTCCAGGAGAAAGGCTGCTCAGACTCCGGCTGCATCCCTGAGCGCGGGCCTCCACACCGCTTGCCCTGCCCTTTGCACCTGCCGCTTCTCTGGCCAACCCTGCTGCCCTTCCCGCTGGGCCTCCCTCTAACCCTTAGCACCTGCAGTCCCCAAATCCACAGAGCAGAGAGCTGTAGATTTGTCCTCGAACCACCAGGAAAGGCGGGACGACTTCTCAGAGAAGGCAACATCTGAGCTGGGCCTTGAAGCATGAGGAGAAATGAGCTTCTGCCAGATAAAAAAGGAGAAGGGAGGATGTAGGTGTGCACTGCCCCAGCAAGCTTCTTATAGGGTAGGTTAGACTGAGGGCCCGGCAGGGCTGGGTTAGAGGCAGCCAGACTGCGCAATGTTCTAGGGACTTACAGTCATAACAGTGTCCTCATAAGTCACTGGACCCACCTATGCCCTGGTGCACTCCCTCCACCTGCTGCTTCTCACGCAGGTATGTGTGTGGTCCGTGTTCATTGCCAGACTCGAGTTCCTCACAGAAGGGCTGCAGCTTTCATCTCTGTGATGGGAGTGTCTGGCACGCCCTAGGGACAGGCGCTCAACAAATGTTTGATCTTAAAAAAAAGGAGGGCGGGGCGGAGGTATTTGTAATTGTGGTGCTCACACCACCATAAATGGGTGAATGTTGTCTGCGGATTCTACCACAGGAAAGCAGACAAGAGAAAGCATGGGCCCACAGTGGAGCATCTGTGCTTTGCAGTTCACCAGGCACTTCTCCTATCACTCATCTTGTGTAAGGCCGGCAACCGCCTTCTTTCACAGACAGAGAAACTGAGGTGTCAGTGGCCTGCCCGGGTCCCACAGCAGCCTGCCCGAGCCCCACTCCGAGAGCTCGCTGCTCCCAGGATATGAGCCCGAAGGACATTTCACAGGATGTGGATCCGTTGTGGCTGGGAAAAACCCACCGTGCAGAGGTCATGGCTCCCTCTGCTGGTGCCGGGTGGTTCCCTTCTAAATACCAGGGAAAGGGACAGCGGCCGCAGGCTGGTTACTGAGATGACTCCTGCCATCTCGCCCTCAGGAAGCTCATTCTCTGTAGGAGAGCTTGGGTACATGGGTTCTGTTCAGTGCGGCTCCCCGGGTGGGCCCGGGAGGCACTGGGTGACACCCACTTCCCTGCCCCAACTCCTTATGACACAAACTGCCTCATTTTCTCTGTGTTAGGTATTAAGGTTCTCAGATTTCCTCCAAATAGGTGTTGTACCACAAATAGTGTTGCCAGATTTAAATAAAAATTCAGGACACACTATTTGAGACATATTTTTACCAAATAGGACATATTGAACAAGATATACTTACGCTAAAAAATTATCTGTTGCTTATCTGAAATTCACATTTAACTGAGCGTCCTGTATTTTATCTGGCAATCTTAACTGCAAAAAAATTTTTTCGATTTAATTTAACTTTTAAAAGAAAATTAAATTAAAAATAAAATGGAATAAAAAAATAAAGCAAAAAATAATAAAATGAAATATAAAAATACAGTCAAATATAAGATTTCAAAATAATATAAAAACATTAAAAAATTAAATAAAAGTTAATAATAAAATATTTTAAAATAAAATTAAAAAATAAAACCACACACCACCAGTGGGCGAAGCGCTGCGCCAGCCCCTGGCACCTTTGCAGCCCCGAAGGATGGCCATGGCGTCTCCGAGGCCGCCCTGCCCCGCACTTCGAGCTGTCTGCGGCCTCTGCGCGGCGGTGGCTCCCTCCGGGACAGTGACCCAGAAGCCTTGAGAAAGCTCGGGAGGAGCGGCCGCCCAGGACTCGCCCTGCTGCGCCTCCCAGGCGGCGATCGCCCCCAACGAATGGGGAGCCTGTCATCCTGCGTCCTACCTCACCTGCGTCCTACCTAACCTGTGCCCTACCTAACCGGCGCCCGAACGACGCGGCCGTTACTCAACCGTTTTTTCAACGGAATCCAGTGTGTTCTAGAAACGGCTTTTCTGCGGCTCTGAAAAGAGCGCCCGGCGGGTGAGCAAAGGCTGCTCTGTTTTCAGACAAGTCGCACCCCCCACCCCCACCTCTGCTGCTTTGTCTTCCTGGGGAGAAGGTTGTGGGGGGCGCTACCGGTCTCCGTGAGGTCCCAAGACGCCTGCCAAGGCCCGGTGGGAGGGTGATGCCGGTGACAGCTCCTCTAGCTGAACTTTGCGGCCCCTGCATTCTGCCAGTGAAATCCCAGGCGACACTGCGTAGGTAGAAAGAGACCCGTTGGAAGTTTGCTTGTTTTTTTCCTACAAAGCTGAAAGCCGAAAGGCACAGCAGAGAATTTTTGCTGGCTTGGGAAAGAGCCAATCTTATACATTAATAAAGGCAATAATAAAGGTATCATAATATTAAATTAATAATACAAAATACAGCCACAAAATTCCAACTTATGTCCAGTAACCCCCCTCACTGGGAATTTAACCTAATGAAATAGTTAACAGAATAAAAGTGTCCAATGCATAATAATGTTCATTGTGGCATTATTGACAGTGGCTAAAAATTGGAAATAACCTAAAACCCAGTAATGGAGAATGGTTAAAGAAACAATTTTATACCCAGAAGATGGACTGCTGTGCAGTTATTAAGCAATTAACTGCCAGGGCTGTTGAAACATGGGGAATGTTTGTAATATAATCTTAACGAAAAATGGTTTACCGCGAAATGGTACATACGCATGGATCACAGCTCCTTTAGATTTGCTTTTTTTTTTTTAACTAGTTTTATTTAGATAATTGTTGATTCACATAACAGTTGTAAGAAATAATACAGAGAGATCCCACCTTTACAGTTTCTCCCAGTGGTAACATTTTACAAAACCAGGATTTGACAGTAATATAATCCACTGACCTCATTCAGTTTTCCCCATTTTTATTATGTGTGTGTGCATTTAGTTCTATACAATTTTATCGTATTGGGATGCTTTTTTAAAGAACGTGGGCATCTTCTACTCAAGCTCACCACACTGCTACCATCACACTCTTCTCTGTTGCTTTTCTCCTAACTATGCCATATATATATATATATTTTTTTTTTGGTGCGTTTTTTACAAAAATATATTAAAAGTATGCTGATTAGTGAAAGAACATCATAGAATGCTCACTCACTTCAGTATGGTTGATAATAGCACCCTCCAAATAAAAGGAAAACAATGTGTTGTCCAAAAACAGGATGGGTTAAACCAATCACGGTCTATCTATGGGGTGGAATAGCATGCAGCCAATAAAAATGATGTCTTTAAAGAATAGTGAAGTAAGAAAATGTTCACAATAAAATGTTAACAGAAAAATATTTTCTGGCACGGAGCGAGTTCTCAATAAATGCTAATAATTATTACAAATGGTACAATAAGGAATCATGCAATTATATATATATATATGACTCTAAAGCAAAGTAGAAGAACAAATTCCAACAGCAATTATCTCTGGAAAATGGGATGATAAATGATTTTTTGCTTTTGCTTTCTTTGCGGGGGGGGGATTTAAAATTTGGTGCAATTAATATAATTTTAGAACAGAGGGAAATCATGTTATATTAATTTTTTTTAAACCCATGTTCTACGCTCATCAATGAGAGCACAGGCAACCACCCCACCCCCCTCACTGGGCCAGACGCTCTTTCTGAGGAAGCCTGGAGGATGGAAATCGTCTGGTGGGCTGGAATGTCAGATGGCACCTCTGTCCATCTTCTACCTAGAACGTTATGTAATCTTCCTGAGTCTCAATTTTCTGATCTGTAAAAGGGGCACGATTACCTGGGTAGGAAGCTTTTGCACCAGAATTAAATGAGACAATACATATAAAGAACTCGTTGCAGGCCGGACCCATGGGTAGCTCTGTCACTCTTCACAGCCGCAGGTGGATACACAAATGGGGGCCTCCGGGAGGGGTCTGGGGTTGGAGGCCTGGGGACCTCCAACGCTTAGAGAACAGGAAGACGAAAAGACCCAGTGGGGCAGGAGGACACAGAGTATGGGAAAGGGATGACAGGGAGGAGGGAAATCACCTGGGCCCCAGCTCCTGAGAGGTCCCTGTGGGATGGTGGTTGAAGGCCCTGCCAGGTGGGTGGGAAGTGAGAAAGCAGAGCTGTCAAATACAGGGAGTGCTGTCAAGTTTTCCCGTCAAGTGGAGTGGACAAATAAGGCATCTGGAGGGGGGTCAAGGGACAATATGTGTCTAAGACGAATGGGTGCCATTAAGGAAATGCTCTAGGGGGAAGGGGAAAAATTGATGGGGGCCAGACAGAGAGAGCCATGGACTGAGCAAAAGGTGGAGGAGGATTCAGAGTGGGTGGGGGAAGGTCGCCCAGCAGAGCAGGGCAGCTCTCTCCCGAGACAGGCAGGAAGGAAAGGGAATAACGGACGTCCTCACGCTGGACCAAGCAGCACCCAGGTGATCGATAAGGCTCATGTTGCTGTCCCATGAGCCAAGTGACAGCCAGCAAAGAATGAACACTCGGTGAGAGGTGAGGTGTTTGTCACCGTGCTGCTATTCCTCCTTTCCCCAGCCGAGGGTGAGCCTCGTGATTCCGTCAGGGCCAGGATGTCCCCAGAGGCCCCGAAGTTCCCTCCCTCGACCCAAGTGCACCACTCTGGCCAAAGCCCTGAGCTCAGGGTGGCATCTCCAAAGGCAGGGCTCCTTCCCTCCCCAGACCCAGCCAGGGTCCCAGCATGTGCACTGGGGATGGAGACACCAGAGGTCACATGCCTCGTCAAGAAAATGAATCCCAGGTTTCCAGTGAGAGGATGGAGGCTCCAGATCAGTAGCCAACCTGCCCAAGGTCACGCAGGAAGGATTCGGATCTGGGCTCCTCAACGCCATGGTCTTTCTTCTGACATGGCTCAGGGTCTCTGGGACTTTAGGGTTGAAAATGAGAGGTTGACATATTTAAATCTAGTTCTGAAAATTGCTGTTTTAGTGGTCTACTTCTCAGGGAACATAGCCCCCCAAATCTCCAGACACTTTCCTTCCAACCCAACAGTATCCCTCTCCTTAGGATCCCAGATAAGTGGAGGTTGGTTTAACCCATCCTTTTTTTTTTTACACCTACAGTGCCTGGTCTTCCTAGGTGGTCTCCCATCCAAGTACTAACCAGGCCCAACCCTGCTTAGCTTCCGAGATCAGACAAGATCGGGCACGTTGAGGGTGGCATGGCTGTAGACCTGTGGCCTTTTAAAGTGTATTGGAAGCCAGGAGAAAGCGTGCTGTGGGGGTGATGCCAGGAGACTGTCCCAGGGAAGACCCGACCCCCTCGGGTGTGACTTCCTTGTGCTCCAACATCTCCAACATACACTCTCTTCCCCTCACCGCAGGCCCTCATCTAACACCCACACCCCCCAGGAACTACACCCACTGCCCCCGCCTGCCACCTCGGGCCCTTCTATGTGTGGCTTTGGCCTCCTCCCCGGCCAGCCCCCAGGCAG
>NW_006434835.1:14919463-14934010 GCF_000325575.1 Pteropus alecto
CTTCCACTCCAGACCCACCGAGTCAACCTTGCTGAACCCAAGGAAATTTCTCTTGAACCCGCAAGCCTGGAGGTGTGTGGTGTCTCCTCCCGTCCTGGGCAGACTGGGAGGCTGGGATGACCCCCCGGGCTGTCTCAGTGGGCTGTGGACCCTGTCATTTCACAACTGCCTTGACTCCTGCCCACCCCTGACCCTTCCCTGTCTCTCTCTATCCCTCTACCGTCAAATAACACTTTGTTTAAATCCAGGAAGTTCACAGGATGGTTATTAATAAAATGGCCCCAGCAGCTCACTCTCATAAGCTCTGACCAGGCCTCCCGTTCTCAGCTCAGACAACACGTGGCTTTCAGAGCTCAAGGGCACCCATTGCTCTTAACCTTGAACCCTTGAACGAGAGTCTCTTCGATTCAGTCTGAATCCCATCCCCCACCAGGCTTCCCCTAGGTAGGCATGCCAGGTGAGCTAATTTTCAAAATGTAGTAACCAAATAGTGCTGCTTCCACCTCTTGCTTCTCAAAAAAAGTCTTTACTTCCCCACTTGGATTAACACGTTTCTGAATTGCCCACACTAAGGACTATGTTTGTTTTCTTTCTGAACTGAGAGTTTCTGAGCTGAAAATACATTATCTGTTTTGACCATTGGGAGGAAATTAGGCAAACGTGTCAGGAGCCAACCAAAATGTTCATCTACTTTGCCCCAATAAACCTCATTTCTGGGAATGTGTCTTAAGGAAAAAAATACAAAATATTGGGGGTTAAACGCCAACACAAAGATATTTATTGCAGCTCTATTTATAGCTAAAATAAAATGCATATATATAGAAACAAACATCCAACAAGAAAATGCCATGCAGCCATTAAAAAAAAAAAAAAGAAAAAAAAGAATTCTACATCAACACTGAAAAATACTGAGGAAAAAAGTCGGATTAAAGTTAAATGTACATTTACAATTTTGTAAAGAAAAGTGCCCATGAAAAAAGCCCGTTATTTTTTTCTCAAATTTTCCCCTTATAATTTCTTTCAAAGCTGCCAGTGAAGTGGAGCCGTCCCAAGCCTCCCTCGAAGTCTCATGTGGGAAAGAAACCTCAAGTAGCCCTCCCTTCAGAGAAGAAACCATCAGCCACACCTGCTTGGCGCTTAGGAGACAGGAATACAGCACAGAACGCCCGAGGTCTCACAGTGAGATGTGGTGGGAAGCTCCCAATTTTTAAGAGTTCTGATTCAGTCTCTTAGACGATAGGGACAGGGAACTAGTGACTGCCAGGCAAAGAATCGTGAGAAAGAAGGGGACACTGTGTATGAACGGGCTCTGCAAACCGTTAAGGCACCGTTCACTTGCATGACAGTTCTTAGGAGGGGCTAGCCAGCCAAGGGAACCCAGAAAGGCCAGCAGTATCCTCAAGTGGCTGTCCAGCACCTCCTAGCTGTCCAGGGCTTTGCTGCACTCCCAGTGGCCCCTTACAGTGTTGGCCCCTGTGAGTGGGAAAGGATCTTCCTTATGCTGGTTCAAACGGGCCAACTTCTGCCAACTGGTCCTACTTCTGCTTGCTTTATAGAACTACCCAGAAAAATCCCAGGCCCTTGGGCTTGCTCTGTCAGCGTTTGCAAACATCTCTCAAGTCTCCCCTTTTAGGCCAAATGCCTGGCTTCATTTCAGGGTCCCTTGCACAGTCCAGACTGTCTACCGTCCGGCGGCTAGTGGGACACTCTTGTGTGTTACAGAAGGACCCGTGAGAGGGCAGCCGTGCCTGTAACCAAAAACCCTCCAGCTCATCTGACAAGACACTGGCACAAAGCCCCCTCCTGTCCCCGCTCTGGTCTGAAAAGGTCTGTTGCTCAGTCCAGGGCAGACTCTGCTTTCCCAGCAATCATGTCTCACTATCACCCCTCAGAGCTTCAAGTCAAGCAAACTGTCCTTTTCCTCACGCAGTTTACAGTCCCTATTTAATGCGCATGCAGGTGACGTTTTAAAGGGAGGAACTGCCTTGTCTGGACCCAACGCCAGCACTTAACCCCTCCGGAGAAGGCTGTGAACAGTCATGTCAGGGGAAAGGAGACGCAAGACAAAAGGACATTATTACGGTGCTTTTTCCGTTTTTCTTTTTGCACAAAAACAGTCCATTTATTCAAGTGTTCTCCAGCACAAGTACATTAGAAAGGAGCTTTATTATAGTCTTCTGGGCACAAAAAAAAAAAAAAAATGTGATGAAGGCGGAACTGACAGACTTTCTACATCTGCTGTACGCATTGACCTCTTTAATTATTTCATAAACAGCTATGTCACAAGCATCACTTACACAGAGATACAACAGAACACCGGGGGGCGGGGGGGGGGAGGACCCGCCCAGGGCCCCCTCGCACGCGCCCCGCCCTGGATGTCCCAGAACCAGACTGTGAAATGTACATTATTATTGTCAATAAATAGAGAAGCAACCCTAAAAAAAAAAAAAAAAAAAAAAAAAAGGGTGGTGAAAGGGGAACCAGGGAAGGGGGGAAAAAAAAAGGAAAGGAAAAAGGAGGAACTGAAGAAAAAGGGACGGGGCAGGGGCGGGAAGGGGCTGGGAGTAAGTCCTGCATTTAGCTGCGTGGAATGTGGAGTGAAGTGCTCTGCCGCCGGGGTCAAAGCGCAATCGTCTGTAACAGTAAAAGTTATTACCAAATCGGCTACGGAGTTTATTCTTCAGTATGAATACATGATTTCCCACAAGTAAGTAAGCACCCGCTACTTCAATGCCTCAGCTAAAACACATGAAATCGCTCATTTAGTTTTCAAGTACAAAGTTAAAATGCCTTTTTAATAATAATATATCAGAGTAAAATAATAGTCTCTTTTAAACTCCACTACAAGAAAACAAAACAAACAGTCATTGTCCAGACAGCAGACTTAATTTAACAATATATATTTTTAATAAAATGTTTTAGCACCTTGTTGAGTCACCTCCTCCCTCTGCATATTCTAAGGAATTTCGGCATTTTTGTTGTTGTTGTTGTTATTTGTTGAATTCTAGGGCTGTGCAACCAAATCAGTCTGTGAAGTGAAATGGGACTCAGGTGAGGCTTTGATCCTTGCTCATCTCCTCAGGCACGCAGTGCTGGAGGCCACCAGACTGGAGTTTGAGAAAGCCACCCTCCCGCACCCCTCACTGGGGGAGTTTTCCAGTTACAGGAGTCTGTGGGCCTCCGTTCGGGCAATTCAGCCAGGCATGACTAGCAGAGAGATCTTCCATCCTTGTCCTGATTTTGACCTGCTATGCCTCCCTCCCCCAAAGTCTACTGCCTAGGGTCAACGACAAGCAAGAGGTCACCAACCCAAGGCCGCCTCAGCAATACACGGGCACAGGACGGCTGCCCTCGCTTCCAGAAGACCCCGGCCTTCCTTTACCAAAACGTAAAGATTTGAGAGCTTCTGCTAGGACAATGGAGTCAATCCTTTAATCTGTGCTCTTTCTCCCCAGATGCTCCAAATTCTTGTTGTTAATCCCCCGCCTGGGCAGGGGATGAGTGAGAGGGCCAAGCTAGCTCCAGGCCAGCCCCCCACACCTTTCCCATCCTGTGGTAGGTGAGAGGCTTCACCTGCTTTCTGCCAGAGGGCAGGACAACTAAGGCCTGGGGACGATAGCCGATGGCAGATGACAAATTCAGATTCCTCACCTCCTGGATCAAAACAGCCTGGCTAGAAACAGTTCTCACTGGAATCTTGGCTCTGCCGTTCCCCTGACCAAAGCAAACAGCCAGCCCTCTTCTGACCTCAGTGCTAGGCAGGCCCCACGGCCCTCACCCACAGCTCAAGGGGGCTCCTGCAAGTTTCCTGAAAATGACATCTCTGAAAACACCAGTGCCACAGCAACTCTGCACCAAGCAGGACAGCAACAGGCATTCAAAACCGCCTCCGGGATCCACTCTATATATACTGATATATAAAGACGTGAAGACTACGGATTACAGATTTCCTGTAGAACATCTCCCAGATGGCTCCACTGAATCATTCCTTCCCTTCCTTCTATTACAGACCTTCCTGTGGTAGAGATGGTGGGCCATTCCCATCTAGGCTCCCCCAGAATTGCCAGCTAAGCGGGAAGAGTGGGGAGCCAGCCCTTGTTAGACCAGTTCAATGTCCAACAGTCTTCCTTCCCGCTGGGTCTACTGTAGCAACCCCCCAAAACTCACACGGACATCACCAGCCAACCACTCTCAGGCCTGTCCCCAAAGCGAAGAGGTCCTGGATGCTCTTCTGGGGATTTCTCACAGGATGTGAGAAAGGTTCTGGGGTCCAGAGAGAAAAACAGATAGTAACACACTAACGTCATCTGCCATATGCAAGACCCCGCCCCCCACCCAATCCTCAGCTACTGCTCCCCTGGCTTACTGTTTTCCAGCCCGTCCCGCAGGGAAGGGGTTAGCACCAGCCAGCTTGAGGCTCACGGGGCTCAGCAGCTGCCTGCTGGAGACTAGCTTCTTCTCGGGCCGGCAACCAAGGCTGTGTCCCTGGCACAACCAAGGGTCCCTGTGTCCCCCAGCAACCTCCCGCAGACAAGAGCCACAGACCTCTTTGGCACCACAGTCCACTTAGCACCTGCAGTAAGTAGGGAGGCATCATCCTCAGTCCCTAGAAGCCTCGTTTCCAGGGGCAAATAGGCCTGCTCTCCAGGAAGAAAATCCTACCAGGAATACTCTCCAGAATGTTCCCTGGGCCTTTTTAGTTCCTCCTGCTCCATGGCCTCTGACCACAGCTTCATCCACAGCCAGCGAAACAATCCCCACCTTCACTCTCGAACGGCCCTGCCACAGCCTGTCAGAGCACAGTTCCCTTTAGAAGGTGACCCAGCATTTGTCCCCAGAAGTGCCCCAGGATTAGAGGTGGATTAAGAGCATCCCGGAATGGCCAAACTGACACATTCCCAAGGTCCCCTGCGCCCTACCAAGTTCTGTGGGACTGAGCCCACAGGTCGGCTGGCAGCGAAGCTGGTGATCATTAACTCATCCCTTTGAGGGACACCTGGCCAGGCTTCTGGGCCCGGAAAAACAAGGTCTCTTTAAGGATCAGTCACAACGAACCTCCTCTGAGCAAGCTGCCGGCCCACACGCATCCTGACTTGCCACGTCCTTGGCTACCAAGTTTCCTCCCCACACCACCCCTTGGGTGGAGCTTGGGCCATTGGGAAAGGCAAACTCCTTCACATAAGCAGCGGACAAGACTTAGGAGAACCCGAGAACTGAAGGTCTGCAGAGGAAGGCCTGGACTGTCCCAACACTGCAGGGCAGGGGGCGGGCTGGGAAGACCTTAGCACTGGCCAGCGGGGGAGGGAGCACCTTGGACTGCCTGAAGCAGCCCTCCTCCCCCCAGCCTTCCTGGAGTGGTGGTGGTGGACTCCAGGCCAGGGAGATGGAGCCTAGCTGGAGGAGGGGACGGGGCGAGCACCACAGTCAGGTACAGGGACTCCAGAGAGGGAGGGGCAGAGGTATCCCCCCTCTCCTAGCCACTCCAGCTCCCTGGGGGTCCACCATCACCACTGCCACCATGTTACGGAGCTGGCAGGAAGCAACTGGGTGTGATCTTCACAGCCAATCTGACAAGGAAATGAGTAGATTAGGGTCCAGAACTGAGCACCCCTAAGAAGAGCGGGAGGCTGGCCACCGGCTGTAAGCTTACTCCTGAGCAATGAGCAAGGGATTCAAAGCCTTAGTTTAATTTTGTCACCAATTACTAATTTGCTTTATTCAAAACATGAGGTTCACTGTCCCATTTTCTTGTTTTTGAATGGAAGCCCCTTGGCCAAGAACAGACCTGGATGTCAATTTTATTTTGGTAGGGGGAGAATAGGTAGGGGGAGTCGAGGGCTGACTTTACTGGTGCCTAGAGTTGCAGGTCAGTATCACAGGTTGCTAACAGAAGAATCTTTTGACATCACCAGGGGCAAAAGAGAGAGAACGCTACCTGCTAGAGGAGAGCACCTGCTAAAATAAAACCTCCTCCTTTTCCTGCCTTCAGCACCTAGCAACTTCTGGGATTGACAGTCTACCTGCAATCAGGGCAACAGAGGTAAAGAGCTGCAGGGCCGACTCCACAAAGTCCTGAATCCTGGGGAGAGTCGTGCGGGGTGCTCCCTGGCTGCGTGCGAGTGCATTCATTATGCATCGGGGTAGAAATTCGTTCCTGTGTATGCGTGTGGGATTGTTTGATTGGTGTGGGGCTTATGTCTGCAGTGGGACCCGAGGCTCAGCATCCTGAGCCCCCTTCCCCCGCTCCCCACTACATAATATTTCTTATACATGACCCTATCTATGTATTTATATAGCGCCTATCACCATAGGCCCTATCTTTCTAGGGATGCGAACTTGGGACCATGTGCTTGAGAGCACACCTCCCAGCCCTGCCGGTCCCAGGAGGTGCCATCCCCCCTCCCATTATAAAATATATATCTCTATATGCCACATATCTACACCCCATCTATCCAGGCAAGCATCTGCCCATTGGGCCCTCACCCTGGAGCCGCCAATGCCGTCTCCGCCTACCGCCAACGCCAGGCTGCCTGCCTCGGTAGGAAGTGGAACCAAGTGTTGCGCACTTGGGGCTCCAGGTGCTGCTGACTCGAGGTAAGAGCACAGCTATCATCAGACCAAGCACTAGAAAAGAAATACACACCACTCCAATCACACACACGAGGAGAGAGACGGCCTGGTCCTCCCTCCAGCCCTGACACACGTGACTTGAGAGGAAGGGAAGCAGAAGAGAAGAGGGAAGTAGAAGAGGGACATGCCGGAAGGCTGGCCCGGGGGCTCCCCGGCCGCCCAGCTGTTACACCTGGTGGCCCACCTGGCCCGAGGGGTGGGGAGCCAGGGCACCAGGGCCACCACTAACTTAGAAGCACCCTGCTCCCCGCACCTTGGTTTGAAACCTAAAGGGAAAGGGGGGTGGGGGTGGGTTTTTGTTTTCTTAAAGAAAATCTGAAAACAAACATAATTATAACCAGAACCATAAGAATAATTATAACAAAAGGTGTCATCAGCCTCCCAGTATAAAACTGCAGCCTTTGGAGATGACCAAAAACATCACATTCCAGGGGCGGAAGCCGCCTTGTGCACAGAGGGTGGATGGTGGGGCCTCATAAAAGAACACACAAAAGGCGACTTTAGACAGGAAAGCACCAGTACGTTTTGTATGTTTTTTTATTTGCTCCAGGTGGGGTTTTTAACTGTCACTTTCCCACACTCTGGATTATTTCTGATCCCACCACGAGGAGCCCTCGAATCGGCTAATGTGAGAAACTGGGAATGAAGACCCCTTATCCTGCCATCTTGCTGAGGGAGTCTCCTTTTTGAAAAAAATCAAAAGGTTATTGCGTGAGTCTGGATGAATTCCACTCTCAGCTTTCCACGGTCCCGACCACCTCATCTCACCCACAGCCCCCGCCCCCCTTTTTTGGCAGGGAGCAGCGGGAAAACGCTGTTCCCAAATTCTCCTCCTTCGCCTCATCTAACACAAGGGGGCAAAACCCACCTCGATCGTGATTCACCTTCAAGCCAGCTCCCTCTCTCCATCCTTGGTTAAAACCCTTTGCGCATAAGGCAATGTGGAAGCTGATGTTTTTACTCATCTCGCTGTTTGAAAGCACCATTATGAAGTCAGGTTGTACAGTAGTTAACAGTACCTTTTATATATATAGCTCATATCTATCATATATATAAACTGTAAACAAGAGGTAACAGCGGCTTCTAGAAACTGGTTTTCTTCAAGGTTTCCTGTGTAGTAGGCACCTGAAATACTGTATAAAAGGGTCTTGTGTGGTGTTCTCGTCTCCCTGCTGCTAGCTGGGTTCTGTTTTGCATGACCAGGAATGGTGCTGGCAAGACAGCTCAGTGGCTGGGAGGGAATTCTGCCGCCTGAGCGTCTCTGTTTTCTGTCTCCTGCTTGTGCTCCTATCTGATCAGGCTAGAGACAACAACAAAAATATATATATATAGTTTAAAAAAAAAAAAATCCAATACCAATATATAGATTTCTATAGAATTTCCTTTTTTCTGTCTCTCCCATCTTTCCTCTGCAAGGTATTGTTACTATTTTTTGTTATTGATTTTTTGCTGCAATAAACCCTCTTGTTTCAGTCACAGCAAGAAACAAAAACCCAAACAAACAGAAAACCCCTCTGAAAAGAGAAAACAAAAGGTTTGACCAAAAATAAAAAGGGGGGAGGGAGGGAGCTTGGTTTTGTTTTTAAATAGGACTGAAGATTAACATTGAAAAATCAGGAGATGATGTCCAACCCTTTTTTGCAAGGCAAAGCCCTCCGGTGTTTCCGCTTCTGTGGTTTTTGTTTTAAATTCCTTTTTCTCTTCTGGGTGCTGATACTTCTCTCCATCCTCACGTTCTTGGTGTTTTATTGTGTTTTGTGTTTTTTGTTTGTTTAACTTTATGTCACTACCTCAGTTGGCCCTCACGTCCCTTACACACAAGCAAAATATTCCTTCAGCGGAGCGAAGAGGTGGCGGATGACCGGGACGCTCCACGACCGGCCCAGCAGTCTCTGCCTCGCCAAGCGGCTCATGTTGGAAACGTCGGTATAGTGGACAGGGAAGCCAAACACCCTGGGGAGGAAAGGCAGGGGGGGCAGGCAGTGAGCACTGGCGTGTGGGGTTCTGGGAAATCTGTCCTTTAAAACCAGTTCAAGACTCAGCCTGCCCCGCCCCGCCCCCCGGGATCTGAAGGTAAGTAAGATAATCACAGCTAAGAGATGTATCACACAGTAGAAACAAAGTGAGTATTTGTGAGAAACGCCCCTAAGGACAGGCCCCACCTGGGATTTAGATCCACAGTGGGTATCTGAAGTTTGTACGTAATAACTATACATCCCTGATACCCTCCTCACAAGAGAGGTGAGAACCCTCCCCGGGGGCCAAACTCTTGCCTGACCTCACACGTTCCAGGAGTTCCCGTTTGCTCTGAACATTTGTGTAAATCGCCTGTCGGACTACATCAGTTACACTGAGAATGAAGAGATAATCTAGCCCGTGAGTCTAATTTGCACCAAATCAGGGTGCTCAGGCTATAATGCCCACCTGGTCGTGTGCTGTCCTGGTTTGTAAAGTACCTAAAAGGAGCAGCGCGAGTTAAGGAAGCTCCTGTAGCTGCCATGTTTCCCTGGAGATCGGCAGGACCTCCAGGAGCCGAGGCCTCATGGATTGATTCCTAGATGCCTTTTATGTTAGGACCATACCCAGGAATCTGCCATGTTGGGAAATGCCTGGGAAAGCCCACTGCTCACCTGGCATCTGAGGAAGACACGAGCCTGGCCAGAAGGGACAGAGACCCCGCCCTCAAGGACAGCAATCAGAACACACCACACAGCCCATGACACCAGCACGCGCCTTGGGTACCTTTCCATTTCAGTGCACCATAAGATGTCCTCTTTCTCATTCATGAAGACGGGGAAATGCTGGTCTTTGCCCTGCTTTATGGAGTTCGACCTAGTAGTAATGGTCCTCACTTTGCTGAACTAGAAGATGAGGAAAGAGGAATGAGCACTCATTTGCCGGTCATGCTTCCATCATGAGTGCCAGGCGCTCGCCAGGGACTGGTGAGTCAACCCCTGACGAGGCCAGGTCCAGCCAGGGATCCGGGGAAGGCCCCAGTCGTGAGCCTCTGCAGATCCCACTGCCTTGCTCTTCTTCCTACTTGAGGTCACCCAGCCATCCTTAGTCCAATCCCGCTGGCCAGGGGCGTGAGATGTAGCAGCTCGAGCCACTATCCTTCCTTCCTAAGTCTTCTAAGAACTGCTTCCTTCACAAGGGCAGTGATTTGCAGGCAAAAAGATGCCAAATTACTGGGGCTCGAAGACACCTGAATGCTGCCACCTGACGCCTGGTATGCTCGCTCTGGGAGATTTCTCCAGAGAAATGGAGCTTCCACCTCACAGGGGAATCTCTGCTCTGAAGGCTCATGCAGTAGGTCCTGGCCATAAAACTTAATAGCCGAGGGAGATCTAGGGACCCTGGCAAAGATTTCTCAGTGTCTGACTCTCATGGGACAGCAAGCGATGATCAACAAGGAAGGGCTGAAGGCCAGCGAAGACTTTTGTTCTCTCTTCTTGCCTTCCAGGCTTTCCCCTGGATCCCTCCCTCAAGTCTACTGTGTCCGAGACCCCAGTATTACCCCCTAAATTGCATTCACCCTAGCTGCACCCACAGAGCCCTAGAGGGAAGGCAAGACACATCCCTGGTGGCAGCTCTACCTCATCCTGTCCCCTGTCCTTGCCCCTACCCCCAACAGAGCTGACACTGGGGCTAACCTTGGCTATTCTGCCATGCTCCAGACACTCCTGCAGCTCCAGCTTATCATTCACAGTAGATGCCAACGGCCTAGGAGGCAGAAAAGAGAAGGTGACCACAGAAACCAGGAGAAGAGCAGGGACACACCCAGCAGCGCTGACTCGGCAGCCATCTGACTCACACAGGTAAGCAAAAGAGGACCCCATCTCCCCCCACATGTTGTAAGCCCTTCAAATCCCCCCAGAACATATGTACACACACTGCGGCCACCCACGGATACAAATCCACCAAGCATTAATCCTTAATGGTTAATGCAATGAGTCACGTATGAGAGGGTAGACCAGATCACCAAGCATCACTTTCTGTGCGAGACTTTTCTGACATATAAAAATACTTAATGAAGGTTTCACTTAGTGCTCCACCATCTCAGCATGGGAACCACGGGCACCCGTGGTCCAATCGCACTCCAGTGTCCCTCCTGTTTATGCACACACATACCCACTCTACTTAGTCCCACTGGAGCCCCTGCTCCTCCCAGAAACTCAAGAATTCTAGAATTTTAGAGTTGAAGAAGCAGGTAGGAAAATCTCATAGGATTAAGGTCTGTCAGGAGATACTGAGTCAGTGGGTCCATGAAAATGCTGGGCTACATAAGCCTGTCCATTTTCCCGATACACATACCCATCTTGAGAACTTTAGGGGGCACTGTGAGTTTTCGGGTCAGCTGCCCCACCGACTCATCTCCTTCCCATCAATAAGCAGCTTTGCTGAACGGGTACGAGGTTGAGGAAGTTCCTATAACTTCATGCTAATGGCAGAGACAGCTTAGATGACTGAGGCCAGATGAAATGATGTTTCCAATTTACAGGTATCACACTAAGGTGGTTTAAAGTCCACAGTCAAAACAATCTGGAAAATGTTTCCCTTTCTAATCGATATCTAGATTGGGTAGATCACACTCAACTTTTGAGCTGCTCGCTCTCAACCAGAATCTCCTTGTCCCTCGCAGACTTTTTTATAATGAAATGATTACACTAAAGAAATGAAACTTTCCTTCCTTCTTGAGTATTAAAGTCTTTATCCATATAACCTAAATGAAGAGCATCCTTCCAACAAAAGGCCTGACGACAACTAAGTGTGTGGACAGGAAGTGAAGCAGGGCCCTCCAATCCGCCTGGTGCCGCTTCAAGATTCCCTCGCTTGGAGCAGGATGAGGCCAGGCTGTGGGGGCTTCTCATCCCCAACCCCATCCTTCACAACTTTACCTCAGAAGACTAAGACCAGCTGATTCTAAACACATCACCAATGTAGAAGAACCAACTATTTAACTCAGCAGCATGTTGCTTCTTTTGCGTAGAGTCCACTTGTAAAGTTGCCCTTTTAAACCACAAGTTGTTGGCTTCCTAGTCAAGTGTTTTCTATACCCTGACTCCCCTTCCTCCTCAAGAAGGAAAATAAAGAACGTGGCAGAACAGCAAGCTGGTCAGCAGGGGAGGCTGGCCCGAGAGGCTGAGCCCCCTCCTCAGGCCGTCTCCTGCCACGGATCAACCCGCAGCCACCCCGGGCCCGGGAGCTCTCACCAACCTGTTCATACCAGGAAGGTTCCCCCAGAAGTAGCGGGCCCTGTGTGCAGCTGACACTTCTTTGGCATCAATCATCACAGGGTTGGACTATAAAACAGGAGAGAGATTAAAGATGAGCAAGAGAGGAATATTAAAAAGTGGCGGGAAATTTTGCTCGTTTAAGAGTCTTGAAGCCTCAAAGGCTTGTCTCTCAGAAGGCCACACACTGGGACAGCCTGAAGCCTCCAGGAAAAGCCAGAATGAAGCCTAGCCACATTCCACATGCTCTCACTGGAACGTTCTAGACCAGCACAGTCCAACTGAATACTCTACGGTGATGGAAATGCTGTCTGCACTATTCACTACAGTAGCCACTGGACCACCAGCTGCAGGTGGCTAACGAGTACCTGAAATGAGGCTGCTGTGACTGTGGGATTTTAATGTTCATTTGAACACCACGCATGGCTGACGGCTACCAATATTGGACCACACAGCTCTAGTTCACCCAGAGGCTCTGAGAAAGTTCCAAGAAGTGAGGGAGGACGTATTCACTATATGTCCAGATTATGAACCAAACAGACACATTTATAGTCTAAACAGCAACTTGAGAGGTTCCTGATCCTAAGACTTGGGAGCATGGGCTCAAGCTCCCGGACCGCCCACCCCACAGAAATCCTCTGTGCACAGCTCCAACCTGGCTCAGAGCCGAGTAGGGACCCACATGAGATAAGCCATGTTTTCTTCCGAAGTGTCATAAAGCATCCATCATGGTGCCAGGGAGCTAGGATAAGCCATTCTGGTCAGGAAAATCGGTTGTGGCATCTCCAACGTTCCCCCAGTGAAACACCACACAGGACCCAGCCCCAAAAGTCTGGCACCCCACCCTCTTAACTGCCAGGCCCTTCAAGCCCTGAGGCCCACAGAAACATACTAACTACCTCTTAGAGTGTGGCCAGGGGTTCTTTCAGGGGTGGGCCTGTCACAGTGCTTCCTCCCTGTCTAACTGGGAAGCTCCGTGCTTCCCAAACAGGCCCCTTGCAAAGCGGAAGTCCCCAGTCCCCAGCCGCACAATGCAGATGAGACAGGGAGACAAAGCGGCGGTCCAAGGTAGAAGCCATGATGAGTGAGCTGGCCATACCAAGGGTGCTGGCTATACCTCAAGAAATCGCGAGATGTCCCTCTTGTCACTAACGCCCATGGCCACCACATTCTCAAAGAGCCAGAAGAAGGGGCGATCATCTCCCTCCTTGGGCCGCGCATCATGCAGGAGGCGGTAGAACTCAAAGAAGAGCCGGCCAGTGCCCTCTGAGAGGCGGAAGAGAAAGCCGTCAGCTGGGCTGTCTGCAGAGACAGGGGTGTGGCTCGGGCACGGGGAGGGCACGGGAGAACAGGGTCATCGGGAATAGCTGTCCCAGGGCAGAAATGTCCGAGTAGGAAACCTACGTGCAGAAGCACCAGCTGAGAAGGTGGTGGGGTGAGCTCAGCACCTACCGTAGAGTCCCTTGCGGGCAGGGTTGACGATGGAGAGATCATTGCACGGACTGCCCCCAATCACCAGATCGAATGGGCCCCACTCCTGGATCTGGGAAGATAAAGGTAATGTGATGGGCCTGACGTCCAGGGACAGAGGCAGAAAGGGAAACAAATTATCTGTGAATTTGGCAAAAAAAGTAGCTTGGCGTGGAAGAGGTGACCCAGCTGCTTTGTATTCTCACTACATATACATATTCATATAAATATACTATGTACACACACACACACACGCACACACGGTACAGCCACAGGCCAGTCACTGAGGCCCTCTGGGCTCAGTTTCTGAAACAATAAAGTGAATGGACCGAACTGGATAATCTCTGAGGCCAGCGGGGAAACCAGTGTGTTCCCAGCAGGAAAAGCAGCCACTCGGTGAGAAGGCAGTCCTGACCGGACAGCTGAATGCAAAGGTACTTTGTGCTCTGCACACTCCGCACAGGGCGTCTGGGCCACCTGAATACCCTTCAGGATTCCTGAGGGCCTGCAGTTTCGGGGGTAGACACAGATAACTGGAAGGGCAAAGGGCCATTTAGGTAAGACCCTGCCAGAGCTCCCTAGAAATGGAGGCTGGTAAAGTTGCGGCAGGAAGTACCAAGAGGACAGACACCCGACTGCAATCCTAAGCCCTCGACGAAAAAGGGCCTTGAAACCGGCCAGGAACAGCCTGAGCTCCACAAAGCCAGCTTCCCAATTCCCATTTTGATCTGCCCATTTACCCTCTCGAGACAAGGAGGAAAATGGAAGAACGGAAGAGGCTGGCGGGGGAAACGGGGAAAGGAAAAGAATAAATGAACAAAACGTAAGGGGGCTGGTGCTGCTTCCGGGAGCTGAGCGTAAGGGACATGGAGGCGGGTCAGGTCCCACAGCACTGACATACATGCTTCTGCGTGACGCTGCGGACGTCCCCGACGTACATGATCTTCCCTTGGTGCCGCACCATGCCCACCGTGATGGAGTCTTCACACACCTCCGAGGCGATGTAGCGGTCCACCTGAATGCCCAGGTCCTTCAGCACCAGCAGCCCTGCACCGGCCAGACACATCGATCAGCAACAGGCCCAAGCCCAGCCCTGCCCAGTCCAGGAAGCTGCCTGCAATCGTTCTGGACCAAACGAACATCAATAGCAAAGACAGTGAGGCTGTTTCAGGTCTAGTTTGATCTACTTCGAAGGTGATCAAGGCCAGGAAAG
>NW_006434835.1:14934031-14943819 GCF_000325575.1 Pteropus alecto
TCAGAATCCAGGGAGGATAGCAGCTGACTTTTGGGTGGCCTTTTCTTTGCTGTTTCTCCATCTTGCACACACTGGTCCTTCCTTACCACCCCGCCCCCCAAAACATCACCTCCTGCTGCAATTCTACTCATTCTTCAAGACTCGACATAAATGAATCCAAAAGTGTTTCATCGATGTCCTGCTCCAACGCCACAGCCCCCTGGAAGCACGTCCCCTCTTCTGTAAGCCCCCAGAGTGTCTCTCTACGTCATCAGAGCAGCCAGTGTGTATTCCTATTCAGCCTTTCTCCTGCCTTTCTCCTGAGCTGCAAAGGGTCTTCAAGACTGAGTAGGTCTCATTCACGTGTTTCTTCCTGAGCTAACTGCATCCACTTCCTTACCATGATTCCCACACAAACACTTGCTGAATAAAGGCAAAGAAACAATTAGCACAGACCCTGAAAGCTTCCAGAAAAACAGGCCATCATGGCACCATTTCCAATGATCCCATCAGAACTCTCCAGCAAGAAGCTTTTACAGCCTCTCTGGGGTGTGACATGGTTTTTAAGGCCTGGAGATTTCCACCTGGGAAACCAAAGCCGTAAGTTAACCTTTCTGGGTTCACAGAATATCAGCACTAAATTGTGAACAAAAGACAGACAAAACACCTGGCCGAGGATGCCACCCCCACCCTAGCCCTCTGGGCTCAGACTACCCATCCACAGGAAAGCAAGTTCAAGTTCTAGGAAAATTACTCCTTTCTTAAGAACTAACAATCCTTCACCTGAGGGCAGGGTGGGAGTGGATGCTGTCAATACCACCTTCCATGAGGGCTTTCTGGCAAGGTCAAGGAAAACCATATTAAAAAAAAAAAAAAACCCCTATGCGGGTGACCCAGTATTTATTTCCTAAGAGATAATGGTTTAAGTATATAAAGATGTATGCATAAAGATGCTTGTCACAGCACTGCTCACAACAAAATAGTAAACAACCCAATAGAGTGTTAAATAGATTATGGCACCTGATTCAATGGATTCCTATGAAGCATTCACAAATAAAGAACGGAATTCTATACTGGTCGACATAAAAAAGTAGTCATAATGTCACAAATGAAAAGGCAAGTTACAACACTATGCATTTTACTATCCTTTTGTTTCATCTATCTATGTATAATTATATAAACACTCATATATATGCACACACAAAAAAATCTAAAATGACATACACCAAAACACTAATTATAGGATTGTGGGCAATTTAAATGTTCTTTACTCTCTTATTTATAGTTTGTTGGCAACTTACAATCAAAGCAAAGCAGAATTGCCTATGAATTTGTTTCGGTTGCCAAATCTGTCCTTAGAGAGACTTTGTGAAAACTGTCAATGATCTCTAATGACTGCTCTGCCCTCTGCTGGGGAGCCTCCCCCATTAAGGAAAGTATCCACCAGACATGCTGGTTTACCTTTTTTTTTTTTTTTTTAACTTTTCATTGAACACAAAGTTTCCACTTCAGGGTAATGTTTTTTTTAACAGTTATAATGTTCACTAGTAAATGTTTTGTTTCGCCAGAAACACACACAGCCACAAGCAGAGCTCCAAGTCCCAGGACGAAGATGCCAGCACCTCTCGGGACCTATGCCACGCTCACCTGTAGCAATCCCATCAAATAGAGACAGCACCCGGATGGGCTTCCTCTTCTCAGCTGGGACAGGCGGGTAAACCTTTGGAGGGTCCTAGGCAGTGAACACAACAGGCCAGGTGAGTGCCGAGGCGTGTCCTACAGCTTTGCATGCAGGGCGCCCTCCCAGCCAACTGTAAGCACTTTAAACTTTCTAAACCTGCACAGCTGGCACGTGGCTCAGGCACCTCCGCTCATCACAAGGCCCCAGGACCAAGCGAGGCACTCTCAATTCAGCCCAATCTGCCCTCTGGCAGGTAAGGGTGGAAAAGAGCTCAGGAGCACGCCCCAGGCCCAGCACTCACAAATTCCTGGTCGTGGTTATTGGCGAAGAACATCTGGAGCCGAGAGGGCCAGTCGTCCCGCCGCCGCAGCAGCCCATAGGTGCCCTTGTGCCCACACATGTAGCAGTTCCAGGGGTCTTCCTTAATGGCTGCCTGGGCAGCCCCTGGCCCCACCAAGAGATCTACACACTCCACGCAAAAGCACCTGGAAGGAAGCCCAGTGCAACAGAGGGACTCAGCTCCTGGCCAGTCCTGGATAGAGCCTGGCTGGGCAGGGCTGGGCAGGAAGCTAAAGCCCCAGTATGGGCCAAGGAGGCAGGGATGCTACGGGCTGGGGGGACTCTCACCTGAGCGCTGCTACGGGCTGGGGGGACTCTCACCTGCGGGATGCTACGGGCTGGGGGGACTCTCACCTGCGGGATGCTACGGGCTGGGGGGACTCTCACCTGCGGGATGCTACGGGCTGGGGGGACTCTCACCTGCGGGATGCTACGGGCTGGGGGGACTCTCACCTGAGCGATGCTACGGGCTGGGGGGACGCTCACCTGAGGGATGCTACGGGCTGCGGGGACGCTCACCTGAGGGATGCTATGGGCTGGGGGGACGCTCACCTGAGGGATGCTACGGGCTGGGGGGACTCTCACCTGAGGGATGCTACGGGCTGGGGGGACTCTCACCTGCAGCAGTTGTTGTTCCCGCACATGAGCACCTCGCGGCCCCCACAGCAGATGGTGCAGTAGGACTGATAGCCGTCGTCATCGTACTGGTAAGCACACTCCAGGAAGCAGTTCTAGAAAGCAGGGTGGAGGGTCAGACCACCGATAGGACCCCGGACAGCCAGAGTGAATGCAGACTTTGAACCCAGCCTCTGGGCTCTCACTTTGGAACCCCAGCTCAGCCCTAGAGACGTGACCCTGCCACCCATCCAGCCGGGCTTGGCCCAAACCACAGACCAGGAAAGGGGACATCAATGCCACCAGTAGGTCTCTCTACCACGGCAGTGGACAGAACTGAGGAGGCCTGAGAGAAGGCCAGGGAGGTAGCTGCACCCTTTGTCCCTTGCTGTGGCTCTGGGTTTTCCTCCCGAGTCCGGAGGTCACAGAAACCACCCCCCCAGCAGTCAGCCTGTCCTCCCCCGACTTCGCACTGGTGATGGACGTTGTGAGCCCACATCCAGGACTAGCATGGACTTTAGAGGGAAAAAGAACCTTTCAAAGGAGGAAAAATAAGGGCACGTCAAATGCTTGAAGCCCAGGGGTCTCCCAGGGGTCTGTTTTATCAGGACTCTGCTTCCAGGGCAAACCTTGGAGCCAACCTCCCAGCTGCCCCCAACCCGCCCGCAACGAGGCCGAAGGTGAGGAGATGCGCTCAACCAGGGGCCCAGGGGCGCCCTCTATCACGTCTCTGCTGGGTGTGCCCCCACCTTGCAGTTTTGGCACATTCCTCCAACGAAGAGAGGGTGTTCCAGGGTGACATTGAGGCTCCCACAAGAGATGCAAATGTCTGGAAAGCAGAGAAAGTGGAGTGAGCATGGCTGCAAACCGCCCCCCCCACCACCACCACCAGCCAAAGCCACTCCAGAGAAGCTACAAAACAGGGGCGTGCTGGAGCAGCAGCCAGAAAGGAAGGCAGAAAGGATTCTGGGAGGCGCCCCACGGGACAATCTCAGAAGGCCTCTCATCTCTCAGAGCAGCAATGCCACCAGCCAGGAGCGGCATCATACAGGGACAGGAATCTGATGATGAGAACAGGGTCCTGCCCCCCGTTACTCTGGAAATAGCCCTTGGACAATCCGTAAGTCCTGAGCCCCTGTCTCCATCCTTCCTAGGCCAAGGGCCCCAAGCTAGGCACACTACCACTAAGCCAAGGGAGATACACATGGGTTGCTAATGACCACTGGATGAGAGAGGGTGAGGAGAAGCAGAGGTCAAAAGGTCATATTCAGGCAAGTTCAATCAAATCCAAGAGAGGCCACCCTCTCTGACCCCACTGAGGGCTCCTAACCCCTAACAGCCAGCCCATACCACTGATAGGACAGTAAGATTACGGTGCTGGGAAGGCAGATGTATGCATGAAGCAGGCTTGGAGGTGGTGGGAACATGCAGGACAGACCCTGCTACCGAGTACTGATGTCCCACGTCACCCAAACCTTTCTAAGTACCCAAGCACCAGGCACCCCGCTAGGAGCCAGCCTGCCTGCCCGTCCCGGGGCCAAGACTATTGACTTCTCAGGGACTGTCCAGCCGACCCACCGTGACTCACCCTCGATGTTCCGGCACTTCTGCCGCACCTCGTACACCAGCCGCTCTGTGGAGGGGAGGGAAGCCAAGCATCAGAGGTGGCCGCGAGGGCCTCACCTGCTCCTCTGAACGCTGGCTTCGCCATGCCACTCTCCAGAGCCAGGCCAACTACCTCTCGTGCGTTCATCAATAATCTCCTTGACCTTGGGCTTCTCAGTTGTGCTCTTTCGGGGCTTTTTGGCTGGTGGAGGGGGTGCATAGGCAGCTGCCTCAGGTTCAACCCACATGTCTGTGTAAACTTCTTTGTAGGGATTCTTCTCCTCTGGGCGGGGAAAGGAGGTGGTAAGATCTAGGTTACCAGCTGACAAGGAATCCCAGGTCCCTCCCTTCCTCCATTCTACCTACGATGGGGTGCAGGTTATTCTAAGCTCCAGAGCAGTACTGCCCCTACCCAGACCCCCGGAGAGGGAGACTGTGGCCATTCCCACCAGGCCCCTCAACGGAGGCCTTGGGGGCTCCCCCTAAGCATGACTTTCGCCCCTCTTGCTGGCAGGGGTCCCAGAAGGCTGGGCTGGGCCCCTGCATTTACCTTCTGGTGGCTCCAGGCCCTTGGGGCCAGAGGGCTGGAAGCCCCCGAGGGCCCACTCGATCATCTGTTTGTTCTGCACCTCCACGGCCTTGGCAGTGTCGCTCTCGTCGCTGTCATGGCACGCTGGGAACAGCTTCCCCGCTCGGCTGCTGGCCACCTGCCGGGCAACATGAGTGGGGGAGGGCATCAGGACGGGCTGGAGGACAGATGTGAGTACTGAAGGTAGGAAAAGGTGCAGGGGAGGAGAGAACTATAGGGGAATGTCTGGGGAGAGAGAGTGCAGAAAAGGGGTGAGTGAGGTGGACACAAAAGGAGTCTCTACAGGGCCTGGCAGGCAGCCCCTCTGCCCGGGCCTAACCTCCGTGCTCCAGCTTCTAGATCAACTTGCAGTCCCTGCTGTTTAAGCTCCCTCTCTGAATCTCTCTGAGGGCGCTCACCTGCAGGACTTCGTAGATGGCTTTGCGGTACATGGGCTGCTTATTGTAGGTGGCCTGGTGGAAAGCACTGCAAAAGGAGCTCAGCGGCATCAGCTTCTCAACACACACCTGGAGGGACAACCACCACCCTTGTTTTTCCTTCTTCCACACTCATCAAGCACCCACCACGTGCCTGGCAACTGGCAAGAAAGACTTGGCCTCTGCCCTTGAGAGGACCGGATACATGTACGATTACATGATGCAAAGGACCTGAATGCAAGCAGGCAGGGAATTCTGGGGAAAAGGTTCCTGAAAGGCAAACCCTTGGCAAGTATCCTAGCTCACTGAGCCACCAGAGCAACCTAATTATCTCGCAGGCTTCATCCATTCACACAGAGTGAGAGAAAGCAGAGCCCACTTCTATCACCCCAGTTCCATGCCGTGCCCCCAGCCAAAACCAAAGGCCCTGAGACTAATACTCCTTCCTCCCCAAGGCCACCGCCGAACCCCACAACTCACCACTGAGAACTTGCCGTCTCCGAACCACATGACCCAGCGGGTGCCTTCAGCTGCTCGACTCCGGCCGGTCATCCACCAAGACACAATGCGGCCTGGCCACCAGGAGAAGCCCCGCAGTTTCCCCCACACCAGCTCCCCAATGCCAAAGCCCCGGCCGTCCTGGAGCCCCAAGGAGCAGAAGTCATTACACAGTGGTCACGAGGCCCTGCCACCCTGACACCCCCCCACGGCAACCCAACCCTGGGCATCTGAGAGTCAGGACAGCCAGGAGGGAGCTCCATCTGAATGAACCAAAACTGGGGAGACGAAGAGGCCTGGGACCAGATGGAGAGAGGAGAGCAGGACGGGAGGAGCTGGCAGTGGAAGGACCCAGGACAGAGCTGGACGAGGCAGATGAAGAAGCAAGCCGCTCACCTCGTACTCCGGTTCGTCATCGGCTGCTTTGGTGGCGTTCTTGTCCCCAGCATCGGCCCCCACGGGCTCAGGAGTGGTGGCCACAGTGGGGGATGCAGGGTCGGTGGGCTGCTGCACTGCAGGAGGGCTGGCCTCCTCCACTTTCTGAGACTCGCCAGACCCCTGGTTTTCTTCCACAGCATTCATTACTGCAATCACCTTAGCTTTCTTCTCAGCCTGGGGAAATAAGAAACAGGAGTTACCTTGACCTTTCCAGGTATTAGCAAGGCCACCTGATATACTTAGGGCACTCCTCTCAATCTCCGTGGTCTGGAGACAGTGATGGGAAGTAAAGGGTTGGAGAGATTCTTCCCTCATCAACTCAACTGGCCTGCCACCGAAAACAGAAAGATTTGAAGTTGAGAGGTAAATTCCAATCACTGGGCTCAATTCCAGCCTTCTCTCCTGCCTCTTAGGAAAGCTTCCTCCCAGGTCGAATCTTTCCCGATTTGTCACTGTTATTAGTTGGCCATCCTCTGACTTGAAAAAGTTAATTCTGTTCAGATAGGAATTGTGCACCTTTGCCTAAGCACAGACTTTGGCTCCATCCTCTCCTGATGTATTTCCCAATCAAGAACCTATCCTCTTGGCCTTTCCTCCACAATTTTCCTGGGCAACCATGTGGCGTCCAGACCACAATTCTAGTTTTGTCGTGATGTCTACTAATGATGAAATCACTATGTTTAAAGAGCACGTCTCCTTCCCCATCTGCTCAAACACCACAGAAAGCCCCGGAAGAGCTTGCCCGCTCACATGCCATGCTGGAGTTCTCACGATCACATCCAATGCACGTCCTCTTCCCAGATTCACCCTTTCCTTCTATGTGCAGCTTTCAGGTCCACACATAAACACATTTATTCTTTCGACAATTATTCACCGAGCACACACTACAGGCCAGGCGTCCTCTCTGGACAGCCTCCGCCCTTTCACCGTCTCGAACTTCATCTTTCAGGCTCTGCCCCGCAGGCGCATTTCTTCTCCCAAACTATTCCGGGCTTCCCATTTCCCTGCAAAGGGCCATGAAACCCTCGATTCCCTCAGTTCCGAGGGCTGAGGGCTGTTCAAACCTCATCCTGCCCCAGGTTCTGGGCTACTGAATCTAGAACACGTGGCCCTGACACTTCAAGGCTCTCCAGCCCGTCCACCACAGCTCATGCAGAGAGACAAAATCCCATCTTCGATGTATCTTTCAACACGAAGATTTCCCTGAGAGGTTGCAGCTGTTAATGTAAACCCATCAAGATGAGAAAAGACATCAGAAAGCAACCTGGAGTATGAGTCCTAAGTTGGAAGTCGAGCATCTACATCCCTATCTTAGCCTTGCAACTCATTAACAGCTGACTTGGGAACGGACCCTTCTCTCCCCTAGTTGTTCCAATCTACGAAGGCATTTGAACAGATTTCTCTTAACCTTTTCTGAGTGGTATCGAGTAGTCCAAGACTCTCCAAAGCCTGTCAAATGGCTCATGCCCCTGCCCCCCATCCCAGGGTTCTAGGTTAAGAATTTTGGTTTTTAAGCTCAATGGCCTACTGTCTTAGAGATTCATTTCATTTCATTCGATTTTCAAGTCTTTGCTCCCAGCCAATTGGCTTCTGGTGGCGATTCCTAATAAAACACTGAGGATGGAAGTCCAAATCTTGTTCTTTCTCTGACTCAACAAATTCTAAAATGGGATGATGCATCCTTTGCCCCCCACCCACAAACAGCTGAGGGAATGAGGTGGCAGGATACAGAGCAATTGCTCATCCCTCCCTAGCCCCTCACCTGGTGGAACTTTGTCCTCCCCTTCCTCCTATCAATTATCTACCGCCTCCTCCCCCACAAGAAGGTGGGCCTAGGTATGCACTCAACCAGAGGGGGAGGGGATTCTCTTCTAGAATCATCAGCTGCTGCAGCCCTAACCCTACCAGCTCCACTCACATAAGCACCATGCCTAGCTGTCTCTGCTCCCTTCCCTTCACCCTGCCTCCTCGAAGTCCAAACATGACTGATCTAGACCAGGGTGCTGCTCTGGATGACCCAATGACCCTGCTTCCAGGACAAGGCCCCTCAGCCAGAACAAGTTGTACAGAGGGCAGGAGAGGGGCCTTCTGATGAAAGGAGCCAGAAGTCACTTCCACAGCAAGCAGCAGCGGGTGGGCGCCGGGCTCCCCAGGTCTAGGAGTGAGTCGTGCCTGACACCACCCTCCACACTCCCCCACAGCCCCTTTGTCTCTCTTCTCCACCCCTCCACAGCCAGTTCCTGAACATTATTCTTCCCCCACAACTTCCCCCAGCTTGTCAGATGCTGCTGCTGATGGCTGTTAAGCGCCCCCAACCCACTAGGTGCAGGAGAACATGCACCCAGCACAATTTCTGGCAGACGGAGGAGGAAGAGGGCCTCCTTCGTGACAAGGCCAGCAGGGATGGGGGAAGGAAGAGGGGGTGGGTTAGCAGCAGGAGGCAAGTGAAAAGGGGAAGAAGGGGCAGAGACGGTGGTTGGGTGGGGGAGGGGCCACATTAGAGGAGTCTGCCCAGGGCAGTGCGGGAATGCGTTTTTTTTCCCACCTTCACTCCAACCCATCTCCCTAAGCAAACAATAGGAGAAAGAAGGGCTTTGGCTTTGGGGCTAAAGGCTCCTACCCCTAATTCAGAAGACCCCATCCCAGGGTGGCCAGAGAGATTGGGCAGGATCAGGAAGACCCTATATTACCCTCCAACCACTGCGCCTCAGTGAAGCCACTTTGCCTGGAGTTTGTCCAGCCTGGAAAGCCACTGGCAACTCCACTCTAGTGGAGGCAAAGCCTCCCCGTCCAGTCCCATCTCCTCGGGCAGCTGTCCCACCTCCACTCCCCTCTGCACTCAGGCTGCTTCCTGTTCCAAAGGTCAGAGGTCTGGGAACCCATGCTGACTCCCCGCTGGTGCAGTGATCCAGGGCTGTCGCAGGCACCTCTCCTGTCGCAGGCCACAGCGCAGTGTCAGGCTGCCTCCCACGGCACCCACGGATGTGCCACAGCCCCCTGTCAGTCGCACTGCTCCCTCCATCCCCAGCACCACTTCTTCCTGGCCGCCTGCCCCATGGCACACGAAGAGGCCGAAAGGTTGGCACAGCCTGAGGACAGCGTGGTCCACCAGGAAGGAACACAGGTCAGAAGGGAATGCCAACCACCCAACTGCCAGCCAGCTCAGCAAAAAAGCTGCTTTCGGCCCAACTCCTGGGCTCCCAGCACCCTGTGGCTGGGGCCTGTTCCCCAGCCCATTGACCACTGCCAAGGGCTCACAGCAAGGCTGCTCTTCCTGGTCCCTGAACAACCAGGTCCCACCTGAGCGCAGGGAGGAGTGGGGCTTGGGGCTCCTGAGGAGGGAGTGGGTGGGACAGCAGTAACTCAGCATCTCCAGAACTCAAGCCAGGCAGGGGAGCCAGCTCGTGCGGGCCAGGGAGGCTTACTTGACTCTTCTCAAACCCAGAGGGCTGCAGCGGCCCAGAGATCCTCCCACCGGCACTGCCGCCTCCCCGCCCCCAGCCTCCCCAGGGCTCCGTCCAGGAACCTACCCATAAGGCCAGGTGCAGCCCCTCTGTGGTCCGGCTCAGGTGTGAGGCCCGGCCCTGAAGCTCTGTAAGTAGCTGCCCGTCTGGGGGGAGGGGAAGGG
>NW_006434835.1:14944093-14950645 GCF_000325575.1 Pteropus alecto
CCCCGCCCCCTCTCCCCCAACTCGCCGGGAGCTGAGTGCGGAGCCAGCGGGCAAGGCGGGGAGCCCGCTGGCAGCGCTGGGAGGGAAGGCGGGGAGCCGGGAGGGGACGGGGCAGCTCTCCAGCTGCGGAGGTAAGCTGGGAGTGCAGGCGAAAGGAGAGAGGAGCTTCTGGACCGTCTGCGAGAGCTGGGAGAAAGTTGTTAAAAGTGAGTTTCTCAGAACACACCGAAAAAAAAAAAAAGGGAAAAGCTTACAAACGAGCGAATAGACTAAGACGCAGAAGGTAAACCCTAAGCACACAGAGATGGATATAAAGCGCCCGCACAGAATTGGGGGCCCTCCAGAACAAGAACTGGGGGTGTGTGTGGAGGGGGTCGTCTCTTAACGCTACAGGTGGCTAGAGAGGGGTGCCTTTAAAAGCTGGCTGGTCGAGTTCAGGCTTTGAATATCTCTTCCTGGCCAACCTGGGTCCCCTAGTTCACTTTGGGTCTGTCTTGGATTTCTCATTTTCTTTTTTTGGGACCACTGCCATGGGCTCACACAGGGCTGCTCTTCCTGGTCCCCCCTTATCTGCCGGGTATTGGATCCAAGATCCCTGGCGGGTGCCCAAAACCGTGGAGAGTAGTACCCAACACTATATATACTGTTTTTTTCCTGTACGTACCTATGATGAAGTTTAACTTATAAGTTAGGCACAGTAAGAGATTAACAACAGCTAATCAAATAATTATAACAGTGTACTATAATAAGTTATATGAATGTGGTCTCAAAATATCTTTGTATTGTACTCCCACTTTTTCTTGTGATGATGTAAGATAAAATGCCAATATGATTTGATGAAGTGAGGTGAATGACTAGGCATTGTGACATAATGTCAGAAGGAGGATCATCTGCTCTGGGTGATTCTGGACCATGGAGCCATGATGATGTCGATGGTTGGGGAGATTTATTATTTTTGGACTGTAGCTGACCTCCAGTAACTAAACCCTCAGAAAGCAAAACTGTGGCATTTCCTTCATTTCCAAGCACAGTTTCCTGCAGCTCAAGAATACTACATTCCTCATCTTCTGGAGCCTCCAGGTGGAGCCTCCAGGTACAGCCTCAACTATTTCAAGCTCCCTTCTGAGCAGAGGCCCCAAGAAGGACACACACACAAGGAATTGACAGAGTCAACTAGACTTGGAGAGACAAGGTCTCTGAAAAATAAACATCTGTAAAGATAACTATATCACAAATAACAAACCCAATGAGCCAGGATGGCTTAGAAGCCAACAAAAAATGGGTCGTATGGATGATAAATGAGGTTACATAAATCACTGCAGAGCAGAGACTGAGCCTGGAGGAGGAATAAGATTTGGAATGAGGTAGGATAAGCAGGGAATGAGAGACATTTAGTTTTCAGGTTGGGGGTGGGGGGCAGCCAATACGACTAAAGCTAAAGATGTCAGTGGATAGATCCTATAGCAGTGAAGAATAACCACAGGTTTTCTGATGAGATGAATGGGTATTTTTGGCAGGATTAGCCTGGTTTCAGTTTGCAAGATGAATAAGAAAGAAGAGCAGAACTGAAGATAAATGCTCACAGCAGCCGAGGGCTTTTTGGCCAGTGGCATTTGTCAGAAGATCTGGACTTGCTTTCTGGTACCATCATCATGACCTTGAACAAGCCACTTAACCCCAAGAAGTCTGTTTTTTCATTTGCAAAACAGAAGTGATGACATCTGCCCTCCCAGGCTCTGAAATACCAGCATCTCTTAAGCAGATAATGCCCCACAGTCAGCTGGGACATACTAGCTAGAACAGGTGCTGGTTTGATGAAGTCAAGAGATGACTTGTGAAGGAGAGCCAACCATCACTGCTGGGGCTTGGCACCCTTCTGGGCAAGCAAGCCCTGAAGAGGTAGGAGGACTCTAGACCAGAGTGCCCTCTCCAAATAATACTTGGAGAAATCAGACTTCCCTCTCTCAACCCCATCTGAGACCCAGAATCCATACAGCAAGAAGGCCCTCTTCTGCTCCAACCTGTCTTTCAACCTAATCAAGATATCTGCTTGGTATAATTTTTCAGGAGAACCCTGAACAGAGATGAGAAGACCTGAATTTATACCTCTTGCCTGCTCCTACCCTTTAAGGAATGTAATATGACTTGCTTAGCTGCTTCTCTCACTGATTCCTCCTTGGCATCCAGGCCCTGTCAACAGGCCACTTTACACCTCACCCCAGGCCTCCTCTCAAAATGAAGTCTATGGTCAGGCTTGGCTGGCTCTTTTTAATAACACACTATCTCATCTATGGCATCTCCTTTTCCATTATTATAAGGCTAAACACCTTCTTCTCTACACTCTGTTCATCTTGGGACTTCTTCAGACAGTAATGATGCCTCTGCATACAGCCAGGACTCAAAGTGTCAGTTTCACTTTCTTTTGGCTGACTTAAAATGTAGCCTCTCCCTCCAGCTGCTAAACCTCATTCTCATTCTTTAAAATGAAGCTCAAATCTCACCTCTTCCACAAAGCTCCCAACTTAAGCAAAAGGAAGCCCAAACTCAAAGGTGTCCCTCTGCCAACCTAGGGCACCATCCCTTTCCTGTAGCTATTGGACAGGAAAAGTTACCTTTTTCCATTAGAGATTTTTGCCTCCTTTGTGCTAAGTAGGCAGAGACAGACCCCCAAAGCAGAAGAGACTTCAAGATCTAGGACAAGAGGTGACTTTAGTAAAAGGTCAGGAAAAAACCAAGGCAGCCTTCTAGGATCCTCAGGTCACGTATGTCCTCATCCTGCCAGAGTAACCCTCCCTGGGTGATTACTAGGATAGGACTTTTGATTAAGATAGTCAACCTAAAATAGCAGGGTCATGTAAAATAGCCGGGTTCTTGGAAATGTTATAAAGAGTATGTTGAAAGGAGGAACTCCTCGATGAAAAGAAGATCTGATGGATGTCAAGAGCCTAAAAGAAGTATTGGAGAGGAAGTAACCAGCATGGTCCAAAAGAGAGGGTGACCTGAAAGAGAGGGCACATTTCCTGTTTGGCCAGCAGAGAGCAGTGATGAAAATACCTCTTAAGGACACCTGACTCTCTTAGCCCCGATCCTGTATTCATCAAGCAAACTTCTAATTTTAATTACATTTTCCAATGACTCTGATACCAGTAAGTTGCCAGAAAACAGCAGGGCAACTCTGAAGATCTGTGTAGCCAAGACAAGTCCTGTAATAAGCTGGTAAATTTGACATCCTGGTATACGTCACCCTCCTGTGTCTCTGAAGAGCATGATCACGATAAATGCCATTAATTTGACTTTCCGGCTCACAGAACTGGGTTGAGACACTAGGCTATGTCCCCCACCGAAGGGCAGTAATTCCCACAGGTCCAGGTGGGAATGCCACACCCGTGTGACTGATTTTAACATGTACCACTTGAGTCCCCTTTATTCCAATCAGAGGAGCCGCCATCCCTAGAAGTCATCTGCAAAGCCATACATTGGGAAGACGCTGCATATTTCCTGCCACACAAACATTTCCACTGACCTCAAGGCCAGAGAGACTTTATCCAGACAAAAGACCGTGATATCAGGACATCTGGATGTCTATTCTGATCCTGTCATTCTCCCACCTACAGCTTGGCAGCTTCGGTGCTACGCACTAGACCTCAGACTGCCTGCCGATTACATCAGCGCTCTGCGTGGCACGCAAGGCCTCCACAATCTGCAGCACTTACGTCACACAGCCTACACTCTGCCCACCCACTCGCTATTCCCCAAATACGTGTATTTTTGTGCCTTTGCTCATGCTTTTCCTGCCCCTCCCCTTCGAATCCTACCTATCCTTTGGTCCAGTCCACCAGTTACCCCCACCATGAAGGCTTCTCTTGACCCAAACTGTCCTGCATGTACTGTATTGGCTATTTAAATTAAATAAAAATAACAATTCAGTTTTCCGTCGCACTGGCCACATTCCAAATGTCTAATAGTTGGGGCTTGGGGGCCCCTGGATGGCACAGACTTTAGAACATTTCTATCCTTGCAGAAAGTTCTACTAGACAGTGCTGCTCTGGTCCCTCACCCTTATCTTTCCCCACTGAAAAACTACCCTGCCCCTCCTCCCCCTCCATACTTCAATAGCACCTTGTACTCCTGCCAGTCTTTGCCTGTGCTAAGGTGATGGTGTGCTCATTTTCCTCTTCTACGAGATTAAAAATTTCTAGAGGGCAGGGACTGTATCTCATACAGCTTCATACGGGAGCAAGGTGGACCAGAGTGCTTTGCGCATTGTGAAGGATTAAAACAGGGTTTGCTAAACTGAAGCCAGCATTGTCTCAGGAACCTCATCTGGGATCCATCGCCCAAGTTCTGGGCTGGGGACAGATATTTTCCATAGCAAATTTCTAAAGAGGCCAAGATGTCCAGGTCTAGGCCACCCGCAAAGAGGTGGGGATCTTTGTTTTCCTATTCCCCTGCAGTCTACATGGAGGTTGCAAGCAAATGACCAGGACTGGGCTGCTGGCAATGAAGCTAAAAATAGCCATGGAGCCAACAGCAAGGAGTTAGCAGGACTTGTTGCTAGGGAGACCAGTCGCAGAGAGAGCAACTAAGCAGGGAGAAAGTGTCAGACCTGCACCCGGGGAGCAGAGGCCATGGTGACAGGAGGGACTCAAAGTTGACAGGGGTCCAAAGCTCCCACCTAGAGATGTTCTGCCTTCTGGCAGCTCCTGACTAATGCTCTAAGTGGGGCAAGTGTTTCCCCTGTCCCTCAGTAACCCATTTCCATGGAAACCACCATGACTGGGGTGAAGTACCAGCCCCTGGAAGGGAGGCCTCTCCCTAGAGCTCGTTGTTATGGCAACATTCCCCCTTCCTGTCATTCTCTCTCTCCTGGCTTCTCCTGTGGGGGAAAGGTGGGGCCTGATCTTGGCTTGGCCAGCATGACCAGGAAACACCCGCTTCCTGACAAGAGTAACCTGCAAGGGACTCTTCAGAAGCTCCTGGGAACCCAGAGAGGCCAGTCAGCCCAGCACAGGGCAGAGTTTCCTTTTCTTTTCACAAGAGCCTCATAGATCATCTTGCCAGGAGAATCCCAAACTCACTCAGGTTTAACTGTATCAGGATTACCCAAAGAGGGTTTAAAAAATACAGATTCCCGGGCCTTCCTATGGAGATCAGCAGGCTTTGGGGGGGCGGGGGCAGGAATCTAATAAAAGCACCCTAGGTAATTCTGAACTAGCCAGGTGTGGAAACCACTAATGGCCTTGGCTGCCCCTGTTACAAATGGGGAAACTGAGGCCTAAAGGGATCAAGCCCACCCAAAGGGTCAGAGCCATTAATTGAAGAAGTGGGCTGGGGGTGGGGGGTAGGCAGAAGGAGATGCAGAGGGACGCCCTCTCAGGGCACATGTCAAAGGTAAAGCCCCATCTCCTGGGCTTTCCCTTCCTGCTCGCCCTTCAAGCCACAACATGCTATTGTGCAATACTGGATTGTGATTTAAAACTGAGCCTCTCCACAACCTGTCCCCTGTGGCAGAAAGTGGAAGGTAGTGAGGCTGGGCAGTCTTGTTCCCAGCGTGTATAGAATGGAGGCAGCCCAGGCAGATGATTTGGGCTGAAAGAGAAATCCATCCTCCTTCAGGGGGAAAGCCAAAGGGTCACCATGGCAACCTGCAGTGCGCTGGCCTGGCTGGGCTCTGTGCCATCCTCCCAAACATGGGCCCAGGAGAGCCACAGCATTTAGGCAAATGCCATGGGGCAGGAGGACCCCACCCCCACTCCAGGAAGCTGTGCTCTATCCTAGAGCCCATCTCCGAGCCTGCCTGAAACACATTTAAATGCTAGGATCCAGAAGACTCAATGTTCTGAGCACCTGTGAGAGCCAGGCCAGGGGAGGATACTGAGGAGGTGGAGGACACAGAGGAGATGAGCCTCCACCCTTCTGTTACTCACAGCCTAATTGTGTGCCCAAGATCCACCACACATGGAACCGCAGCCCTCACTCAAGACAGCATGCAATTAGATGGTAAATTATGTGGTCTCGCTGCTTTCTCCGTGTGCTAAAGGAAATTCGGGGAGGCTGGGATCTGCAAAGGCAGGAAGACTCAAGGGAAGAAGAGAGGGTGAACTAGAAATGGTGCAACCTCCCAGGCTTCTCAGACAGGAATGGCCAGATCTCTGGGGGTATCTGCAATTGCATCTGCTTCCTGGCAGATGAAGGGAGGATGAGAAGCACAAGCACAGCTGTCCGCCTATCTGTTAGGAAGGAGGAGCCGCCTGCCGCCTGTTGCATGATTCACTCCGACAAATTCTTCTGATCCAGAGAGCAATGAGGGGTCAGGGAGCCACCTTCCCATTGACCCCCCCATTTCATCTCTCCCCGCCTCCATCACAAGCAGCCCTCATTCCTCCCCCGCTCCCCCATTCTCTCCCAGTCACCACTACACTTCCTCACAGTGTGTATGTGGACTTCCTAATGGTGTGTACGTGGAAGCCCCAACTTGCCAGACCTGCCCTAGGCTCTGGAGCTTCCGCTGATACCTCTTTCCTCACTGCGCCCATCTGCCTTCCTTTCCCT
>NW_006434835.1:14950797-14953171 GCF_000325575.1 Pteropus alecto
GGTGCTGCAGGTCCCCAGACCTCCCTTGATCCTCACCAGGGAAATCAACAGAAGAAACAGGCTGTGAGGAGGTCTCTGAGTTAGCAGGGGATCACAGCTGATGATGAGACCTTCCGGAAGTAGCTAGCTTTGGATCATTCTAATAGGTCTACAAATATCTGCTTAATATCACAGATAAGATCAAAGGAAGTCAGGAGGGCTGAACATTTGAGAGGTGGAAAGAACCTCATGACAAGTTTGCTTGAGGACAGGTCATGTTGTCACTTTGCTTTAGAAACCGGACCCTGGAGAGAAATGTTAATTTCATACCTGCAGGGGATGTGGGTCAAAAGGAACCCAGTCAACCCCATTGGCCTGGGCTTCTTTCCCTTCCCTCCGCCCCCACCCCTCGCCAGCTCCAAGAAGGGGCCTCAGGGACCACCATTCAGATTCAGGCATGCAGACCCTCTCAAGTTTCAGGGTCCAAAGAGGAGACCCAGGAGGAGACCAGCGCAGGAGCATTGCAGTGACGACTGCCGACTGCAGCAGAAACGCCTACCATCTCCATCCCAAAGGAAAAATTTGAATTCCTGTACCAAGTCCTTTCCGGCCTCTCACCCCACCCATGTTTGGAAGTGGTTCCCCTTGCTCAGCCTGCCTCAGAGCCTGTCCTTCCTCGGCTCCAGATGCAAGAGCAGAGTCTCAACCAAGACGGTACCTTACAACCACCTGGAGAGCTTTAGAAAGGATCCAGGCCACGGCCCCTCACTAAACTCCAGACCTAATGACTGCAGAGGAGGGGCCCGGGCGGTGAAGTTAAAATAAAACTCCCAGGGGACCCCAGTGTGCGGTGGGGCCCCCGATGTGGGTGACGGGGTGGTAGGTGATACAATAAACGCATCTTTGGGGGAATCTCTTCTGTGCCAGATTTGGTTTACTTTGAATCATCAGAAACTTGGTAGTTCTCAAACCTTCACAAGCCCCACAATCATCTGGGCACCTGGCTAGAAAATCAGATTCCTCAAGTACCACCCTAGAGATTCTGCCCCCTGTAGGTTCAGGACAGGGCCTGCCTTTTTAGTGCAATGCCAAGTGATTCTGAAGGAGAATCACACAAACCCACCCTCCCTTCAGAAAGGCTGAATTCTGATAGCTACTTTGGTATGTATAAAGAATGTCCAACTCAATTTCTATTTTTCAGTTTTTATGGGGGGGCGGGTTGCCCCACAAAGTTGCCTTTCAAACAGCATTCAGATTCAGATATACAGGAGACTGTAAACTGTTTTAGCCCCAGTTTTGTTTACTCCATCGGAGTTGGAAGTGAAAAATTAAAATACACGGCCCACCATTCATTGACTCAAGAGGAAAAGAGGAATAGGGTGAGAGTCATGACATCTGTAAAGGGTTATGAAAGAACGGAAAATCAGAAAAATGAAACTCTCTCTCTCTCTCTCTCTCTCTCTCTCTCTCTCTCTCTCTCTCTCTCTCTCTCTCTCTCTCTCTCTCTCTCTCTCTCTCTCTCTCTCTCTCTCTCTCTCTCTCTCTCTCTCTCTCTCTCTCTCACACACACACACACACACACACACACACACAGTCGGCAGGGAGAGTGTAAATGGAAAGGTGAAGAACCAGGATGGCCACTGAGACTTGATGGAGGTTGGGAAGGGCTCTACAGATAGGTGGAAAGGGGGCTTTAGTGGCCCTCTAATTGGTTCTGGAACTCCTTCCAGGGTCTGTCCTGGTTGCCGGCCGCTCCCAGACACCCCAAATGTCCCTCCCCGTCCTGGTCCTCCCAGGGCAGGGCTGCTCTCTTGCTTCAGACGCTTCCCACTCTCCAGCCAGCACTTGCTCCCCTCGTGGATGACTCAAGTCTGGTTCCAGAACCACCTTTGAGTGGCCTGCTAACCCTCTCCCCTAGACAGCCACGCTCTGGCTTCTCAAAAGCAGCTTGTCCAAAACCTAACTCGAAAGTCCGCCTTCTCCTAAGAGAACATCTTCATAACCTTGGGGTAGGCAGAGATTCTTATGCACATGTGTGCACACACACTAACCAATAAAATAAAAAATGCATAAATTGGACTTCATTAAAATTAAAAGCTTGGGCTCATCAAGATACATCCTTAAGAAAATGGCAAGTCCACACCACCTTCCTGCTCTTCCTCCAGGATTCTCTAGCTCAGATAATGACACCTTCCCCCATTCCCCAAACACCAGGCAGGTTTCTCCCTTCCCTCCAACCAGAGACAAGTTCTCTCAGTTCTAACCAAGCCTGCCTCCCATCACCTGGACCCTCAGCAAAGCCAGTCCTCCTAACTGGTCCTGCTTCTAAACTTGCCCTGTCCGGGCCCCTTACAATGCTGCCAGGGTATCCTCCTAAAATACACATCCAGTTCTC
>NW_006434835.1:14953227-14976621 GCF_000325575.1 Pteropus alecto
AACTTCTCACTGACAGGAAGGCCTTTGAGGATCTGACCATCCTCCTTCGTAGCTTTATCTCTTTCTACACTTCCTCCCCAAGCCCCATGCCCTAGTTACCAGATCTCTTGCTGTTCCCTAAACCACCCAGAGGTTTCATGCCTCCTTCTCTTTGTCCTCAGTGGTTCCTTTCCTTGAAACGCCTTCCTCATGTATCCCTATTGGAATTCTCAAAGGACGCCTCCTCTAGGAAGCTCTCCGGGAGTCCTCAGAAATTCTCTGGCCCTCCTTTGTGCTCACCAGACTCTCGGTGACAGAAGCACAGAAGGAGCCCCATGCTCCACCTGACAAAGAGGCTGTTACGGTGGACACTGCACACATCCCCTCCTCCACTAGGCAGGGTGAGCCTCTGGCACCGTGTCCAAGTGTGTCCTCCAGCAACAGCACAGTGCTGTGTATATTCTGTAAGTACTGAATTCAAGTCTGTTAACTCCTGCATCTAGTGTATCGGCTCCTTAAAAGAGTCACAGAGTCCAGCCGACCACCCCATGTTTGACCATCCCAGGGGCCTCCTCCACAAACGGTCTGGTCTTCAAAATGAAGCAGAGAAAACATCGCCGTTAAATCTTTTCCATTGTCCGCCTCTTAGAAAGTGCTATGAGAATGCTTCTAAAAGTTGAACTAAATATGCAAGAAATCTTGAGACACTCTAGACTCCAAACTCCCAGATTTCTTGGGCCGCCTACCTGAGGATCCCACTCAAGGCCCTTCCCCACTGTCTCTGTCAGGCAAGCTCCTGTTCCGGGGGAAGCGGGGAGGCCTGCTCGATGTCTCTTCGGCAAGCCTTCCCGAAGTCCTGGGGCAGGACTAGGCAGTGGCTCCATGGTGGGATTCTGACTTTAAGCTTGTTTCTTTAGTGTCTAGAAAATGTTGTAATGAGTAGGTACCCAGACACTTTTGGTGTTATCTTAAACCCTGAGCCCACAGGATTTGCTCAGCGAAGGTTCGACAACTCTGAAATAATGAATGAATGAATGTGTGATTAATGGAGGGGGAGGTGGGGGGAAGGAGCAGTAAGGGGTGGATCTAGGCAGATGGTGACCAAAGCCAGAAGCAGGGATGTGGATTCCTGAGCTGAGGCAATGCTGCAGGAAGCTGTGTGTGTCAGAGGGTGGGCGCACTTTGCGACACCGCCTTCTTTAGTGTGAATTCAAGCCCTTCCCTCAGGCTGAGGCCTACTGTCTAAAGATGAGCATCGTGTTCCACCTTTCTGATCCAGGCATGAAACTGCCGCGGAGGAAATGGGGACGGTGGCAAAGAGGAAAGGAACGCTACACTCCAGCACCGAATGTGAATTCGATGAAAGCTTTTTTTGTTTGTTTTTTTAAGAAGTCTTATCAGGATGCTTTATGTTTGTGCCTCTAGGAGAGGCATATATGCGAGGTCAGATGATTCACTCAAATATTTAACTTAGAATTTATGCACAAGGTGGTATAGGATACAACAGTCCTCCCCCACCCCCAAATTATGAAATTCGTGAATTTCTGGGGTCATCTAGTCTATGTTTGTCACATTACAAATGAGGAAACTAACGTGCAGCAAGGAGAAAGGCCTCCTCAGGTTGATCGAGGGCAGAAGCTGAGACCCGAACCCAGGCCCCCGAACCTCCTTCCAGCATTCTTTTAATCCAGTCTCACAGTGTCAGACCTACGATCACGAGAAAACAGCAATCCAAGGGCAAGGGCTCAGGACCAAATGAGTGTGACGAGGGGACCAGTCCTGAGGGCTTTAAAGGCCCCCAAACCTGGCAAAGATGGAGTGGCCTGAACACCTGCAGCGGCTGAGGTGGGGAGAGGAGGCAGCTGGCTGGACAGCTGGGCCAGCTCCATCCCTTCCTTCTAACCCCATACTTCAGGAGAAGCCAAGACTGAAAACCAGGAAGACTCCGTTCTAGTTGAGTCATTTGGGTGCAAAACAGAAGAAGCGTGAGATCTGGAGCCCAGCTTTGCCCCAGCAACCTCTCCACAAGAATATCCAGGTGGCTCTTACCTACTTACCTAGGGGAATCTTAGTTTCCTAATAGTTCAATGGGGATAAAAATAGTTCTTATAGTAATTGTGGATCATATCTCTGTCAAATGAGAAAAATAATACAATTTAGGAATGAGTTTGATGGTCTTTATTCAAGGGAGAACAGTCCATGGATTGGGGGTAGTACATGCCTCACAAGCAGTGGAACATTCTTCCCAAGGGATTTCGGGCAAGAGTGAGTTTTACAGAGCATTAGAGGAGGCCGTGTGGACACAGGGCAGGGTTGGCCGGGACGTCAGGGACTTCCTTATAAGGCTAGCAGGTCTTATTTTCTAGAGTAAGGTAAGCTAGCCAAAGCTGAGTTGGAGCATGGTGATTGGTGTATTTTAAGCTTCCTTTACAGGTGTTTCCCGTGCGTGTGGGCTGACTTAGGCTGGGATTTGTGACATGGGCCAGGCCACTGGGGTGGCCTCTATTTCTTGGGCCCCAAAACACGAATTAACTTTATCATTGTTTAAAGATAGCGGTGAAAGTTAGTGCTCTTGGCACAGCGTCTGGTTTGCAGTAGGTGCTCAGTAAAGTCCTTCCCCTTTGGCTTAGTTCCAGCTTTGCTGTGGCAAGCTGCCAGACCCTAGGCAGGCTACTATGGCCCTCCCTCCCCAACGCTTGCTTTCTTACCACTAAAAAGTGGGGGCTGTTCTAAGAGCTTTTTCTCTCTGCTCCCAGATAAAGTGAACACTCCAGTGTGCAAACAGCCCATTCACTTAAGAGACAATACGGAGCCTCTGTGATGACAATTTCACAGCCTACCTGAAAGGCCAGCAGCCCTGGAAGTCACTACTGATTACGGGCTGTCACAGGAGTATCTTTAAAAGGTGTTTAGCCTTTGGCAAAGTATACTTGTCATGCCTGCTCCAAATGACATCATCTCTTTGAAGGCTGATGTTATTTTTGAGGCCACCCTGCAAAGGTTCAGGTTTTCATTAGTTTATATATGGTAAATGTCTGCTGGTCTGAATACCCCCAAACCGTTACATATATCCTTTGCAAATAATTTGGTTTTAGTCTTTAATTGCCTACTTTGGGTTGCTGTTTCTCATGTCTCCTGTACCAAAGCCCAGGAGATCACACTTAATTCATCCGTTCACAAAGCCCCCAGCTAATGCCCCCTACTTAGTAGGTACATAGTGATGGCTTATTAAATAGAATACGGCGCAGCAGGCGATGACCCTCTGGACATTCACAGGCTGTCCTTCCCAGGGCAGTCAGGAAGCACAGTCTGTTGAGACTGTGGGTTATAAAGCAAGAAGAAGCAACATTTGCTCAGCTCACAGAAGCAGCAGCGCAAATGGCCCATAAACATATGAAAAGATGTCCAACCTCACTTATTATCTGGGAAATGCCAATTAAAATCATAACAAGATACCGTTTTCCCACCCATTAGATTAGCAAAATATTGATGTTGGCAAAGGTGGGAGTCTTCTCATCTCGTTTATGGGAGCATAAATTGGCGCTGCCCTTTTTGGAGGGCAATTTGGCAGATTTTATGAAATGCAAAATACACGTTCCCTTCAACCCAGCATGTCTCTTTCTAGAGAAACACAGATGCACAAAGAGGCAAGACCAAGGATGTTCACTGCTGTAATGCTTATGCTGTAAAATACTGTAAACAACACAAATGCCCACCAAATAAAATCACAGTAATCCATATGGCGGAATATAACAGTCATTAAGTGGCTAGGTCGCCCAGATCACTGTAAATGAAGAACCAAGCTGTAAATGAAACTATGGTATGGTTCCACTTAAATAAAAAAAGAAAATTTAAAAAAAAAAAAAAAAGCGCAACCGTGAAGCAAAATTACATATTTACACACACACGTGGATGGATAGGAAAAAAAGAAGTGTCGTATATACACCAAACTGATAGCATCAGTACCTCTGGTGGAGGAATTAAAAAGAGGGAGGAGGGGTTTTTACAATAAGAATGTTATCTGTGTAAAACTTATATAATTTAAAATCATTTTTTAAAAAATAATTGAGATCCTATCACATGCTAGCCCTGTACTAGAAACTTTAAATGTTATGTATTACCTTATTAACCCCCAAAACTCTGAGATTAGAGTTATTTATTCATTCAGTAAACCTTTACCTAGTCCTTCGAATGCCAGCCTTGGGGGCAGAAGTGCTCAGAGTGCCTGCCCGGTGGGTAGAGGCAGAAAACAAACTGGTGAGTGCTGCTCTCATGGAGATAGACACAGCTGGGAGAGCAGAGTACAGCCAAGTCTAGCCACACTAGCTGGAGGGACCTGAGCCTGGGCAGTTTTAGTGATGCCTAAGGTGTGGTTAGGAGGCTGAGTCAGCATTGCACTCACCTCCAAAGGCACCCTTCTCTTCAGGAATGTGAAGCATTGTTAACTGCTGGGCAGCCTGCAGGGAGGGAAGGCGGGATAGTGTTTGCGGGGGGAGGGAAGGGGAGAAGAGACTATGATATTTGGACCACAGAGTATTTGTTATCATCGCTATTTAATATGCATTAAGCATCTAATAAGTGTAAGGATGTATGAGTCCCTCTCTTCAGGCTGGGAACCAGCAAAGACACCAGATCTAGATCAGCAAGACATGGTATCCTTGCCCCAAAGTAATTTAGAATCTGGTTGGGATGAAGAGATTACCGAGAGCGCCATAACATCACCGGGCTATAGCTGAGTCTAAAAACTGCCGTGACGCAAATGCAGTCTGCAGGCCCTGTGGCTGGGTAACCGTTCCAGCTGCACCCCTTTGCCTCACAGGGAGGCCCTGTGGCTGGGTAACCGCTCCAGCTGCACCCCTTTGCCTCACAGGGTCGAGGACCAATGAAGGAACACCTGTGAGGAGCCCTTGCCAGACCCAAAGAACTCCCTTGGGTCTTTTTGTTCTGCTCATTAGTAGAAAGAGGAGCCCAGGACTTGCCTTCCTTAGGGAGGGGCAGTTGCCTCACCTGCGCCTTGAGCCTCTCCTCACTCGGGCACAGAGGAGGCCCAGTGGGAACAGCAGGAGCACAGGGTAGAAAAGGGTCAGGGCACCACGTCACCCATGGGAGCCTGCCTACACAGGTCCCCTGGCCCTATGTTTTCCTCCAGGTACACCTGTTGGCACTCCCGGGAGCCAAGGGCTCGGGCCCTCAAGGTGGAAATCCAAGGGCTGAGCTCCCTGAGAAGGGGTCCCACATTCGCCAACCTCCCAACTGCTTAGCCAACCAACAGGTATTCATTGAGCCTGTTCTCTCTGCTCCATACCAGGTTGGACACAGTGGAAGAAGACATGATTAACCCATAAAAAATAGTGGAACATACTCTATGAAACTGAGTGCTAAATCCAATAATATTATCGATAAGGGCTACAGGGGTACAGAGAAGGGAAGAGGTCAGTGCAGGCTAGAGAAATCCTGAAGAGCTTCCTGGAGGAGGCAACAGCTCTTGGCCTCAAGCCTGAAGAATGGATAGGGAAAAGCAGAGCATGAACAAGAGTGAGGTGAAAGGAAGGAGCACGACAAGTAAAAAGGGGAGGCTGGTCCCTCGTATTAGAAAATGGAAGTGAAGTGGAGAGGGGCGATCATGGTCACAGTGAAGGTTGCAGCCTTGGGAAACAGCCAGGGGATTTCTGACATGATACAGGAGGAGACAGGGATCCACTGTAGGTTTTACAGCAGGACCCGGTCATGATTAAAGCAGAGCTTAATCTTTAAAAGGATTAGTAAGGAGGTGCAGAGAACAGGAGCTGGGGCAGGGAAGACAACAGCTTCCCAGCTCTAGCAGGAATTCCCACTTCTGCCTCCGGGAAGGGAGAAATGCTCCATTTTCCTCATTCGCTGACTTTAAATTTCATTCATTTTGTGATATTCTTTTTTAAAAATTGAATATGTTGGGGTGACGTTGGTTAATAAAATATAAATTTTCAGTGTACCATTCTATGACATCTGCATACTCAATTGTGTGTTCGTTCACCACTTGAAGTCTAGATCCCTCTGTTTTGTGACATTCTAAGTCTTACATTTTTGGGGGTGGGGAGGTAGGAAAGCCTGGGGAGGTAGGTTATCTCGGATAGACACAAAAGTAAAGAATAGGCCTCCCTCAGTAACTGTGGACTGACTGACAAGGGTGATCATGGGAAAAGGAAATTAAACTGAGGAAGTTTTGGAGGAAGGCAGCCCCACAGGTGGGGGGTGTGGACCAGGAAAGAGGCGGGCGCAGACCAGGGTCTGGCGGGAGCCCCATAGCAGGGCACACAAGCCCTCGGACCCTGCCTTGGCCTCACCTAACTGCCCAGCCACCTTCCTGCTGCTCTCAGCCCCCTATTCCCTGTGCTCCGCCTCCACGAACTTCCATTCCTGAGAAGGCCATGCCATCTGTGTTCTGCCTTGGAACCGATGCACATGCTGTACACATCTTCCCGCAATGCCCTTCCTCCCCCTTCCCTAACTTCAGTTCATCCTTCAAAAGCCAAAAGCCACCTCTTGCTGGTGTGTGGATGACCCCTTGGGGTGGTGCTCTTCCTGAGGTACCCCAAGCCCTCAGCCTATCCCGGGACAACTAAGAGTCCCCTAGGCTTCCAGGTGTCAGCTCAATAATGGTGTCTTGCAGGAATTTTTAAAAAGCAGATGTCTCATGCCAAGGTCAGGGAATGCTGGCTGGACCTTCAAGGGACAAAGCCTGAGAAACAGGAGGAGGGGAGACGCCATTTTGGGGAGGAGGGCAGGTCATAGGATCTAAGAGAGCACAGAAGTGGTAAGGGGATCAATACAGGCAGAAAGTGGGAGCAGAGATCTGGGGGTGCCGCAGTTGAGAGACAGAGGAGGCTGCAGTTGGAAGAAATGGGGAAAAAATCTCAGAAGAAAGGGTCAAATGCCAGAGAACCAAGACGAGATTGTGAAGGAAGAATTTCTTTACCCTTGGTAAGTCACCTAGAAAACAGGCCTGATGGCCACAGTTAAAACTCTTTAGTGTGAGGGGGACTTGGGAATCTTGAAAGGTACCTCTGTTTCGCAAATATCTTTGTTACCTGCAGCTACCCCTCCCCTAGCCACCCGGCAGAGCCCCAGAGGGGTAAGTGTGGTCTTTGGGACCAGGCCCCACGCGGCAGTAGGAAGCCTGAGTTCTAATCGCATTCCAGCCCATTCCCTGTGCGCTGCGTGAGCTTGTGGCCAGCGCACAACCCTGCAGTCCCAGACCCCTCGTCTGAAAATGAGGGGATCAACAGTTCTAATACTTGCACTGCAAGCCATGGAATTCTTTACAGACATCTTTGGTTATATCATATGAAAAAGGAACGATTTTACTAGCAGAAAACATATTTTGTTTGTAGGTCTGTACATCTCAAGTTGCACATACCTAAAATATTTTAATTTTAATTTTTTACTTATTTAAAGTTTTTTAGGTGAGGCAACATCGGTTGACCTCACAGATTGCAAGGACCTTGTCAGCTTACAATCCTTTATTTTTTATTTTTTTTACGCCTACAGCACCTGGTCTTCCTAGTAAAATATTTTAAATTAAATCAACTCAAGTTTTTCTGTTAATACTCATTGGTTACCTAGATTGGTTGGGGGTGGGGAAGCAAATACCAAAGGTTTAAGATTCTTCTAGAAAAGCTTCTGATGAATGTTGAAGCCCCATGATATGTTCATGGGGGTTCATTATACTACTCTTTCTACTTCTGTGGGTGTCCAAGAGGTTCATGAGTCTTTTTAAATTTTAGTAAAAAACTTAAAATGAGAGAATGTATCTATCATCTTAATTTTCCCCGCAAGTTGAGAAAAGATCTCCTTTTTCATTGCAAGTGAGGACAGGCCTCCATACTGCTTCTTCAAGGGGGCAGGGTTTGAGGATCACAGAATTTCTAGAAGCTCTTGCAGGTCTAAAAGTTATTAAGTCTAAGCCTCTGCCCCCAGGGCTACGGGAGGGCAGAGAAAGCACCATGCATAACAAGGGATTAAAAAGCGAAGCCCCACCCCTGGTTCCAGGGGTCCAGGAATGGGGCCATTGACTAGGTGGAAAGAATAGTCCCAGTTCTCAATTTCCATCCCAAAGACCACACTTAACGCTCAAGGTCAAGTCCCTCTCTTCTCCAGACCTGGACTGGCTGCCCCTTTTCCAAGCTCTTCTAGGAGCATAATCTCTGCCTTCCTGGATCCAGGAGGAACTGGAAACAATCAAGTTGCCAAATCCCCACCTCGTTTTGAACTTTCTCTAGAGTGAACTCTCACACCATGTAACAGGATACTGCCTTCCTCTGCAGGCCTGGGGTAAAGACTAGTGAGAGTGAGAGTGAAGTGCCCCAGGTGGTGGAAATTCACTGCATTTCCGCTCCCTTCCTGGTGCAGGCAGGTCAACGTGCCTTCTCCCCAGAATTCTGACTGCGGAGCAGCCCCGCCAGTCCTGCTTGGGTGGACCCATCTTCCCTTGGATTTTCGGTCTCCACTGCACGCCTTCCTCTCGCTGCTGGTGCCCCCCTCCACCCCGCAGGGGTTGGCTCCCACCCACCTCACGACCCCCACAGAAGCTTCTCTTAGAAAAGTCACCAGCTACCTCCACTTAGTCGGATGCAATGGGTACGTCTCAACAAATTCAGCTTCCACAGGGCTGGGCAGCCAGACAACTCTCATCAGAAAACCTCCTTCTCTCTGAGACCCCACTCGTCTTCCCTTGGCTTCCTCCTAGGCCCCCTCTCAGTCCCTGCTGCCTGCCACCCTTCCTCTCTACAAAGCCCTTAAATATTGGGGTTCCTGTGGATGCAGTCCCAGGACTTAGTCTCTGTCCCCACCCTCCAGGTGAGCTCATCAGTTTCCACAGGTTCTGCTCTAGATGCCCCTCCCACCTCTGTGTTAGCAGCCCACACCTCCCTCCATCCGGGTTCCAGGCACTTCAGAGCATCCCAGCTGGAACTCTCGATTCCCACACATCCCAAATCTGTTGTTCCTCACTAGTCTTCCCCATCCAAGAAAACGACACAACCATCACTGGGTGTTTTGGGGGTCTTCTTTGAGCCTTGTGTTCCCTCCCCTTCTCTACCCCTCTCATCCATCAGCAAACCCTACTGATTCTATCAGCATATATCCTGCATCTGTCCTCCGTCTCCACTGCTGCCCCTTTAATCTACATCAACTCATTCCTCTGTACGGAACCCTTCAATGGCTTCCCAGCGTACTCAGAATTAAACCAGCTTTTGGCCAGGACTTGCGAGGCCCTGTGTGATTGGACCCTTCTTATCTCTCAGGCTTGTCTGGCCCGACTTTCTCCCTTGCTCATTTTACTCTGAGCATACTGGTCTTTCATTTCGCCAAACAAGTCAGGGCCTTGCTTGCGCTGTTTCCTCCACCTAGAACATTCTCTCTCACCTGCATCTCACAGCCAGCTCTTCCATTCCTTCAGGACTCAACTTAAATGCCACTTCCTTCGAGAAGCCTCTCCTGACCACCCCACCCAGAGCAGGCCTCTCTTATCCTCTATTTCAGCCCGTTTACTTGTTTTCGGACATTGTCCCCCATCAGGATATCAACTCCATGAGGACAAGAATCATAGATGCACAGAGCCTAGTATACTGCCTGATACACGGGAAGTGTTCAATAACTATTTGTTGGAAGAACAAAGGAACCAGTCACTGCCTGGGGATTAGCAGTATGAGAGGTTAACCTGAATGGGAAACTTAGGCTCGGCCAGGGCCTGACGACAGCCTCAGGGGGTGGCTGAAGCTAACTTCTGGTCTTCCAATACCGTGGGACTGGCTGGGGCCCAGGCCAGAAGGCACCTCACCTCCCTTTTCCAGCGTGCCAGCCACTCGTCCCGCTTGCGCTTGCTGATGTAGTAGGGGTCCCCCGCCTGGAAGGTGAGCCGCGGCATGGGCCGCTGGCGGAGGCTGGACTCCCAGCCCAAGCCACCCCGAAGCCGGCCCCGGGAGCCCTAGGACAGAGACGACAGAGAGACCGGCATTAAGATGGGCACTGGCAGTCCCACTGCAGGGTGTGTTCCTCCTGGAGGGGAAACTGAGGAGGCGCCCACCTCAACTGGAGCCCAGGAGCTCTGACCCCTGGTCATCCCTGCACGTGCTGAGCAAGCCCCTGTCTGGGCTGGGGAAGTGAGCCATTGGGGTGGGGGTGACATGGACAGAAACCAGGAGGGGAGGTGCTTGGTCTCGGAGTGGGACCAGATGGCTGCCTTGGGGGACTTCCAACCTCCACACCCACTTCCTCTCCTCCTCACAGAGGGATGTATAAAGAAGGGGACAGGGGCCACCTCAAGCTCCCCTCACACACACTCGCCACGGCTGGTCAGAGCGGTGACTTTCTTCTCCTAGAATCAGGATCCACAGAGCCCCTGGGGGTTGAGGAAAACACTTGCCTCCATTTTCATGGACTCGATGTTGGTCTCCTTCTGTTCTTTGCCTGTGGAGAGGGAAGAACAAAGGGGACTGTCGCAGAGTTACGGGAGTGGCTCGGAGGCCCCACCTCGTTCCTGAGTTCCCTGCCATGGGGACAGGGGTTCTCCAACCAATTAGTTGTTCATATGTCAAACCTGATGGCCCACCATGTGCCAGGCACCATGCTGGCTCCAAGGACTCAGGGCACGGCCAGAGCAGAGAAGGGACTGGGCAGGGTTGGAGGCCCACATCTGGACGACAGAAAAGCCAGGGCTGTGGTTCTGGCCCATTGACTGTCTCAGGCACACAGAAGGGGTCATCTAGAAATTGCCCCACTCGGTTCCTCCCAGTCAACAGAGCTCCCTTCCCAGAGGAGGGGCCAGACTACACAGCTTCCCCTGGCCCTGGAATGGAGCATCTCCTTCCACGTGTGGGCCCTGGAGGGTGGGGAGAGGAACAGGGCGACTGCAGCAAGACTTCACCTCTATGGGACTGTTTCCTCCTCTGGAAAATAAAGATGCTAGAGATGATTTCTAAGGTCTTCCTGCAGTTCTCAATATTGTGCTTCTTATTAATGTCTGCCTCTGTACCCTATTCCCCACCCCATTCCCAGGTTCCTGAGCCCAGCCTTTATTCTAGAAGACCTGGATTCCAGCTGCCTTCATGTGACCTCTGTAACCTCTCCCAGCCTGTGTCCTCACCGAATCCCATAGATAACCCTTCTACAATCTTCGGGTTATTGGGAACATTAAGTGCCTAGAATGGGGCTTGGCATATAATAGGTGCTCAACCAACGTGAGTTTTGCTCCCCTTCCCTAAGGCGGCAGTTCCCTGCTCCTCCTCCCTGAAAGTCCTCACCTGGCTGGGATTCCGGTTCCTGGAAGGAAAGGCTCCTTCGGGGGGCAGAAGCCCCAGCAGCGCTGTCTTTAGGAGACCCTTATCCTCTCCCAGTCCTTCTCCTGGCCCCAGGCGGGAGGGCTGCCATATTCCTCCAGAACACTCCTGCCTCCTACCCTCAGGGTCCTCTTCTCTCAGATGCCCGTCCCAGGCCCAGCACAACCTGCAGCGGGCCGGCCCTGGCTGTGGGGTTGGGTTAATTATGCCTTCCTGAGCTTAACACAGGAGGGCTGGGAGAGGGAGCCCTCCCTCCTACCTGGGCCCCTGAATTCCCTTCTCTGAAGCCAAGAGTATTGAGCTTGGGCCCAAAGCAGGAAGGTCACTAAGGCTGGGGGAGGGGAGCAGCGGAGGGGGTCACAAAGAGCCAAAAACGGAAAAAACAGCCCCTACTTCATCTCCTGGCCCAGAAGCGGAAACCAGCCACAACACTAAAGGCCTCTGAATCCTCAGCGCCCAGAGGATGTTTTGGTCCCTCCCTCTCACGAAAGAAGACCTGGGGCTCTCGTCTGCGTCTGCACGCGTCTGTCCCAGGCACGGACCAAGGCGGTTCTGGGTTACAGAGACCTGGAGCCCTGGGAGAGGGAGAGGCAAGGCAAGCCCTGTGGGGGCACCCTGGATGCCTGGACACCAGGCACTGCACGTGTGTCATGCCACACCCGCCGGGCCGAGCTGGCTGCGGTGGGGCGCGGGAGAGGAAGCGCGTGAGTCCGTCGCGTGGGGTGCGCGCACGTGTATTCGCTGACGCTTTGTACAGACAGTTCTTTCAAGGTATGTTCTCGCCAGGACTTTCTCAGCCTCTTCATCCGTGTTTCCTATAGGCCCTCTCCTCTCACCACTGCCAGCTCCTCAAATTTTTCTCCGGCCTCCTAGAGCCGGGCTCCTCCTTCCACCAGCCAGGGGCCTCCCTACCCCTCCCTACCCCTCCCGGATCCCCAGCTCCTCTCCGACCTACAAGTTCTGCCCGACGAGGCTTTGCGCTGCCAGAAGGGGGCGCCCGCCCTCAGATCAGGCTGCACCTGGAGGTCCTTAGGACCTCAAACATTCCCTACCAGGGGCTGTCTGACGCATTTGTCCGTGGCATTGATCTATGGGAAATAATTCATTCATTTGAATGAAAGAAAATCAGCGCTGAAAGAAATTGTTAGGATGATGGAGTATTCCCCCAGCCCTTAGATTTTGCCGATGGGGAAACTGAGGCTCGGGAATTGGAGCGACTTACCAGAACTGAGAAGACAGCTCACTTTATACTGCACCACCTTGACGTTCCCCTTTTCCCATTCCCTGGCCCCCATGAGCCTCCAAATGGAATTACTTTTCTCTGTGTAGTTTCTAACTGCCGTCTTTCTGGAATTTTCTAGCTGTCAGACTGCGCGCATGCTCACTTGAGTGATATCGCACACACACTTGGGCAAGCAAAGCAACAAACCAAGCTGCCTCAGATTGCTGCATTTGTCCTGAGTGGAGGAGGGTCAGCTGCTCTCTCAACACTCCCTCTGCAGGCCATCTGCTCCTGGCCCAGACCCAGGTCACAGGCTGGGCCAGATGCCTGTGTGCCCCCCCAGGGTGGCCCTGACAGGCTTGGACATGACCCTAGGGCTCTCAGGTCCTGGAGACAGCGGCGGCCAGGGTGCCTCTAACATCTGTTGGTCTGAGACTATACTCAGTGGGGGCCTCCCAAAAATCCCTTTGAAATGAACCTAAATCTCAATGACAGGGCCGAGGTCAGGATGCCCGAGAGGGCAGCCATTAGCCCAGTACTGGGTGCTCAGTCTGAGGAGAGAGCAGCTCCTGGTCCTTTACAGGTTGTGTCATCTTGGAGAGGTAACCTAACCTCTCTGAACCCTTGGTCTCCACACATGAAAAATAGAGATGAAAGAGTCCTCCTCACATGATCACAAAGATTAAAGAAGGGGACACACAAAGAGCAGGGCTTCTCAAACTTTAATACGCAGTGAAATCATGAGGATTGCTTTATCATGTAGATTCTAATTCAGCAGGTCCAGGGTAGGGCCTGAGAGTCTGCACTCCTAACTTGTCAGGTGATGCCAGCTGTTGTGTGAACCATTTTGAGTAGTGAGGATACAGAACTCTCAGTAAAAGAAAAGCACTCTACCATCGTTACTGTTAGCATCATGATGGCGTTAATGCTAGGAGTGTGAGAGCCTTCCCAAGGCCACCACCTGCCTGTCCAGGTGGCTCTTGTCCTGATTACTCATCATCTCCCCTATTCCTCCTTCTTTCTCCTGGCCGTTCTGTCAGGATCCGGGGCTCCTACAGTGCACACAGGAGGGTGCCCAGGCCACGGGAACACCGCCTTAAAGTCCTCCATTTGTCCTGTACAGGACCTAATGAAAGGAGTTCCAGGAGAGAGGTTCTTACAACCTCAGATGTTCCCTACTGGGGACCCTTTGTGGCATTCGATCTATGGGAAACTGTAGATCAGATAGAGTCCCCTGAAAACAGACCTAGAATGGGGGGAAGTGAAAGGAGACCATAGCCAAGTCACTTCCTCCCTGGGGCCTTATTTTCCTTCCTTCTGGGAACCAAACAGCTGAGTACGTGTTCTATATGGCTGACTGCTAGAACGGTGGCCAAGACTCCAGTAGGCACTGCCCGCCCCTCCACGTAACGCCTCACCAGTCTCAGCGTTGGGCAGCTCACAGCAGCCTTCAGGGATTCCCACCAGCTCTGACCTCCACTAGCATCTCTACTGCCTGGACTGCTGCGGCCACACAGGAGTGCTCTGAGGCCAGATTTTGAAGATCAAGGAGACTTGGAGTGTTTTTGCCTGCCATGCTCAGCACTAAGATTCTGAGGAAGATCCACCCAAAGCAGGAGTCACCCTTGAACCTCGTTCCCTTTTCTCCTCATGTCCTCAGCACTCGTCCATCTCTCTCCACCTCTGCTGCCACCTTGCTCATCAGAGCCACCCTCCTCTCCTCGACAGACACCTGCAGCAGCTCCTAACTGCTCATCCTGCCTCCTGGCCCCATTCCAGATGGCAAAGTGATCTTTCAAAATGCAAAGCACATCATGTCCCTCCCTGGATGAGCAGGCTCAAAGCCTGCTCTGGCTCTCCCCTCATCTCGCACCCTTCTCCCTTCCTCTCTCCACTCTGGCCTTATGGAATTTTGTCAGTCTCTGCGTACCCTGCTCCCTCACCTCTTCTCACTCCCTCCCTGCACACCCCCCTCACCTGGTGAACCCTGGCTCATCCTTCGGCTTAGAGGTAATAGCCCAGGCCAGCCCGATTCCTCTGTTATAGTTCCTCATAGAATCATGTTCATTTTCCCATAGAGAACTTATCTCTGTGTATAATCGCACACTTTTCAGTGTGAATTTCCCATTAATGTCTGTCTCTCCAGCTGACTGTGAGGCCCTTGAGGGCAGGAACCAGGTTTGTGTTTATGAGGGTTTCCCTAGAGCCTTTGGCACAGACCAAAGCAGTGTTTAACCAACACCTGTTGACCGAATGAAGAAGGAGCTCCTGAGAACAAACAGAAATGTATACGGGAAAATCCCAAACTGAAAGCAAACCCTCCAGGGTGAAGAGCAGCCTTGGAGTTGTGGCTCCATCCCGCCAGCCAGGAAGGACTGCCCGGACCCTGGGCAGCAGCTGGCTGCCAGTGACGGTGGGCTCCCAGGAATCTGGGAGTCAGCCAAGACCTGCCCCTGGGGACCAGTACATTGGGTGGGAAAGGCTGACAGGTTCTGCTCCTGCACGCCTGGCCTTTTTAACAGGACGGGTAGTATCTGCTCCCTTTCCTCCTCTGTTTTACTCCACTCAGGTCCCTTGAACACTCCCATCGAGGGTCAGGACACATCCCAGAAGACGCTCGGGTGAGGCTAGGAGCCCTAGACAGCTCAGGGCCAAGCCACCCAAGTTCCACTGCAGAATAAAAGGGGAGAGAGGAAAGGTCCACCGACTCGACTCTGAAGCCAGAGACTAGGATGGAATAAACCCTGGATCTGCCACTTATGGGCTCGGGGTTGCTGAGCAAGTCACTTCATCTCATGAAGCCTCCGTTTTTTTCTGCCTTACGATGAGGATAATAACACCTCTTGAAGAAGATTGTTTGAAGGAGTAAAACAGTGAACACAGAGTACCCCAGAAAGCGCTTTGCACATAGCGGGAGCATCATAAATATTTTCAGTTGAATAATAAATGCACGAAAGGTATTTTTAAATAAAATTTGGAAATCTCTTTTCTGGAGATGCTCTCAATTCTGCATGAATATTAGGTTTGGATCCATGCAAAATGAGTTATGCCAATTAATCAATTTACTCATTCCATCATACACACTTGGAAGGAAGACTTTTTTGAAATTAAAATGCACATATGTAAAACAACCTGGCAGGGCCCTGGGAGGATCAAATGTGATAATGTATGAGAAAGTGCTTTGTAAACTGTGAAGCCCTGTACAAATGCTAGTTGTGCTCATTACTAACATGTTTACAGCTCGGTTGGCCCTGAAATGTTGGCTTAACCTGAAAGAGAAAAGTGGGCAACTTTCCAGGACTCCAGGGCTAGGCCAAGAAGTCCCCAGAGGAAGAGGCCTGGGCTGGGCGGTGCACCAGCCACGTGCCCCTCCCCCACCCCATCTGTCACAACTAAAGTTGAGTCCAGTCAACTAAACCATGGTGGGCTCAGGACAGGTGTGCTGAGGACAGCTCCGTGGGCTTTTAACGCCCACAAGGGCATCTGCTGCCCTTGGGCATCCAGGCCAGGGGCTTCAAGCACAGTGACCCCTGAGAGCCGCAGGTCTTGGGGAAGAGTAAGCAGGCCAGGTGGGGACGGAGGGAAACTGAAGTGCCCGACCAGCCTGGGGGTGGAGGTGTAGGGGAAGGGGACAGCCTCCATCCCAGTCCATAAACCGTTGGCATTCTGCAAACCCACTGTTGCCAGATCTAGCTTTTTTTCATGAAAAGCCAAAACTCCAGATTTTTATATGAGATGTCTTGATTTTTAAGTATTAGCAACTAATTTTTTTTAATGTTTAAAACACTACATGAGCCAAATAAAACTTAAGTGTAGGCTGCATCCAATCAGTAGCCTCCAGGGCACGGCCTGGGCAAGGAGACCTTCAGCCACCATGCCCAGCCCAGGCCTTCAGGGACCGGCTAGGCCCCACATCTCCAACCCTCAGGCGAGCCCACAAGAAGCTGCCCCTTGAGCCCGGGACTCACCCTCTTCCGCGGGGGCTCCTCGGCCATCCTTGGGGGTGCAGCAGCCATTCTCCACGGCTCTGGAGGCTTCAGGTGGGGTCTCGGCTGCACCCTCTCCCTCTGCTGGGGCCCCGCCCTTCTGACCCCCAGCAGGGCTCCCCTCCTCTGGCTGAGGCTCACTCCGCTTCTCCAAGTCCCCATTGGGTAACAGCTCTGCGGGGCCAGAGTCCTGGGCCATGGATGGGGACTTGGAGGTCACCGCAGGGTCCTTCGGCGTGTCACTGCTTTCCACCTGGAAAGATGAAGAAAGAAACATGGGAGAGGGTCCACCCGCGGCCTCGGCCTCTTTTGGGTCACTGACTCCTCTGATGAAAGTTACGAACTATGTCTGGAAAATTGTGTTCACATAAACATTCATGCAATTTTGCGTGACGTCCATACACTCACGATTTCACTCTCAGTTTCGAGGGGCTCGTGGGCCTGACCCCCTGAAGTCAAGGGGTCTAAGGACTCCAGCTTAGGAAATGGGAGAAGAATCCAGCCAGGTTTGCCAGCCTGGTTCCACTGCCCAGCCGAACCCGCAGCACACTCACTGCGGTGACATTGGGCTTCTCAGCCTTCTGCAGCCCCTGTGAAAAACAATACCCTCACTTCTAATCAGAAGATCCTAGTAATCCCTGGGCTGATCTGACTTCTGTTTCAGAGCCCTCCTAGCTTTCCTCTTGGTCTCTCAAGGTCCAGACACAAATAGTGACTAGCCGTGGGAGTGTGAGGGTCAAAAGAGGTCCCCTTTGCCTCAGCTCTGGCCCCTACGGGTTCTCCCAGGCGCTCAGACCCCAGGAAAGCCAAGGCGGCGGCAAGCAGTTTGCAGTCTGTGCAGTATGCTTTCCCTCACACATGGTCCCAGGTTCCCCCTCCGAAAGGAAACATATTGCTTTGTCCCCTAAGAGCTGAATTTGCTCCAAGAATCACATCAAGAGCCATCATAACTGTCCCTCACAAATATCACTGCGTGGTGGGCAAAGTTCCTTCTCACCCATTACGCCTTTAAGGGCCACTCAGGCTCCCTGGGAGGCTCTCAGAACATATCGTGATTTGCTCTAGGGTGCACACTTTGTGAGTGTCGTGAGACCCTGGAGACTACTTTGTCCTTGGCTACCTGGGGGCAAGCAGGGCTGGGACATCTCAGAAAGAAAGGAAGTGTCCACTTGGGGCAGAGGAGGCAAGCGTCCCCTGTGCTCGGCACTCTGCTACACCCACAGGCACCGGGCTGCCCTCAGCAACCCTGACCCCTGGCTCCACCTACAGAATCCTGCCCCAAGAAGGGCCGGGCAGTATCAGCTCAGCAAACACTCTGTTGGCCTGCGACCTCCCCTAAGGCACGACCCAAGAGGGCACCTCCCCACCTGTAGGGATGACTAGGCTAGACCAACGGAGGTGTTTTCCTTCTTCTTACATCTTTTTTTTCCTACTTATAAAAGTCAGACACATATATTAAAAAAATTCAAACGACACAAACATGAGTGTGTCAAAAGGTTTAAGCTCCTATTTCAACTCCCTACGGTTTGGCAAGTATCTTTTCTAGACTTTTTTTCTATGCCCCTAGCATCACGTGTAAGTTCCATGTTTATACATATGTATTCACACATACATCCAGATCCAGAAACTTTTTTTCTAAAAGCATATCGTCTACTCATACCTTTCTGCCACTTGCTTCTTCACCTAATAAGCAGAGCGGCCATCTCTCCATCCCTATGCATATGAATCTGTCTGATTCTGTCACAGCGGCTCAACACTCTATCGAGTGGATGCTCCAGAATTATTCACACAGTCCCCTAATGGTGGCCCTTTGGGCTGATTTGCTTTTTGCTGCAGTGAACCCTTGCGCTTGGAGCTCTGTGGATTTTCTGTAGACCGGAGTCCCAGAGGTGGACTGACTGGAGTAGAGGGCCTGTGCATCTGAGAAGTAGAAACGGCCAAATTCCCTCCAAAGAGTTGTACCCCTCGAGCGCACCCTGACCACCTGAGAGAGCACTGGTTTCCCCAGGCCTTCCCCACACGGCCCAGCAATCTCCAAGACTGCTTCTGCTCCAAGGATCTCTGACATCAACTCTGAGTCCGTTGCTGTCTGGTGAGCCCCCCACCCTCCACCACTCCAGAGGTAGCAACTAGAGACGAGGGCCTTGCGGGGGCGGGGAAATCCAAAAATAAAAACCAGAACAAAACCAGACTCTTCCCTGGACGAGGCTGTGGGTACACGGAGCGGCATGAGGACTAGCAGAGAGAACTCCAGGACCCTTGCCAAGCTGTTCGCCTGGCTGCATGGGGGTGGCCTGGGGCGGGCCTTCTTCCAGGAAGAGAACCTCTCATGGAAAGCTGCAAATGTCTGTCGTCCCCGTCCCCACAGCTGGGGGTGGGGGAGGCTGCAGCAAGAAGAAGAGGAGGCCTCCAGCGGAATCAAGAATTCCTCCACTAGGCTCGGGCACTGAGGGTCCAAGCCAGCAGAGCCAGGAGGTCAAACAGGAATGCAAGTGGGGCAAGAAGGCCCTGTCTCCCTCCTCAGCTGCCACCCCCACGTGCCGGGACCCACCCACCCACTCTGCCCAGGACTCAGACGGTCTTTCCCACCTCCCTATTCAAACCGGCAGGGCTTCCTGGCCTAGAATGTCCCTACCTGGTGTAAATCCTCTTACCCCTCAAGGCCTGGAGAGTGGGGCATGCCTGGGCCCCCACAGCCACCCGCAGGTCTGGCTGCACCAGGCATGGACAGAGCCCCAAACGTGGCACTCCCAGGGAGGTGGATGTGGTGTCCCCCTGGCCAACTCAGGCTAAGAAGTTTAGGTCAGAGCCAATCTCTTACCATGGCCGTGTCCTCCTTTCCTCTAGCCACTTGCTGCCCCACAGACAATTCAAGCTCCTGCCCCCACAAAGCTGCTCGAGACGACTCCGCCGTAATTCACTTCCTGCCTGGGGACCACACGGCCTCCTCTCACCCTGGGACTCACTTCCTGTTGACTGTCAGCTCCATAGCGTAGACAACCAGGAGTACCTGCTCTGAGACCCAGCAAACTTCAGGGTCCCAAGCCACACTAATCAAGCTCCCCTCCCAGGCCAGGCCTGGAGGACCACCGTCTGAAGCAGTGACACACCATCCTTCCAGAGGTGGGCAGATAAGCGGGAAGGGGAGTAGCATTCTGCACAGCTCCAGCTCCAAGATTAGCTCAGCGGGCCGAAATCCCCCTGAGCCTGTCAGTCCTCATCCCCCTTACTTCCCAGCCAGGCCATTCTCCATTGCCTGTCCTCTCTGGTCCTGCATGTGTTTGAGTCAACAAAAGCTCTGGGATTAGGGAGAGTTGCTGACTGCTGTCCTAGAACCCTTGATACAGCTTACCATCAAGAACCTACCCTGAGCCCCTGGGGCCCAGGGTAAGTGGGCTGGTCAAATCCACTTATAAGAAACTACCAAGAGGGAAGAAGGAGGTCCACAGGCAAATGGACTGAAGTGACTCTCCAAATCTCTGGGGAGGAGCTGGGTGCTCCCTAAAAGGGGCATCTCAGGTGAGAGGAACAGCAGAATCCACACCTGGAAGCTACTGGGAGACACTGCCCCAGCCAGGCCTGCACCTTCTGCCCCACCTCTATGTCTTCCTCAAAGCTCCCTCCTCTCTTCTCCACTGTCACCATTAGCCTGTGCCTCTTGGAGGCAGGGGCTTTATCTGCTTAGATTCAGCATGGAGTAGGACACCTGGCAGGTGCTCAATATTTCTAATTGCTTCCTTCCTCTGAAAGATTAGGTTAAGAGAACATCCTGCTCACACACTTAGAGAGAGTTTCAACTTTGTTGCATGTCAGCTGTAACTGTTAAAAATTCTGTTTTTGTTTGCTTTTATTTTTACAGTTGCCTTGAAAGGAGATACAGCACACCCTGAGACACTGGTTTTGCTTATGGGGAGAAGGAGTAGCAGCAGAAGCCCCTGGCCCTTTTAAGAAGGCACCACCAGCTGCTGTAGGTGACAATTTCAACTTCCTCTGCTTCTCATCTGGGAGGATGGGGGGAGGGGAGTGGGCAGGAGGTGGGAGAGTGGAAATGGCAGCAGTGAGCACCCTCACTTCTCTGCCCTTGCATGCAGGCGACGGATTTGAGCGAAGCTTGATCCTATCGCCCACTGCACCTAGCCACGCCCACTACGCCATGCTCTGGATCTTCAAACCCTGCTCGCCACTCCCTGGGGGCCCTCAGCATGTGTTGGCCTTTGCCTGCCTTCCAGGCAAGACCCTTCCACCCTGGGACAGCTGCCTCCTCCATCTCTGTTGCTCTGCTGCCGACTACAGCTAGGGAGGTTTTGCCCCCAGAAGGCATTTGGCAATGTGTCTGAGACATTTTGAGTTGTCACGTTGGGGTGGGGCGGACTGCTGGCTTCTTGTAGGTCAGGGCCAGGGATGCTGCTAAGCAACCTACAAAATACAAGATGGTGCCCACGACGAAGAATTCTTTTATTCAGCCCATAATGTCAATGTCAAAATATGCTGTTGTTGAAAAATCCTGGGCTGAGGGTAGGACCACTGACCAGGAACTGCCTTTTTTTCTAAGGACCATTAAAAAAAATACAATTTTTTTAAATATTGAGGTAAAATACACATAACCTAAAATTTACCATTTTAACCATTTTCAAGTGTACAATTCAGTGACATTAAGTACATTCACACTGTTGTACAACCATCACCATTATCCATCTTCAGAAATTCTCATTGTCCCAGACGAAACTCTGTACCCATTAACAGACTCCCAACCCCTCTGCCCCTAGTCCCTAGTAACCATTACTCCACTGTCGTAAAGTCCACCTGCCTATCTCTCTGTAATGGTTACTAGGGACTAGGGGCAGAGGGGGTGGGAGTCTGTTAATGGGTACAGAGTTTCGTCTGGGACAATGAGAATTTCTGAAGATGGATAATGTCTGTCTCTCTCTTACACACACATCCACACGCACACACCAACCTGGAAGGGCTCTGTGCTCGGCCCTGGTCTTTGGACCCCTTAGCCTCGGCCCGTCCTCAGCTCCCAAAGCCCCAGGGCGGGCGGCAGGCTGCTGGTCTCGGCCTGGCCCTCAGTAGTGGGGGTAAAGTCCGCTCCCATGCTGCTGCGTCCCCCAGCCCGCTGCATACCTCGGCTGTTTACAGAACGCGTTCACACCCAATCTCATTATAGAACTGCTCACTGCTGTACCTGATTGTTTGTTTACTGTGTGTCTCCCTCCTAGACCATGAACTGTGCCTTATTTATCTTTTCATTTCTCTCCCTTTGTACCACTCCTTCTACAGCTCCTGAGTACTAAGCATAGGGCCCAGCATAAATATGCCTATATGATTAATAAATTTAATTATCATGATTATCCTGATGGGTAGTGTTACCCTCACTTTCCCGAGGGCAAAGGCTCCAAGGCTTGCCTCACGTCACACACCTTCTAAGTGGGAAAGCTTCCAGAATGACCCAGGTCCAGGACAGGCATTTGAAAGCCGGCTCCCACTGAGGTCAGAGTCTCCGGAAAAGCCCAACTTCAAGTCCCAGGGGTTCTGAGGAGGAAAGAGGCTTTGATGGGCCTGAGCAGGGCCAGGGAAGGCTTCCGACCGTTTCCCTGGCAGCGGTCACCACAAGGAAGAGCCAGCGGCAAAGCAAGAAGGAGGCTTCTACGGTGAACCTGTCCAGGCCGAAGCCGGCCCCCTGGCCCTCTGTCCCCACGGCCTTTGCTGCAAGTCTGGAGCAGACCCCAGAAATCCCACCTCTCCCTAATACATGAGACCTCGTCTCCCAATGTAGCCAGAATTCAGAAGCTCCAAAGAGGGAAGCGATTTTTGAGAGGTCCTTTGCTATAGTTATAATATTTACACGCAAAAAATTAAAACCTGGCGAGTAAGAGGTGAGGGAAACAACACAAGGGAGATGGAGCCCAGGTGTCAGTGAGCACAGGAGCCTATTCACCGGGGGCTGTGAGGCTCACCTCGGCCAAGGCATGGAGGGGAAGCCCCAGGGCCCCTGGAGGTCCCTGGAGGTAGGAGCCAGGGCTGGCTCTGGGCACCTGGCTTGTCCTCCACTCTAGCGCCAGGGGCTGCGGCTGGAAGGCTCTTCTCCCCCTGACCCCCGGCAGCTCTGTGGAGGGGCAGCAGATGCAGGGACAGCCCCTCCTTCACCCCTCCTCAGCCTCACCTCACCCTCCCTGGCCTCCCTCACGTTACTGCCATTGTGCCTTTAAGGCCCTTGGCAGCGTTCAACTCCGCGCCAGCCGGGAACCTTGGCACCACGCCAGCATCAGCGTCTTGATTAGACACACAATCACACGCACAGACACACAAGGTTGTGCGCCACCACCCAGAGACACCAGCCCGCCACAGGACCAAGATGCCACAGAGTGATGTCAACAAACACACACACGGTCCCCCTGCACTCACACCCACAGCTCATTCCAGCTCCTCAGCTCCTGCAGGCCCACCCCCCACCCACGCCTGGATTTTCCCAGGTTGACTCTAGTTTCAGGAAACAGCCACACAGTCCACTTAAGCAGGGCGGCCCGGCCCCCGCCGTGTTGGCACTGGGCCCTGGCTGTCCCCTCTCCTCCGCTCCAGGCCTTCCTGCAGCCCCTTCCCCTGGCAGCCTTCTTATCTGATTGGCTGGAAGTGGCCTTGAGGCAGGGAGAGCCAGAGAGGTCCACCCCACACTCACTCCCAAGAAGGGTCCCAAATGCCTCCCTACTCTGCCTTCCTGGGGTGGATGGAGCCAGGCTCCAAGACTTTGGAACTGAGGGCCTAACCCCTCCAATTCCCTTCTCCCTAGTAGAGCGGCTAAAAGAGCCACCAGTGGGGTCAAGGGACGGCAGGACCAGAGGCCAAAGAGGGCCAGCTCTGGAAAGTCTGGCCCAGTCTGGTCACCCACCTCTAG
>NW_006434835.1:14976648-15021018 GCF_000325575.1 Pteropus alecto
CCTTACCACTTAGGCTGGGAGCTGTCTCCCCACATCATTCCCCAGAGATCTCTCCACTGCGTGAGCATGCATGCGTGTGTGCGTGTGTGTGTGGTGTGTCTGTGTGACTGTTGAGAACTTCAGGGCTCAGCAAAGTCTTAGAGGTCACTCAGTCAATGCCCCTGTTGGCTATGGCAAAGGGATGCAAGCATGAACCTGCCCGGTGAATGGCCAGCCCTCTCAGGGTTCCGCTTCCAGCAGGGACACCTGTCCGCTTGGAAGAGGTCTGGGCCGTGCTCTCTGAAGTCATCCTCAAAGGATTTCGGGGTGAGCTGAGGGCTGCCTTGTAAAAGCCGTTCCGTATAGGACATCCACGCATTCAAGTAAATCTCTTTTGAAGTTATTGCTATTTTCAACCTCTACCACCCATGCCTAAGGTGACAGGTTTGGTAAGAAGGGAACCCACCATGGACAATGGCGCTTCCTTTTCTGTGCTTCGTTTACCTTTCTGAAGTTTCTAATGGGTATCTCCCCGCCCCCACGCCTCCTGCACCGAGTGCTCATCCTGCCCCACCCTTCGACATGATTTCATAGCTTTAATCACATCCCCTCTCACCCTTTGTCTCTCCAGACTGGAGAGTCATAATCTCTTCAGCCTGTCCTCACTTGGCAGCCTTGCTTTCCCCTTGATCAATTTAGCTGCCCTTCTCTGGAGCTTCTCCAGCTCAGCTATATCTTTCTTGAGGTAGCAGGACCAAAACACACGAAATTCTCTAGATGAGGATGATGAGAACCAGGGTCGACGCCCCGCCCAGATGCATGAGCTGAGCTGGTGAGCACCTGTGGCAGCGGGAGGGGTGCAGGTGCTGCTGGGGCACTAGAGGAGCGGGGAGGCTGGGACCTGAGGAAATGAATGACTTTTGCCGAAGGTGGCCCCAAAACGTGTGACCCTGGAGGAAGGACTAGGAAGGGATGAAAATAACCAAGGATTTTTGGAAAAACTAAAGAGATTCAGGGATCTTTAGATGCTCCCTCAATAAGCCCTGCAATCTAGAGTGGCCTCTGAAGGGGCCCCCCGACAAATTTGCTAACTTCCAGAAGTCTTGGTCCCTGACAATAACACTGACGCCATGTCTGAGGTCTGGAAACATCTGTGTTCGCCCCTTCCTCTCCCTCCTCTACAGCGGCCAGCGGCGCAGGCCTTGCCAATTCTGTCCTACCACTGCCTCCCCGCAGCAAGCTCTGGGGGTGTTTTCTGGCATCGCCCCACCCACCCTCCTATACCCCCGCATTCTTTTGTGCTCAGCCCGTGGTGCGAACGGATGCCAGAGCCAGCTTCCCAAAATATGACACCCATTACTTCACGCCCCCCGCCCCCTCGAAAACCTTCCAAATAAACACAACAGATTTGGGAGAGGATAAAGTGTAAACCACTCGGGCGGCCTGCAAACTACCTCTCCAGCCGAGACGGAAAGTGTTCTGAAATGGAACAGTCCTCCACGCGGCCTTCGGGCCTCCCCACAGTGCCTTGTGCCCGGGCGCCCATTCCCGCCTCACGCCTTCGCTCAGGAAGGCCCCAAGGTAGGAAGGGCTCCCGCTTTGCCCTGGACTTCTAAGTGCTACTTCCCTTCGACGGCCCCAGTCCAGCCCCACCCCCACACGTCTTCGATAGTGAAGTCCGGCCCACGGGCCAGGCCCTTCGGTCCTGGATGCCATCAGTGGGTGTTAGTCTGACGCATCATCAGGTCGGGGAAGGAGAAGATGAGTCTGCAGGGCGCTCTTACACGAAAAGTCTCGAGAACCGTGTGAGAAATCTGACAGCCTGTTTTCCTCACATCGTCCGTCAAAGGCACGAGAAGCAGGGGAGAGGGCAGCGGTGATGCAGGCTCGCAAATCGGGAAGCCCCCCGAGGGGCCGGCTGGGGGCTGGGGCCCAGGAAGGAAGATACTCTTTCAGGAAGTTTTGTGCATAAGAGCAGAGGGCACCAAGTCTCTGAGTCAGGGTTCCGGGGGTGAGCGAAGGAGCTGTTCTGACACAAAGAGGGGATTTGAGCTCTGTCTTAACTTGGAGACAAATCAAAAGGTCATATTAGGTTGGAAAATGAGCCAGTATGGCAGACTCCCAATTGCTGAGTTAAACTGTACCCAGCTGGCTTAAGCTTCGGCAGAACGGTTCCCTAACTTCCCACAGTTTATAACGCCCGTCTTCTGCTCTGAAGCAGGGCAGTTTTGCCCTCTTACATTCACTCAGGAGTTGTTTTGGAGGTTCTGCCTCAAACGTGGAGTAACACTGGCTTTGGGCGGGCCTGGCTGAGCTCAGCGCCTGCTCCCAGCCCCTTTTCCCCCCTCCTTTTCTGGGTTATTCTTAGCAAGAGGTGACCTCAGAGTGCTCCCACTGAGCAAAAATAACCCTGGAGGAAGTTGGTGGGTATAAATCTTCAATGAATAAATACATACGGCTAGTAAACAGGGCACAGAGCCCCTCACTACCTGGTGGGCAAGAGCAGAAACTGTCCTTCCTAGTATCCCAGCTGTAACCAGCACGAAGGACAAAGGCGGTTCCAGGGCTTGTCTGGGCTTGTGACCAGGCAGAAACCTGCTTTGGACACCCTCACTTCTGTAACGTCCTTGAGGGCTGGTGAACAGGAAGATGTCTCTTCCGCCCACCCCGATGCTCACACCCACAGGCAGGCTCACAGCAGAGGCCAGCCCCGCATGCCGCTGTCCCCTCCTCCCTGTCATAGGCACTGGCCAGCCTGCAGGCCCTGAGTCCAGGTGCCAGCTCCCTTCAGAAGCCCCGCCCAGCCGTGCAGCCGGCTTCCTGTTTCCTGTTGTCAGCTCTGGCTTCGAGCATCTTGGCTCTGAGACCAGTGTCGCAGACCAAGCCACTGCCTGGTTTTAACGGGCCCACCTCTCCCTCCTCAGACCACCACAGCCTTCCCCACTTCCCCGCGGGCTCCCTGGTATTTGGGTCGATTGCCCTCTTCAGTTATATTTTCTCTGTACGCCTTTCGGGCCAAGTCCACACACTTTTTCAAACAGCCCTGCATTCATATACTAACTTAATTAAGAGTTTGGATATCCGGTCTTCCAGATCGCGTGGCCAAAGTGGTGAGAAGGAATGAGCACTGTGGGCTTTGGAGTTGGGAGGTGTGGAGTCCATCATCTCTGAACCTCAGTCTCTTCATCTGAATGTGAGGATGGTAATGACAGTGGCCCCCACCTACGTCACACAGGTTTGTTGTCAGTGGCCCATGAAGTCGTCGTTGTTGAAGGCTTTTGTAGGCAACAGAGTGCTGCACAACTCTGAGGATGTATTTATGGTCTCTGTCTTCAGTGAGGTGGTAGACAGTACAGTGTGGCTCAGCTCAGCGACCGTCAATGCTGGTGGCACTAAACATCAAATCTAGTGGAAGACATAGGCCCTCACCACCTGCTTTTCCAAATGTCTGGGGTGAAAGGCCAGGTTTTTGCTTTTGTTTTTGTTAATTTCCAATCAATCAAGAAATGACGGTTTTGTAAAATACAAAATCATGCCCTTGGATGTGGCGACAGTATCAAATTGATATAAAAGTCTGTAAATACTTATTCTCAGGGTCTATACAGACAGGTAACAAACAGTTCAAAGACAGGTACATCTAAGTCAGGTCTGCAGACCACTGCTGTCCAAGCACGTGGTGGGGTTGACGGGACCGGGGGGCAATTAGAATGTGTCTTTTATTTCTTACTGTTCATTTTGATTAATTTTACAAACAGTCTGAAAGGGAGAGCCAGTGTGGGTCATGATGGCTGAACTGGGCTTCATTTGCAAGACAGGCTTGGATGGGCTGTGGCTCTGGGGGAGGCAGAGAGGAGGGAGGGTTGTGAAACGCACTTGGTGTGTTCAGGGAGCAGCAAGAAGGTGGGGGTGTCTGTGTTTCTATGGCAAAAGAGGCGGATACTGAGCACCAGTGCAGGGGCAGGAGAGATGGCATGGTGAAGAGCCAGATCAAGTACTCCAGATCTTGTCCCATAAGAAATAGAGTCCCTGGAGATTCTCGAACAGAGATGTGCCATGAACTGTATTTGGTGTAATTATGTGAGGCCTCCTTTCTCCAGTTCACTAGATTGAAAGATGAGTCTTATTGATCCGTGTGACCTCCCCCGCCCTCGTAGGTGCCCAGTAGGTGTAAAATGTTCGTCCTGGAGGGGAGGAAGGGCTGGGGGGTGAGAAACTATTCTGGGGGCAGGTGAGGTCCGGTCTGGGTGAGGATGCAGCCAGGAGGCGGGTGCAGGAACAGAAAGGACTGGAAGGCACGCAGGGACAGATAGGGTTTAGGGACAAAAGGAGGACAGATTTTCTAGCCTTGGGACCGGGGCGATGATGATGATGACAGTAGTGGGTGCATCTCATGCGACCTTTGCACAAATAAAGAACTCAGCCCGAGGCCAGGTTTTCCTCCCTTGTTTCCCAGCACTCCCCACTCTGTTCCACCTGTTGGGAACTGAGCCAAGCTCCCTCCCCTTTCCAGGCTTAGTTAATGACACACTCAGCTGCTTTAAAGCTCCCTGGCCAATCGTTCCCAGGGCCACAGCTGTACCAGGTCCCCAAGAAGCCAGGGCAAGCACCTGCTCCACAAGTGAACCAGATGGCCTGTGGGCCAGGGAACCATGGGCTGATCTCTAGCTGCAGCATGAATTTCCTCCTCTGTCCCCCCGCCCCCAGCCTGCTGCCCATGAAGGGCAGTGCTGGCTGTTTTCTCTGGTGTCAGTCTTTCTCTGTTCTCCCAAGGTGCAAGGGGTCCCTTTTACAACAGCTGCCTTGGCCCCCTACCTCTCCAGTCAGCACTGACTTCCCCGTGCTCTCTCTCTCATCCCGGGGCCTCTCTTGAGGTGTTACCTAGAACAGATCCAGACTGTGACCTGCACATAGCCTGGGAGGCTGCTGAGAAGCTGATGCCAGGCTCCCACCAGAAAGGCTTTACGGACATTGGCCCCACTGGTCCCTGCAGGGAAGCAGGTGTATTATACTGCTGCCTGCACATTTGGACTGTCTTGCTGTTTGCAAAGCACTGCTGGAGGTGGTCAGGGCGGGTATTACTGGTGGCCACATTTTACCAATATACAGAAGTTCAGAGAGGTTCAGTAACTTGCTCAATGTCACACAGGGAAGCAGTAAATACAGTGCTGTTTCTTCTGTCAAACTGAAGTCGCCGTGGCCTCTTGAAGAGAACTTTGGCCAGGCAAAGGCAGGACTGACCTTTGCTGAGCCCTAGCTCTTTGGGCTTGAAACCATTGAATTCTCACAGGGGCTTAGGAGGAATACATCCTTATCATCTCTGTTTTTTTAGAAGGGGAACCCCTGGTTCAAGGTTACACAGGTGGTGGAGCCAGGATTTAAACCCAGGTCTGTTGGATTCAAATGACAGAGCTTTTTCTTCCACATGGGGCCCTGTTCCAGGCTGGGGGCATATGACCCACTGACCCTTCACCTCCGCGGCCATGCCCCTCTTCGCTCCCATCTGTCCATCTCCCGACACATTTGTACACACCGGCCCCTGATTTCCTTGCACCCTCTTCCTCTGGGGCTTCACCCCTCCTCTCAGTAACGTGCCCTCCTCCTGGTTCCAGGGACTCACGAAGAGGAGTCAAAGGGTTGCCGGCCCTTTATTTGCTATAGGTGGGGGCTTTTGTCCCCAGCAGCTGGATCAGGGAAAGATGGAGTTTGCTGGGAAGATCATGGGCACACATGCAGATGCAGAATTACCAGTGGGCTCTGACTCCGCCTGGCTCCCCCACGCATTCCAGCCTGCACTGTGCCCCACCTTCCCAGTGGAAGGGCACCCTGAGAATCCAAGGGTACGACCTGGAGTCAGCTGAAAGCTGGACATTCCTTTGAAGTCACCTGTTTTATCTTTCAACTTCATGGAATTTTTCATTCCAGACCATAAAATATCCGTATTTGCTTTAATATTAAAATGTTTAAAATTACTTACCAGTTAAAAGACTTAACTTCTGCTCCCCCTTCCCCTCCACATCTTCAAGCAGAATTGGCAGTGGTACACTGAAGTACCAGGCAGGTTCCCAAACCCTCGGGCTCTGAGAAGCGCCCCTCAGGTCCAGCTGGGCAGCCCTCCCTGCCTCTGCCGCCATTCACTCTGACTCTCCCCCAAGGGAGAAAATCCTGCCCTGCTGAGAACGTTTCCTTGAAGGGCCAAATCTGGAGCTCCCGGCTCCCCCTTACCTTCATGCTTCGAGTTTCCCATTCTCAGCTGGAATAGGCTAAAAGAAAGGAACCAGCTGTCTTTGGTACTGGTAAATAATGGCTGCTCTGCCTCTGAGTTTAAGGCATAAGGTAGGCAGGCTCCAGGCCTTGCTCTCCAGAGCACTCCTCATTTTGGGCAGCCCCAGAGCTCCCCCCGGACTCGGACTCGGAGGCAATGGCACCAGGAAGCCTGGGGCTTGTGGGCCGGCCCTGTGGCCTACGCTTCTACAGGACTTACGCGGCCCAGCTCTCCTGCTCTCTTACAAAGGGACTCATCAGCCCGCATCTCTTCCCTAATCATTTTGATCAGACTCCCAGACCTCAGTTCCCTTCCTCCAGGTTCTCCAGGTGGGGCTGAGGCCCAGGGTGGGTGTGTGGATGGGGAGGGAGGGGCCTGTGCAGGCAGGCGAGGGAGAAGCAAGTTCTGCCCTGTCAGAGCCACCGAGGGAATCTGTCAGGATCTCTTGCTGCCCTTTCAGAGGAAGCCGGGAGTCAGGGGCCTGGTTCAAGTTCCAGCTCTGCCACAACCCACAGCGTAAGTCCCCTGGTCTCTAGGGGTCTCCAGCTGGATGTGGAAAAGAGAAGTCATGAGGGCGGTTGTGGGGTTCAAATGGGGAAGGTAGGTGAGCTCTGCAGCTGGAGGCCCACGCCCCACGCCAGTCTCGGCAGCGTTCCTAGGGCCCTGCAGGGCATGTGCGTGTGTGCTGGGGGGCTGCCAGAACACTCACCAGGGGGTGCTTGCGCTTCCTCCCAGGCCGCCCCACCTTCCGTGCAGTTGTGCTGGGCTCTTGCCGCTCCTCCTTGCCACGTGCCTCCTCCTGCTCCTCTCCCTCCTGCGGGCACAGACACAGCCTGTGAAGTCAGGGCTGGATCCAACAGGCCTCCTCCCCGACCCACCCCCCACAACAGCCACACTCCCAGGGCTGTGCCGTGGCGGTCCCCCCGGCAGGGATGAACTTCACCCCCTTCCTGCCTGGCAAAGCTCGAGCCACCTTTAGACCCCCCCTTTACATATACCCTCAGAGCGGGTACTTCCGGCGGGGCAGACCCCGCTGCCTCAGCGAAGGCAGCTCTCCCTCCCAGTGGCCACAGTTCTCAACTACAGAATCATGACACACCCTGACAAAAGAATTGGTTTCTGGTTATGAATTTATTTATATGAAAAAAAAATCTTACACAGTACAAAAAATTAAATTAGCTATCTATTTAATGAATCACCTTTATTGAAAAGAATAACATCACGAGGAAAGGAATACTGAATTTAGCGATACGTATTGGAAATACACGTAATACCCAGAATTAGGACCATGTAGGCAATGGAAGATTTTTACAGCCGCTGTAAATATATACCTGCCCAGGAGTGTCTGCCACACGGCACCGGCATTACACACGCCTGTCACCACACAGGAGCACCTCAGGGACGATGTCTTGGTCTGTCATGATTCCCCTCATTCACCGAGTTCTGGACCAGAAGTTTCGTTTTGTTACCCGCGCCTCGCCCAGCACCTGCTAGGACTGGGCCATGCTAGTCTGGGGCACAGAGACATAAACCTAGAAAGTCCTCCTGCCTCACTGCTCCAGCCTGGCCACAAACCACCCACAAGTCACTTCTGACTCAGCCGGCTCCGGCATGACTCATCATGAGCAGAAACTATGTTGGGGAAGGACAGAGAAAGGGACCCTGACTCAACAGAGGGACCATAGGCTGCTCTTCATGCCCTGCGTGATGTCACGAGCCAAAGATGGCTTCGCGGCCTTTCTGGGGAGGGTGCCAACCCAGGGCGATGCTGGCGCCCTGGAAAAGAAAGCACAAGTTCCCTGAGGATTTGATCGAGATGGCCCCCCACATCCCTCTCAACTTTCATTTTCTGTGATTTCAAAATGGCTTGTGGTTTGCCACATTTATTTCCAAGTGATGGTGGGACATGCAGATAGAAACCTGCTGTGACCAACAGTAGACATTGGACCATTCATCCATTCGAGGCACGTCTGTGGGACAGACCCTCCCAGGAGGGAGATCTAGGGGTTCCAGGAGTCCTCCAAATAGACATAACTAGAGGATGAACAGAGGCTGCAGGCCTTAACACCAGGTAGAGGCTACAGTCACGTTGGAGGGAGGGCAGAGCACATCAAGATGGGGTGTGTTTAGAGGAGCAGAAAGAGGACACTGGGATATTGTGGGTGCAAAGGAGACAGGTGCCAATCCACGAGGTCAAAGTCATCAGATGCAAAAAAGCCACGGACAGAGTGATTTGGCTAGAGGTGGTGGTGACAGACCTCAGAGAGAGCACTGTCTGTAAGCTGTGCAGAATGACATGGCAATGAGGACCAAGAGGCTGGAGACGGGCTGAAGGGACGATTTAAGGAGCCCATGCTCCAAGGTAGGCCAGGCCTGCTGGTTCTAAGCTGTCTTCTGAGACTCCACAGACACCTCTGTTTAAGAAAAGATTGCTTGGATCTCAAAGAGAGGAAATATTACCAGTGTAGCTTAATGTTTGTGAAGGTTTCAACTGGATCCACACAACTATAGTGAATTTCAGGTTGAGGTGATGCTTTTGGTCTGTTCCCAATACTGCTAAATAGGCACAGCCTTGATCCTTCTGACCAAGTAACTTTGCATTTACAAAACAGAGTCAATGTGAAATCACAGAAGGCACAGGACTACAGGCAACCAAAGTGCACATGAGCTCCGCTTGTCCATTTGCCAGTTATAGGACCATCCTCTGAACCTGTTTCCTCATGCATAAAATGGGTGTCCATTCCACTCGCTTCTCAGGTTTTTAAGAGGACAGATGAACAAATGGTTTGTCCCGTCTATTTTGTCCGCTGCTAGATCCCCAGAGCCCAGAGCAGGCCTAGCACTTAGTGAGTATTCCACATGCCCCTAGATGAGAGGGCTTACATATTCCCCAGCAGCCGGAAGCCTGCCCAGTCCCTGTATTTGCCTGGAGAGCACTAGGCCAGACTGAGCGGAGCCTCTGGCTATTCCTAGTGGCCCAGCCCATGAGATGAATGCACAAGGCGGCAGACCAGAGGGGGTGCCAAAGGGATCAGGACCAGCCTGGGCAGCCATGGGTCTAGAGAGACTCCTGCTGCCCAGAAGTCCTGGGCTCTGAACCATTTCTTTAACAAACTGTACTTCTTACAGAGGGCTCATTTGATTTTCTCACTTTTATTCTGAACTGATCAGAGATGTGGAAGCCAATCGGAGCCCCTGATCAGCAAAAAGGAACCACGGTTACCACTCAGAAATGGCCCCCCAAAAAGGCACTTGACATTTCACGACCAGCAAGCTCCAGCTTCTGTCAGAATGTGGAAAAAGCCTTTGGAGACCCCTGATAGGCAATTCCTGTGCCATCTGCAGACTTGCTGCCATCCCTCACCTTATGCCATGCGTGCTCAGTACGTCTCTTCCCCTGTTGAACTCAATTCAGTGTGACACACCCCAGGAGGAAGGGGTGGAAAATGCTGATGCCACACCACGTGTCTGGGTCCTGACATGTCAAGAGTGTGGAGATCGCCAGGGCGGGCTGCCGTGTGCTGAGCCTGTGCCTCGTGGGGCAAGGCGCTTTACGCCCGGTCCCGCATTCAGGCCTCGGGAACCCCTGAGATGTGCTTAAGGAAACTGAGTCTCCACAAGAATCTGGGTCAGAACTCGCACCCAGGCCCAAGCGACTCCATGCCCTTTCCATTAGGCCCTGAAGCACAGCTTTGTGAAAAGCACATTCTTTTTTGGCCAACATATCATTCTTCTGCGATGTAGTCACAAGTCACAGGGCAAAGAGGAAGGTGATACCTTCTGCTCCGGGCCTGACTGCGTTCACACGACTAGTTAGGAGGGGATAACACACCGAGAAGGATGAGCAGGTGTCTTGGGGCCACGTCCCTCAAGGAGACATAGCAAGGAGTTCATTCTCGCATCTGTCGTGGGGCCCGTTCCATGCAATGTCTTTGCTGCTGGGTTGAGCAGAGGAATTTAAAATATGCTTATCAAATCTGCAAGTAGCACTGAATTAGGAAGCATCGCTAATACTCTGAAAGGGAAGAATCTGATCCACAGTGACTTGGAGCAGCTGGAAAACAGTAACAAATTTAGCAGGAACAGATATGGGCCCAGATTGGTTTTCTCATCCATCAAGGAAGGGATCTAATTAGTCAACCCTTCCAGTGGGAGGTGGCAAGAGGCAGAACGTCTAGTTAGGTGGGCTCCGGGAGGGAGGAGGTGGGCTTGACTTTTGGCCCTGCTCTTTGCTCATGAGTAACTTCAAGCCATTTAATCTCTCTGAGTCTTGCTTTCTCAGCTATGAAACGGGGATAATATCTACCCCACAGCAATGTTACAACGATTAAATGAAGTAATATAGGGAAGGTTGACACGTGATAGTCACTCAAGAATTACTAACTTCCTCTGCTCCCACAGCACTTCCTAACCAGAACTGTTCACAAAAGTGCATCACTCCCTCCTCCTCCAATCTCCCTCCTGCTCCCAAGCAAATCCCAGCTCACTGCCCAGCATATGTAGCGATCACTCACTGCTATAGACACACCCCAGCATCTGGCTGGTACTGCTGCAGTGAGACACTCAGGAACACTGGGGCTCCCTGATCTTTCCAAAATGCAAAGCTGATTATGTCACTCCACAGAGCTTAAGCCCTTGCTGAGGGGCTCCCAGGAGCCTGCAGGATCAAGCCGAGCTCCTTCGGCGAGCTCCTTGGGCCGTGTGAAGGAAGGCCCCCGGGACCGGCCAGCAGCCTTGGACCCCTCTCCTCCTGCTTTCCTCACACCTGTGTGCAAACAGCCCGCGCCAGGGACAAAATCGGGCTGCTTCCCTCCCCGGGACCTTGGCATAGGCTCTTCCTTTTGTCCCGACCACCTTCCCCTCAGGTTCAGCTAACTCTTCCTTTTCCAATCTCATTTCCTGGATTTCCTTCCCCTAGACCCCCTCCTCCCATTCTCCTCCTAGACTGAGTTCATAGATCTTTTTTCTATAGTGCCCACTACCCAGCACTGCAACTGCTGGCTATTGTCCTGGCCAGGCGACCAGCTCCTTGCGGGAAGGCACTGTTTCTTATTCACCTTAGCACTCCCAGAGCCTGGACCGGTGCACCTGGCCCAGGGTAGGCACTCGGAAATACTTGATGAATGACTGCCACATAGTAGGTGCTCAATAAATGAGTCCATACGCACAGAGAGGCACACATATGAACCCACAAACCTGCTCAAATACGATCATGCATGAGGCTCCAGTGCCGCTCTGATTATTATAACTCCAAATCAGGAAACAGGAGGACTAAAATGTACTTTCTAGGCTTAAACATAATCATGTCACTTTACATTTATGTAACTCTTTACAGCCTTCAAAGCACCTTCACATTTGGTGGCCTCTTAGATTAGGTAGCTACCATTAGCCTCTCTCAACTTCTGGGTCTATGATTTGACCTACATTTTAACACAGCTCACTGGATGGATTATTTTAAGCCACATACAACTCCTCGTTCTGATGAGCTGGGCTATGACGATAATAATCTCTCACATTTGTACAGCACATGGTAATTAACAAAGCATTTTCATGTACGTTATTTCATTTTTATTCTTACACTTTACAGAAAGCAGAGCCGGTATTATTTTTTTCCATTACACTGGCGGGAAATCTGAAGCTCAGAGAGGTTATCTAACCTGCAAAGATCAAAGAGCCAGGAAAGGAGGCCTTTAGAACCAAAATTTAAATCTTTTGATTCCAAGCCCATGGGTCTTTCCACTGCAACGTGCCACTATACCCTGCGATGCCGTGTGCTACTGTCTTGCGTGCGTGACCATGCACGCACACACAGTGAAACCATGAGCAAGCAGCCAACCCAAGGTTAAGGTACACATGGGCATTCACATGCACACATCTACACATGGCTGTCTTGGGACCTCATGCCTCGGGATAGTACCCCTCTCCCGAAAAGTGATGCATCCAACAAGGCCCCCCCCCGCACTGCCCCCCAGAGACAGCCTTGTCCCTTCAGAACATGCACTGGATGCTACTGACCAGCATCCATTGAGCAAATGTCTCAAGTTGGTGTTTGAGTTGAGAGGATGAACTTGCTGATCTAGCCAGCCACTCGCCAGGGCCCCCTGGGACGAGAAGCACGTATAGCCTTTGCCAGCTGGCTGGCTGGCCTCCCAGGGCCTGTCTGTGGTCGTGGAACTCAGTGAAACAAATCGGACTCCCTGGCAGGCAGAGCCCCACTCTGGGCCGCCTGAGTACCAGGTCTGCAGAGCTATAGCCACAGGACCCCGCGCAGCGCCCTGCGCCCCCACGCACACTCATTCACACGTGCTCAGCCTGTTCAGGTCGGGCCTGTAGACAGATGAGCAGCAGGGTGTGATGCTGGAGGATGGGCAGAGGCTGAGGGTGCGAATGGCCATTATTACACACAGTGGCACTCACACTTCTGCGTAGCCCTCCAAAGCCCCCTTTTTCTGATCTCAGTCACCTCCCAAAGCTCATCAGCCCTTTGTTTCAATTATTCAACAATAGTCAACAAATATTCATTGAATGCCTAGTAGTTTTCCCATTATAATTATTGATGAGAGCCTCCCACACCTCCCAAAAGGCCATATCCTGTTGGCTCCTCCCAGTTCCCCACAGCTCTCAGGTTCCTGCAAACAGCAGTTGCTCCATAAATGCTAAATGGATGAAAATGCGCGTGCCTGTGGATTTTTCCAGGCCCTCCTCCACACCCTGTGCGTCATGCTGGGGCCTCACGGCCTTCCAGAATGAGACTCCACTAAGCACGCAGCCGGCACACTGCAGCCCTGCCATGCTCACTTCCGTGGTCACAGGGCCACCTCAAGCCTGGGCCCCTGGGTGTGCTCAAAAACATTTATTGAGCACCGATTGTGTACTGGATATTAAGGTAAGCAAACAGGGAACTCAGTTTAGAGGGAAAGACAATATGTGAACAAATAAGTACCCAACACTGTGCTCAGGGTCAGAGTGCAATGTGCCCACTCTCTGCCAGCAGCCACCTCCTCAGACACCCGGCCCACTCACATTTACTCTCTCAGCAGCCCACCCAGGCTCTGCACAGCCTGCCACCTCCTCCCCACTCCCAAGGCACCCTTGCTTTACGGAGGGAAAGAATCCAGATAAAACTACTTCTCGGCCATGTGACCTCTGCCAAGTTTCTTGACCTCTCTAACCCTTAATTCCTCATCTGTAAAATGGGATAATGACAGTCAGAGCCTCCAGAGTTATTGTGAGGATTAAGTGAGTTAATTGCCAGGCAAAGGGAACTCCTTTCTAGGCCTTCCACACTGTGTAAATGTTAAGTGGGATGAATATAAGCAATATCCCTAATTGCCCTGTGGCTCTCTGCAGAGGCAGCTGCAGGGCATGACCAGGCCCTGTGCCCAGTCCAGGTGCCAGAAAGGAAGGGCATCACCCCATTTCCCAATCATCCTGGGACACCCGCTGCAGCTCAGTTCCCTGCCTGCCCTCTTCCCCTCTGCAGAGCTGAGCTCAGCCTTCCCCGCCTCTGCCCCATGGGACCCGCTTCTTGGCAAGGATGGGCTCCATCCCCAGCTGGCTCACTTAGGGCATGAGGGACCCGAGGGAGTTTGGGCCCCACCGTGGCCCCTCACCCAGGCCTCTGAAGGTAGCCACAGCCCTGGCCATTAGGAGTTAGGTCTCTCTGCCATTTGCCTCAGTTTTGCTTCTGTTCAATGGGTGAAGGGAGAAAGGACTTCAGGCCTGACTGTGCCCACAGACCCAAAGAGAAATAACCTTCCTTCCACATGCCACGTTCTCAGCGGACTTTAAACCCACTCCATTCACGCTCCCATCTGCATTTCGGCACTCTTCTCCCACGCCCTGGCGATCCTTAGGCTGCAGTGGCTCTACACCACAAATGGACAGGCAGGCAGGCAGATACAGACAACTAGTTAGCTACCCAAAATAAATTATAAGACTAACTTAATACATGCCAGGCCCTATGTTAAGCACTCACACACACAATCTCATATAAAGCTCTCATTTCTCTGCTCGGAGGTCACATAGCTGAGTCACACAGCAGAGACCAGGTTCAAACAAGGTCTGTCTCCAGAGTCCAACTGATCCCCATTCAAGACCGTATCGACTGCAAGGTTATCTAAACTTGACATGTAATGATATCTAACTTAGAGAATTTTAGAGAACCTGAAGCCTAAAATGTAGGTCCTCGTTAGCGCAGGGGTGGGCGCTGTTGACATCACATGTCTGCTCTAAATGCCCAAGCATCTAATTGACTCCCCTGAGCTAAAATGGATGTGCCATTATTATTAGCTGTGTTCCTGAAGAGGTAAGGGTAAAGCTACCTTCTCTGTAACTGTTTAAATGTACTAAGGGGGATGCTATTTAAACGACCCCTATAGTGACTATTATAAAGCAAAGAGCTTGCCCAAAGTAACGATGTGTGGGCATCAGAGTGCCAGAAAGGCAGAGCATGCCCAAGACAGGCAACAGAACTGTGGGCCAGCAAGAACCACTGAGAGAGGAGCGAGGGGCGACCTTACCCAAGGATGCCCTTGAGCTTGCATACCAAAGCACAGGAAGTGACCAGTGCCCAAAGGAAAATTAGAACACACCAGGTCTCTGGGTTGGACTCAGGTGAGAAGGGAGGAACTCTGGCCACAGTGCTAGCCCTACATGTGCAAACACACGCACACAAGCACACACACGCACAGGCACACTTGCTATGCTCCCCCAGCACAGATGTGCTCCCTGCCTGCAGTTTCCACCACCAGCAGGCAAGCTATCCGGGAAGGACCTCCCTCAGAGTAGGCTTGGCTTACCCACAGTTATATCTTCCTATCCTCTACCCCTTACTAGGTCCTCCAGCAATGTTAATTCAGTTCATCCAACAGACTTGTGGAGCCCTACTATGTGCTAGGTACCTGGAAAGGTACCGAAGTCTGAAGAAAGAGAGGGAGGGAGGAAGGAAGAGAAGGAAAGAGAAGCGATGTGTGCAGGGAGAGAGAGGGAGGGAGGGAGGGAGGGAGAGGGAAGAACAGTAAGAAGCAGTGTGTCCGCAGCAGGGTCTTCATTGAAGAGTATGGATCTGATGTGAGCATGCGTGTGCATGTGAGCCCACAACCATGCGTGCTAGCCTGTGTGTGTGAGCTCTGGCTGGAGATGACGTGCCCCAATGTCCGTCCCAGGGCAAGAGCACTGTTACACAGAGAAAAGCATCCTCTGACCATCCCAACTTTCAGTCTAAGCAAACATACTTGAATCTGCAGCAGAAGAAATGTGGGCGGGACTATGGAGCATCACAGCTGGGAGGCACCATTCACTCTATCCCCTTTCACATCAGAAGCAGCCTGAAGGGCACAGAAGCCAAGGGCACAGGCTGCCTGGGTTCCAATCCCAGCACCACCACTTACTAGCTGTGTGACCTTGGGCATGTGATCCAACCTCTCTGAGCATCAGTTTAGTCTTTAATAAGATTAAGTGATGAAAGTAATAGAGCCTACTTTACGGAACAATTGTAAGAATGAAATGAGAGAATGCTAGTACAGAGCTTAAAAGTGCACCTGGCATATAGTCAGCACTCGATGCATCTTGGCTGTTATGTTTCTGAGGCCAGAAGAAGTTGGGGAGCAGTAAGGTCAGGGGCCCAGTCAGCAGCTCAGACTCCTGACCAGTCATTGATTCAAATTTGAGGATCCGAGGAGGTCCTTCCAGCCTCAAGGCTTGGAATGCTCTCAGTCCCCTTTCCTGCTCCCTCTGACCCTCTCCCTTCTCCCTCCACACAGGGCCTGGCACCCGACCTCCATGATCCCCACTAGTCCAGGACTGAAGCTCTTGGCTCTGTTGCTGCTAACCTCCCACCCATCTCTCTCTCCCTCTCCTGTGGCCATATTTACCGAGTTGATCCACCCTGGCCAGAGCACCCAAGCTCAGACCCTCAAAGCCTGCCTCCTCCCAGCTTCTCCAAGAAGACCCTTCTTGCCCCACAGATGAATGGAGGAGGTTGAGGGAGAGGGATGCTGTGCAAGTGTAGGGGGGAAACCACATAGGCAGACCTCCCTGTGCACACCCAGCCATGGTGTGGTCACCTCGGCCCGTCACCCACAGCTCTGCACCCCACCTGCCTGATCCTGGACTCTGGGATTGCTCTTCCATGGAGGGGTCTTACCCACGCTCCTTTTCCTTTCTATCCTATCCGCAAAATATTCTCTGAGCACCTACTCTGTGCTAGTCAAGCCCTGGGGCCCTGCTCTCCAGAGGCAGTGGTGGGACTGGGCATTATCCACACCAGAACTGCTCAAATCCTCTAGAGGGCTGGTTATGGCCAGGACTGCTGGGCCCCAGCCCCAGAGTTTCTGATTCAGCAGGTCTGGGGTGGGGCCCCAGCTTTTGTATTTCTAACTTTTCCAGGCGCTGCTGGTTTAGGAATCACATTTTTTCATTATTACATAAGTTTCAAGTGTACAACAGTATAATTCGACATCTAAATACACTACAAAGTGATCACTCCCAAAAGTCTGGCTACTATGCATCACTATGCAGTGGACCCCCCTTCCTCCTTTCACTCACCTCTCAACACATTTTCCCTCTAATAACTACCAATCTGTTCTGAGTTTGTTTTTGTTTTGTTTGTTCAGTTGTTTTTTTTTTTAGATTTCATATATGAGTGAAATCATATGGTAGTTGTCTTTCTCTTCCTGACTTATTTCACTTAGCACTACACCCTCATGCACCCCTATATTCATTGCAGCATTATGTACAATAGCCAAGATACAGAAACAACCTAAGTGTCCATCAATGGGTGAACGGATAGGGATCACATTCTGAGAGCCACTGGTCCACTACAAACTGTAACTCAAAGCAGACTGAAGCGAGGGCTTTGATCAAAGAGGAGAGAACATTAGGGAAAGGGCATAGCAGGCAGAGGAAACAGCAGAAACAAAGGCCTGGCAGCTCCAGGAAGTACCAGAGTGAAAGGTGCATGGGGGCGTGGCCAGGAGGGTGGCTGGAAGGGCACGTGGGGCCAGGTGGTAAAGGGGCCAATGGATGGCCACACCCCTTCCCTCTGGCCCGAAGCAGTTCCTTTGTGCCAGGTACCCCTGGCAACTATGCCAAGCTCCCTGGGCTCCAGTCCAAGCTCATCTTCCCCCTCTGCAGCGACACGGCATCCTTGCCCCAGGCTTGGCTTTCACAGGCTGCTGTGGGCATCCGTCAGTGTCTCTACCCGCCCTCCCTAGATGACTCCCGGGAACTTCAGGAGCCAGCCCAGAGGTGCCAGGAAGGTGTGCCAGGTGAGCCAGCATGTGCGCTGTGGGCGCGGACTGACTGGGAGGGTGCCTGCGTGCCCCAGCCCCCTGTCTACCAGCTCGCTCTATCTGCACTAGGATCTGGGGCCACGTAGTGTTTGTTGCCGCTTGAGCCAGAGCAGTTACTATGGGTAGATAATAATAGCAATTGTAATCCCTCATAATTGGACCAGACTTTGCTGTCTGCAGGGCACTTCCATGCCCATGACCTCATCTGACTTCCACAACCACCCTGTAGAACAGGCACAGCTAGAGTTACTAGCCCCACTTCACAGCTGAACAAACGCAAGCCCAGATGGCCTGAAGTCACATCTCCAGTAAGTGGCATACTCAGGCCTGGGACCTGGGACTTCTGACTCTTCGTCCAGTGCTCTTTCTGTGTTCTGAACTGTCATAACAGAGCACTGGATCTGCTGCTCTCCATGGGAGGGGCCACAGGCTCTGTTCCCTAGGGCAGCACAGTCCAGTAACAGGAGGCATTTGGCCCGGCTGTCCCACCTTCCCCACCTGTGGAGGGCAGTTGACTACCAACAGCAAGTACATGGACACAAAGCCGCGTCAGCACCAGTCAGGACATCGGACTGGGGGAGGACGGTCAGGGTCACCTAACCCAACAGAGGAGCAAAGCCAGGCTCAAGGAGGAGAGGGAATTATCCACGGCCACAGCTGCCACTCGAGAGCATGGGTGGCCACAGATGGCCCTGACTCTATGGTGGCAGGGCCTGAATCTGCCGCTGCCCGAGTCCTGGGCAGGAGTAGCCCAGAAGGCCCAAGAGACAACCTGAATCACCTGTTTTTTTTTTCGTGGTGTCAGAAAGATGGAGATGACCTGTAGCCCCTAGGAGCTGGGCCCAGTGGGCTTCAGCCCACAACTTCTCCCTTGCTGGGTCTCTACCCCTCCATGGCACTCAGCTGGCTTCCAGGCTGGAAAGACAGGTGTCTGGACTTTATGTACACACGTGTGTGTGTGTGTGTGTGTGTGTGTGTGTGTGTGTGTGTGTGTGTGTGTGTGTGTGTGTCCATAACAGGACCCACACATGGAGGGCAGTGGGACAGGCTCCGATTCAGGAGGGGGTAAACCAGGCTCCCATCTGGACCCAAGACTAACTTGGCTCAGCTTTCTCATCTATAAATTGCCCCACTTTTTTCAAGGGCTGTCCCCAAAAACGAAATAGATAGAAACTACCCAGAAAACAAACACGCTCTGAGAATGAGCAGAGCACCGTGGTGGCGGATGACCAGGGAGCAAATCTCAGAGTTGACCCTGACAGGGGGCCAGCAGAGCTGACACTTCTCAGGGTTCTCAGGGCCCCACACCTGATACCAAGTGTCCACCTTGGTTCTAGAAAGACAAACTGCCCCATGAACACACCTGCTACTCCCTGATTTGACCAAGCATCACCACTCCTCACCCCTACTCAGGGAAAAGGGAACAGGCAGAGGGAACTGTGGGGACCAGGGCATGCCATACAGCACACCCCAGGAAGGCCCATGGCTGGTACATTTTTCCTGGAAAGAAAAAAAAGGGTTTCCTGTTCCACTGACAGCGGGAAACAGAGTCCAAGTGCTGGAGGTTCGAGGCCGCTTTGCACATGGGTGGACCCGGCTTGGTGAGGTCCCAGCAGGGACTCCCGCCAGTCTTCTGCAATCTCCTCTAACTGACTAAGGCCCGTCCTGGAGTTCAGCAGAGCAGTGAAGAGGTCACCCCTCATGGGGCTCTAAAATCAAGGAAGTCACTAGCTCCAAGGGAAGAAGTGACACTCAGAACTCGGAGCGGGGGCGGGAGATGGGAAATCACCATTTCCACGATGACTGGTGTCACCCTGAGCACACAGCACACCACCGACTTGTGCCTGGCTGGCTGTGCAGGAGGGGGAGCTCTCGTGTGGCCTCATATCTACCAAGTCCCCCCTGAACTTGTCTCTGGCCTCCCAGAAGCTATTGAACATCCTGAAGAAACAGAAGCAGCCAAACAGGTAAAGCGACTCACCTGAGCACATAGCTCGCAAGAGGTCAGTCCCCAAAGGAATCTAGGTCTGGGGACTTTGCAAGGCCGAAGCAGCGACTACACAAACCTAAGGGTCTGAAGCGCTGCTCAAACACCATGAGGGACTGGGCGGGGGGCGGGGGGGGGGGAGCTTGGGTCCGGGAGCCTAACTACCTGGCTCAAATTCCCACCAGGATCTGATCTCTCCGAGCCTGTTTCCTTGTCACCGAAAGAGGCTATCAGCCCTCCCTCTGCCCTGTGTGAGGACTGAGCAGCGCGGTGCAGTGCTCGGCACATGTGAGCTGTCATGGCCTGGGATGGCCCTCCCCCTCCCCGGGCTCCCCAGAAGGTCCCCAGCCGAGCCAGCTGCTCACCTTGCGGTCCTCCTCCCGCTCTGGAGCGGAGCTGCTGGTGTCCCCGGGGCCGCTGGAGGGCATTGCGGGCAGCTGGGCGGTGGGAGGCAGGCTGGGGCTGCACGGGGCTGGGGGGCTGCTTGGCTTCAGGGAAGGAATTATCGTGGTCTTTGTAAGCAAGAGTTAAAACTTAGACATAGATCCGGGTGCTGAGTGAAAGTCCGGCGAAACTCTGCCTCAGGCTGCCTGTGGGTTTGGGCTTCCGATGGCTCCACCTGTGGGGGAAGAGAAGAGGGATCAGCAGGGCAGGGCACCCCCAAACCAGGCCCCCCATAAACCCCACCTCCTCCCAGGGACTAGGCCCTCAGCCCCGGGGCCACGTGGGCCTATGAGGCCTGTTCCTCTGACCTCATTCCTCTTCCCAGCCTCACCAGCAGCTCAGGCCAGCCTAGCACTGCAGAGAGTGGGGGAAACCGAGGCAGACTCAGGTGGCACGGCACTGCCTGGCTTCCCTCAGGGCCACCTCCTGCCTCTGAGGCGGCAACAGTCTCTCTGGGGCCTCCGCTGCTGTGGCACAGTGGGCGCCACTTCTGGGACTTCTAGCTACCTCCCGCCTCCTCCCTCTCTTCATTCACGTCTGTTCTTTCCTTTGAAAGCTTCCCGCACCCTCCCTCCCACCCCAGCCACCCCCTGGGAAATCCCAGAGGTTCCAGCCCAGCTACATTTTCCTTCTAATCTGTCCTCCCCACAGGCCCCCACCCCCACTCCACGCCCACCCCATGTGGAGGAAGTGAGCAGCAGTCACAGGATGTAGTGAAATGAATGTCACCTCATTTTAGGACCAGCGCCTGGGCCCAGAGAAAGCCGAGGTTGAACTCAGCCTTCGACAGGCTGAAGGCCTGGGTTTGTAGTGCTGTCGGAGTGGGGAGGGGCCACAGCCATGGTCACACAGAGGGAGGATGTGAGGCCCGTCTCTCCCCCACCCCAAATGAAACAGCCTCATTCGCCTTCAAAAATTGGTGGGCTTGAGGGGGCCCGCCGAACACACACAGCTGAATTTTAGGGGATTTTCATCCTCTCTGCCTCAGGTGTGGGCCTCAAGCCAGTGAAATAACAAAGCCCTTGCCGCAGGCCTCAGCCGGGGGTTGGGGTGCTTCAGCTTCAACTGCTTCAACCCTCTTCACTTGGAGACAGTTCTCCTGCTCCCCACCCCCCAGAAGGAGCTGTGTTCCAAGCCCCTGCGTCCAGAGCGCCAGCCAGGGCCAGGGGATTGGCAGGAGAAGGGAAGGGAAAGGCAGGCTGGATCTGGGGGAGGCAGGCTGGATCTGGGGGAGGCAGGCTGGATCTGGGCCCACCCACACCCTTCCCCTTCCAGTTCCTGGTTCTGCTTCCCTCTGCTGCCCCTCCCACCAGGGCTCCTTGTCTCGGCCCCCTCCAGCCAGGCTCCCTGGAAAACCAGGAAGTAGAGAAATCGCAGGCTTGGGTCTCCCAGGGGCATGACCCCTTCCCCAGGGATGGGCACCTGGCTGGGAGGTAGGTGTCCCAAGTGCTGGCTCTGTCCCAGGTGTGGAGGGGGAGGCCAGAGCTGGGAGGAGCTTCCCTAGGACCAGGACAGGAGGGGCCCAGACAGGTTGCAGGTGCTCTATGCCCCACAAGTGAGCCCTAAGGACACCCCAGGTATACTACACACGTCTAAGCTTAGCACAGTGCTAGGCTCGAAGAATATCTGCTGACCAATACAAGAGGGACAGAGTAGCTAAGTACCTGACAGACATTCTTCTTTTGGGCGGCAACTAGTGTTATTACTGTCCCTACTTCACAGCTGACTCTAAGGCTCAAAAAGTTAGGACTTGTCCATATTCCAGTGTCAAAGCAGAGGCCTGAATCCAGATCTCTCTGACTCTAAAGCTCTGAGGGGGTCTCTTTGAAGCTCTGTCCCCCAACTTACAACAACACCCCATGGAAACAACTCTTGAGAGCCCACTGGAGAACGGGTCCAACCCAGACCTCCACTGGGCACCATCCATTAGCAGCCAGCAATTCCCCCGCAAACACACTCCCCGTTTTTAGCACAGACATCCCCAATAACCCCCACATCAACGCCTTCAAAAGGGTGCGGAAGCTATGAGAGCCAGAGTCTGATTAGAAAGAACATCGAACCCAGAATCAGCAGACGTGGGTTCTAGTACTGACTCGGGCTTCTCTGGTCCTCAGTTTCCTTATCAATTAAATGGGAGAGTTGGACTAGATGATCTACAAGACATCTTCTACCTCGGCCCTGCCAAGCTCTTGGAGACCCCAAGAACAAACAAGGCTGGGCCATCTTCGGGAGCCCCAAGAGCCCCAGAATGAAATCTGTGGAGACCCAGGGATAAAGTAAGAGGCAAATGATGCTGCCCAGAAACATCCAGCGGGCTTCCGTGAGAAAAAAAAAAAAAAAAACCACTTTCAGAGTGCCTCTGGTTGCCAGTGAGACGAGGAAGGAAACAGGACGGAAAAGCAGAACATCACAAGGTGCTGACCCCGACGGCTTCCTTTTCTCAAGCAGCCCTGCCAAGGGGAGTGACATGCTCCTGGGCTGACAGTCCCAATACTGCGGCACATGTCCACCATGACAGTTCTTCGCCAAGCACGGAAGCCGCCTCCGCACCCACACCAAAGGCTGTACCACAGAATCCATCACCAAAGAAAAATCCTTGCCAAGACCCTGTCACCATGACAGGCAGCTTTTATTTGCTCCCTTATACTTCTAATGCCCATAGCGACCACGAATAAGATTTATAAGAACAACTTAAAAAATCTTTTTTAAGGAATCGCGTCATGAAAATGTCTTGGTATCACAACTGACATGGTCACCATCATCACTATTTCAATTACAAAACTGTTGTGGAAAAAGAATTGGGATTTTGAATATACACACCGAATTTCACTATCTTCTAAATCCAACTTAGTAGAAAGATTAAAAAAAAAAAAAAAAAAAAGATAGTCACAGATTGGGCTGAACAGAGAGGAGGCACTACCAACAAAATTTTGGAGTCTGGAAAGCAGACTCGTGAGAGCCAAATTTCAGACAGCACATGAAAACTGATTTATAACTGAATCCTTAAAAGACACTTGATACAATACTTGATAGGAACAGGGCTGAAGAGGATGCGTGTGTGAAAATAAAGAGGACAGAATAAAAGAAGTAAAACCCCCAAGAAATCTGAAGGTTTATTCTCTGAAGAGCACAAAACAGAGGGTCTTTGCACAAAGAGTCGAGCAGCACAGTTGAGAGCAAAGGTAATATATCAAAACCAAGGAGATGAAGTTATTATACATGTGATGTGGCATCCTGCCAGCTGTCTCCCCAGTGGGGTCCTAGAAAACTGTCAGCCAGACCCTAATATCCTCCTCTGGAAAATCTAATCAGTCCAAGAGGAAAGGCCTAAGGATACAGATACTGACACCAGAACCCAAAAGGCTTGTTTAGGTCAACCAGTGGATCTGCGAGTCAACAAGCCCCATAATCATGTTCATATCTTTCAATCAACTTTTTAGTCCTCTGTTCTCAACCTTGAAAGAACAGCCAAGGACCACCAGACATCTTAGGGAATCCTCTAATTTGGAAGATGAAGACCAGAACAAATAAACCAAAACCGAAACCAAACAAAACTTAAAGGAAACAGAAGATACTATATTCATGAAAAAAGAATGTGATGCTATTAAAAAAGAACATTCAGAGAACAAAAAGGAACTCCTAGAAATAAAATTTACACTAGTAGAAATGCAAAACTCAGAGAAAAGGGTAGATTAAAAAGAAAAATGGAAAATATAAGAGCAAGGAAAAGGGAATTAGAGAACTGATGCTGAGGTTTCCACATCTGAGAAACAAATGGGGAGGGGGGGCAGTTACCACTGAAATCGTTCAACAGAACTTCCCAGAACCGAAAAGCATGAGCTGCCTGACTGAAAAGGCCGCTGAATGTCCCGCCCATGAATGAAAATAGACCCACACCAAGGCACATCGTTGTGAAATTTCAGAACACTGGGACAAAGAGAAGAGCCTACAAATTTCTAAAGAGGGAGAAAAAGTGACATATAAAGCTTCAGGAATCAGAATGTCCTCAGACTGCTCCACGTCGATGCTAAAAGCAAGAAGAGAAAGAACCGATGCCTTTGAAATTTTCCAATTAGAATTCTTTACCCAGCCTAGTTATCATTAAGTATGAGTAGAATGAAGACATTTTCAGACGATCCTTTCTCAGGAAGCATAGGAAGATGTCCCCTAAGACACAGGAAAAAGGGGGAAGGGAATCTCCAGAATTAAGGTGAAAAGAGGCCAGATGAAACCATAGAGGGCCACGAAGCAGTGTGACTCAAGACTCAGGCATGCTGAGTGCTGTCATCACTATGCCCTTTACCATCGAACCGTCTTTTTAACCTGACAAAACCACAGGTGTCACTCACTGTTTGCACTCTGCTATCTGAACTCAGGAACTGAATGGATTTGGATACTGACAGCTATCTGTCCTGGATGATGTGTTCCAAATGGGGGAGTAAACCAAACAGGAGGAAGACATGAGATCCAGAAATAGGAACTCCAACCAGAAGGAAGGCAAAGGGAATGCCCAGGATGACCACAAAAAAAGTCACAGAACGGCAGCTACAACATGCCGCACGTGCAGAGAGCAAGACAATGAGTAGCTCAAAAAATGGAACTGAAACATTAAGACTTGACGTGCCCGTCCTTGTGGAGAGCTATACGGACAGCTTTAGAAGGTGTAGCAGGAATTAGCAAAAAGGTACAAAGAAAACCAGGCAGATGAAAACACAAGGTAATTATTAACTTCAGGGAAAACAAAAAGAAAGGAAACTATTGTGTACTATAAGGCTCAGCTGTGAATAATAGGTGCATTAGGTGATTTAACATACATGTAGGTATGTATGTGGATATACAGCTACATGTATATGTGTCTATACATATATACTTCATAGTATATTAATTGCCTGTCTATACATATATACTTCGTAGTATATTAATTGCCTATGTGCTGCTGTTACAAATTACCACAAAATTAATAGCTTAAAACAACACAAATTTATCTTGCAGTTCTGGAAGTCAGAGGTCCAAGATGGCTCTCATCTCTGGGCTAAAATCAAGGTGTTGGCAGGGCTGCATTCTTCGAATCTAGTGTCTTGACTCTTTTAGCTTCTAGAGGCTGCTCGCATTCCTTGGCTCATGGCCGCCTTCCATCCTCAAAGCCAGCAAATGGCCAGCAGTTCTCCTATTGAGTTACCCTCACTCTGCTTCCCTCACATCTCCTTTTCTAGCTCTCCTGCCCCTGTCTTTCACTTCTAAGGACCTCGTGATTATATTGGGCCCACCCAGATAATACGGAATCATCTCTCATCTCAAGATCCTTAATCACATCTGCCACATAAGGTAACATATCCACAGATTCAGAAGATTAGGATTGGGCTGTCTTTGGGCGGCGGGGCGGGGTGCTATTATCGTGCCTTCTACAAACACACATATGTTAATGTACGCATAAAACACTTTTGAAAGAATACTTATGGGGTACTGTTAACAGTATGCCTACAAGAACTATTTAGGAGAATGGCTGGAGAGCAGAAAAGGTTGGCCATGTAAGAGAGCTGAATTCTTATTTACTAAATAGGAAATTGATGTAAAACGTCTAAAATGGAAGAGTCAAAAATACGCACATTACTCAGAAATATGAGTATAAAATTGCTAGGATAGCTAAAAATGGTTGCCTCTGAGAAGAGGGAGAGGGAGGGAGTAGGCAAGGAACAACTGCATTTGGCGAAGAGATGTTGGTACTATTCGACTTCTTAAATCATACGCATGTACTACTCTGAGGAAATAAAAACCAATTTTTAAAAAGCAAGAATGGGGATGGGAATGAGGGTTTACACTCAAACGCAACCGTTGGTTAGGTGTGGCCTCCATCCTCCTCTGTGAGTGCCGCTAAGGCCCTTCCACCTCTGTTGCTCTATGAAACCATCACATCCCACAGAACAACCATTATCAGCTCCTCACACCCACACAGAGTTCCGTCACCAGCTATAAAAGTGGTACCTCCCTCCCGGCGCCCCCACCACACCCCTCACAAAATGTTTAATTCTTGCAATACATCATTTCCACCAAGTCCAGCCATGCACAGTGTGGTACACCTCCCTCACACTCCTCCCAAACTGCAGCTGTGCGTGCCATTGCTGCCTATATCCCTAACCACGACCCTGGCTCACTCATTAGTCCATCTCAGACCAAAGGCTCACATTCAACTGTCTCCTGGAGCCACCGGACCGTCCCTGCTGTGTGGGCTCCCAACCTCACCACCACTGTCCCCGGTACCATTCCCATCTTCCTCACCAACACCAATCCCATCAGCGCCCCCCACGCTGATCATCCCAAGTCTCCCCTTCAAGCTTGCTCCAACCAGCACCAACTTGATTGTCACCCCATAGTCTCCTTTCAACAAGGGCCTGTGGAAAATTATCTTCTTCCAGAAACAAAACCATTTTGGCCCACAAACCTGAATCCTTGTTCCATCAAAAACAGCCCTGATGTTATCACCGTCAGAGGCCCTTCCACCCCATCTAAAGTCCTCCATCTGAATTACTGAATAGCAATCCATCTTCCTCCATCTGGTCTACTTTTCTATTAGTGACTTTGCTTGGTTAAGTCTATCTAGTTACCTCCCCCACCTTCTCAGAGGGGTTTTGGTTGTTTGTGCTGACCCCACCTCTCACTTTAGTTATAGAGTGAGCATGTGACCAGGCAGGGCCAATCAGAGGCCTGCCAGGTATGTCTTGGTGCAATGGAAAGATGCTAATATGGTTAAGATGTGAGTCAGGAGCTGCTGGCTGCCGTGGAAAGAGCACACCTGAGAACAAAGGGATAAAAATAGAGGGATGGAACAGTCAAGTCATTGTCTGGGCCCCTGGATCTAGCCGAACCTGGAGGCAGGGAATCTGTGAATCTCTGTAATGTGAGTGAGTCTCTGCCTTAGGCTCACAGTCCTGACTCATGCTAATCTCAACCTCCTGAAACCCTCCCCAGGAGGCCGACTCTGTGGGCTACCTTGGAGAGGTAATGAACCTCTCTACGCCTCAGTTTCCCCTTTTGTAAAATGGGAATAACAATAGAACCAACTTCTAGACTTCATAGGATTATTACGTGAACGAAATGAGACAACGCATGTCCCTAGTGTTCAAATCCCAGCCTTATTGCTTATCAGCTATGTGACCTGCGGCGAAACTGGGAAATGCGGAAAATAGTCGCCATTTCACAGGGCTGGTGTGGGAATTAAAATGAAAGGCATTAAAAATGCTTACAGGAGGGCGGCACAAAGAACATACTCCATACATTTTAACAATTAGTAATTCCTGACTAATCCAACCCACAGTTTTCTCTACTTTCTTGAAATCCCCAGAGTGCCCGTGAGTGCACATCGCTCAAACAGGAGCTCGTATTAAGCTCCTATGACATGCCAGGTCCCGTGAATAGAGCTTTACAATTTTAACATCTCGTTCATCCCCACACCTCACTCCAACCCTTTGGAGTGGGTACTATTTTTATCCCCATTTTCCAGATGAGAAAAAAGGTATAGAGAGGTTAACAAAGCCGGCCAAGTTTACTAGCTATCCAGGTAGTAAGTGGTGGAGTCAGATACAAACCCAGGTCTGTCCCACCCAGAAGCCCACAGTCTTCCACTCCAGCACGATCTCTTAAAATTAGCCTGTGACTGCTGCAGCGCTGGCAGCGTTTTGGTCAGAAAACAAAGTTTCCAGTTAGTCCCCCTTTTCTGGTTAGGCCTGCCTGCCATGGCGGCGGGGGCAGGGGCAGTAGTAGGCACACAGCCTTCTAATCAGTGCCCTGTCCAATGCAGGAGTCATTCATTTGTTTACTCCTTCAACCATTTACTGAGCACCTACTACGTGCCATGCACTGTGCTAAGGGACATGCATTGTCCCATTTCATCTTCATAACAATCCTATGAAGTCCATGAAGTCGGTTCTAATGTTCCCATTTCATAAAAGGAGAAACTGAGGCCTCGAGAGGGTGATTACCTCTCCGAGGTAGCCCAAGTAGAAAGTCCCAGGGCAGGATGACGAATCCAGGTCCATCTAACTCTGGATTCCTTACGCACTTGGCAGCACTCAGTCCAGGACATTCAAACTATGCACGGAACTCGGATCAGCTCTGTGCCCCTGATGTGACACCAGCCCGCAGAGAACGGCCTCTTGCCTGAATTTCCTATCTGAGCTTGGGAGGAAGTGCAAATGAGTCCTGTCGGTGACACAAGGCAGAAGAGCATCTGGTGCCCCATGTCACCAATCATCTGCCACGGTGGTAATAAGCTCTGGGCCTGGTAAGCTGGGAGCCAGCAGAAAGCTAAGGGGAGACATCAGGACCTCCTGGACAGAGAAGTCTATGTGCCACAGTCTCTCTCGGTCACAAGACTGGGAGTGGATAAGGGGAAGAGGTCCCACTGCCACTTTCCGCCTGCTCGTTCTCTCTCGACACAAGTGAGATGCGCATCATCACACCACTACTCTGACTTTCATAAATGTCCCTCCCACCCAAACCACCAGCTGCCCGTAGAACACCCAAAGCCACTGCTGACAGGCCAACAACCCTGCCATTCTATTCTCCCTTTCGAAGCCCACGTGCCTGGCTCTGGAGTCACAGAAAGATGACTTGTGGCTCTTCCACCACCCATGAGGCCGGGGCACCCCCAGCATGAGCATTTATGACCACACCAAACCTGCTGCCATGGTGGTGGCCACCCTGGCAGAGATGATTTGGATCAGACTCTTCTGCTCATTCTAATGGTTACCATGACACAGCCTCAAAAGCGAGGAAGGGGGAAATAAGGTTTATACCCAAAATAGACTCTGGTAAGGAGCTGAGTTGTAGTTGGGAGCTGAAATGAGCCAATACGGACTTCCATAAAGGAGCATGCACTTTTGAGGGTGGTGATTCAAGAGAAGCCGTGTCACGTGTGCTATGGCAGTCAGACGGGCTTCCCATGTCCTGAGAGTCAGGGACACATGGTAGCCAGGCTGAAAGTCCATGTGAGAATCAGCCATGTGGACCCCAGTAGGGCCTGCTGTTTGGGACAGCCATAAACATGGATCTGTCTGATTCTGTCCTCCTCCAGAGGTGGCCCATGGTCCACACCTGTGTGTTTCTCTGCTTTTCCAGCATTCTCTAAAGAATGGTCCACACCCGCCAGCTCCAGAGCCTCTTCCTTTACTCTACCCTTGACCCCTGCATCTGATCCCCACACCATCCCATATCTCTGAACTCTCCAGGGGCGCTGAATGTTGTAATCCCCAAAGGGGACACCACAGTGGTCCCACTGGAAGATCAGGCATCCATCTGGCTTTTTTGGACCCCTTATGCCACTGAACTGACAGACAAAAAAGGACTTACTCCACTGGCTGGAGTGATTGATCCTAGTTCCCAAAGAGAAATTGAGTTGCTGGTGCAAACTAGAGGCAAGGAAGACTGTCTAGAACCCAGGGGAACTCCCATGCCCCAAAATGAGGGCTAATGGAAAAACTACGGCACCCCCGCACCCCCACAAAAAAGGCAGGACGACTGAAGATGCAGGTCCTTCAAAAATTAAGGTTTGGGTCACTCCACCAGATAAAAGAAGCCTAGCCTGTCGAGATTCCGGCTGAGCACACAGCAGAGATAGGATGGGTAACGGGAGAAGGAAGCCGGATACCGAATGTGGCCTCGTGAACAAAAATAGAAATGAGAACTGTAGCAGTTTTGCATATTTTCTATTTACTTGATATACGTGTGTGTTTATTTGTACATAATAACCATTATCTTTTTCCTCCTTCTTCCCATTATTTTACATACACGTTGTTGGAAGTTAACTCTATAATTGAATCTTCGGGTAACAGAATATTTGTCAGGACTTTGATTGAATTTGAGAAGTTTTCGTGTAGACAGTGATCAATGTAATAATTGTCGGTCCCCATTTAGAGGAAAGTTAAGTTAAAAAGTGTATTTCAGAAGGACAGCTGTATCTTCGATAGGTAAGTAACACAGCGACACAGCTATTTTGTTATTGGAAGAGAGCTCAAATGTTTGTAAAAGGGTGAAAACGAAAGCTGTGTAGCCAAAGCAGGAGAATGTGCCATTTAATTTATTCGCTCTTCATTGTCTGCTCTGTGAAAATGGAGCTAGGCCCTTTACGTATTTCACCTTTGCCAGCTGACACATAAAACTGTCAGTAGAGGGCACTAGAGAGACATTGAAGGAGGAGGTTTCTTTCCCAGACCCCCATGTGCTTTCTTGGAGGGGTCCCCCACTGATTACAACTTGTCCTGCGGCCAGATCCTGCAGCCCCTGTGGCTTCCCCGGTGCCCAGTCCTCTCCTGTCGCAGCTTCTCCAGCACCCGGCTCCTGCCGTGAGGGCGCTTCTCCACGGCCAGGCTCCTGCCGAGCTGACAGCTTCTCCAGCACCTGGCTCTCGCAGTGTATGACAGTCCGCAACAGCCAGCAGCTTCACCCAACACTCCCTTTGGGTAGTTTAGCGCAGTGTGCTTCCAGCAGAAACTTCTTCGTAGACCAATTTTCCTTGGGACCCAAAAGGATGGATTTCCAGTGAGTTCCAGAGGGTAGGTTTCCAGCAAGTTCTGCCAACATGGCACCGAAGTGACTTCTCTGCAGTCCAGGGAGCCATGGCCATGCCCTCTCCATCAAGATCAGGATCTCAGCCCTGAGGGACCTCTTCTTTGGGCACTCCATGGCAACCCTAGGGTAGTGGCTGTTCCCATATATACTATTTCTATATTCTTTGCAGTGCTCGTTATTGCTTACTAGGCAATCTCTCATTAAGCCAATCGCCTGTTATAGTTAATGTCTTTATATTCAACTTTTCCTGTTCAAATCACTATGTGGTTTCTGTCTCCTGAATGGACCCTGACTGATATAGTCACCCACAGCTTCAAGGAGCCTTTTACCATCCTCAAGTTCCTTGAGCTCAATTCAGCATCCTTGCCAGCTAATCACTGCCTGCTTCAAACACTCACTCAACAATTATTTGTTGAGTGCCACTCCCAAACCAGGCACTGGGGTGAACAAGAGACTCCCTGCTTCTGGAAGTTCACAAGCAAGTGGAGTCTCCAACTCTTTCTCCCGTCTGTGGCTCCGCTTGGCTCTATGCTTCTGGTTCTCTCCCACCCCTTCGGCTCCTCAACTCTGCCTCCCGGTCTTGCTCCCACCACTGCACACTGGGGACCCGTCACGGGCCACACGTTGCCTTCAGCTGTACTCTCTACTCTCCTCCACTGAGATACCAGGGCTTAAATTAATGCAGACCTCCTATTGCAAGGCCTCCATCTTTATTTTCTGGCCATCCCCAGCTAGATGACTTGAAGTCACTCAAAATCCCACTCTTCTAGAACCAGATGCCTCATGTTTCCTCTGGCTTCTCTGTGTGGAATTGGCACCACCCTCCCCTCAACTGCCAAAGCCCCAAACCTGGGAGAGAACTGAGGTCCCTCCTTCCCCTCAGTCCCCACGCTCCATCAGACACCTGATCCTTGGGCACTTGATTCTCCCCTGTCCCTCCACCCGCTTCACACCACAGGTCTAGCTTGGCGGTTATTCTGTCATGGGTCTCCCTGCCTCTGGTGTCTCTACCTCCTACCCAAGCCGCTCAGCAAAGATTTTCCACATGTGGCATCCTCAATCAAAACCTATGATCCCTGATGAAAACGTCCTAAGGTTGTGGTGATGGTTACACAACTCCGTGAATGTGCTTAAAATCACTGAATTGTACTCTTTAAATGGGTGAATTGTATGGTATATAAATTATATTTCAAGACAGCTGTTATTTTAAAATACCCACGATGCCAATGATTTTTTACACACAGTAAAATCTAAACTCTGGTCTGGTCCCACACTGATGACTTGCTACATATGGCGTAAGCAAATTGCTCGGATCTTGCCCCCCATCTCTCCCAGCTGACCCCACCATTCCAGGGCCAGTCTGTCCCCCGGCTTAAATCCCCCCTTTCTATGCTTGTGTCTACACTCACATCATTCTCTCCTCCAGGGGGCTCACGCACCCCTCCTCTCCCCCATCCCTCGGCAGCCCATCGCGTCTCCTCAGCCACCCACTCAGGTGTCTCTGATCAGTTTCTGCTGTGTGGGCATTTAGCTTTTCACATGTACGTGGATGTGCTGTTTCCCCAAACAGATGAAGTCAGAGTCCATGTCTTGCACCATGCCACCCTCCCAAAGCTCTGCACCTCCCCTCCCCCTCCCCCCGTTCCGGGAGACCCTCGAGGCAGAGAGGACTGTGTGAAATCACTCCCGGCAGCTGCAACATCCCCAGCACAGTGCTGCGGTGCCTAGAGTGACCGCCCACAACCCCCATTCTAGGGGTGCCTCAGCACAGTTCCCCAAGGCACTGAGCCAATGGAAAGGCCCTCTGTGGGGATCCTAGCCTCCTGCTCCACCATTCCCAGGCCAGAACATATACCTGCCGTGGGGCGTGCAGGCCCCACCGGCCCCCAGATGCCCCAGGACGAAGGGGGTCGTGAGGGTCCTAGGTCAGGGTGCCAGGGAGCCGCAGGAAGCAAGAGGGCCTGGCCTCCCACTCGTCTAGGCCCTGGGAGGCTGAGTCCCTGGTTTGCCTGTGACCACCCTCTCCCCACACCACCCCTGCACATGCTTCCCCCACCAGCACTTTTTCACCCTCCTCCCAGACCAAGTGACAGCAAGAGAGCACCCAGCCGAGCCCCTCCCAGGCCAGAACTAGAGGTCCCCAAAGGGTCTTCAGGGCCTGAAAGCGGCTGCTGGAGCACAGCCCCTCCCCACCCATGAAAGCAGGAAAGCGCCCACTGCTACAAGAATTCCCGACTGGTCCCTGGTTGGTTTTCTCCTCATTCTCTGCCCCAACCAAAACCAAACCACTTGTGGAGGGGGTCAGGGAAAGAAGAAGAGCCCCGGGGTGCAGGGCAGCATATCCTAGAATTACCAGCCCCCAGCCCAGCCGCCCTGGTACAGTTCATCTGCTCCTTTAGCCCTCAGGAGTCTTGGCTGGACCCCATCTCACACCCTGGCTCTGCCACTCAAGAGACCTGGGCCTCAACTTCCCATCTGAACACTGGGGCGAATGAGTCTCTACCTCAGAAGTCTATTTTAAGATATGAGAGAATCTGTGTTGAGCGTCTAGCACATTGCTTGGCACATAGTAGGCACTCAATAAATGTCAGGTTTTTAAAAAGTATTGTGTGGTTAATCAGGGCAAAAGGCCAGTAAAGTGTCCTTAGGAAACCTAGCCTCCAGTTTAAGACCACACCCAGGAGTGGCTCTTGCTGGCTCCTGGGAACAGCTGCTGCGGCCTAACCCAGAGTCTTCCCACCCAGCTAGCTAATGCCCCAAGTCTGCCCCTCACCCCCCAACCCAAGGCCCCTTGCCACCAGAACAGATAACCTCTACCAGAGCCCGTAAACGGCCCTCGTGGCTTAGGGGTCCCTCACGGCCACATGCACGGGCACAGACACATACACAGAGAGACGCAGACATGCACGTAGCCACACACAGACACACGCAGACAGATGTGATGTGCATTCACACAGACGCACACAGACACAGACACACACAGACACACATAGAGATAGATATGTACACAGACACACAAACAGATGCACATACAGACACACACACTCACTCACTCACTCACTCACTCACTCACTCACACACACACTCTCCTCTCACGCTCCCGGCTCCCAGAACCTGGCGCAGGAGGATTCCGGGCAGGGCCTCCCCGACACATGCGTCGCACATTTCACCCACAGCATGGGCCAAAGACGCATTTGGAAACCAGCTTGGGAACCTCATAACCATTCATAACATTGTTCTGAGAGAAAATACAAAACATTGTCCTGTAAACAAACATATGCAATAGAATTCCTCCAAGAGCTAGGAATTGTCTATGCTGGAAAACTAACAGAGCAAGAAGAGAAAAACCACATAAACTTAGTTTGCCTTTGCAAAATTAATACCAATTACAAAAACATTTATGTGAACTGCTTACCATTTACACCTAATTACCATGCAGCACAATTATGCATACCATTAAGGGTATGCCAGATTAATTATGCTATATGTTTCATTTGATTTCACCACTACGCCCTCAGTCCATATATGCCCAACTTCCAGAGGGCTGCCCCTGTGAGCGGTCTGTACAAACCAGAGAAGTGTTGGTTTCTACACTCAGACAGTGGTCCCCACCCCGCCCTATACCCAGAGACTGCCCGACTCAGGCCCAGGCCTTCTTGCCAACATCGCCACCACAAGAGTCCCTTGTGGTGAGAAGCCATCTTTCCCCCAGAGCCTCCTCCGGAAGGCAGAGATACTTCAAAGGTGTCCCCATAGGCGTGGCTGCATGTCACAGGGGACATGATACGTACAGCCCAGCCCGATGGCTGCCACGTGGACCTGCTCACAAAGGAAGTTGGCCTCAGTCTCCAGACCAAGGTCACTCTGTGCTCATTTTCCAGACCCCACTAGGGCCCTGCACCCCTTTCCCCAGCACACGGAGCCAGTGACTGGGCGCGGTCTCAGCCGTAGTCTGCCCAGGCCCCACGCAGTTCAGAGCCTCTCCCTCTGCTCTCCACACGGTCACGAGCAGCTCTGCACAGACCCTCCTCCCCTTTATTAAAAAAAGAAGGACGTGGTTCCATAGTGTAGTGGTTCGCATGTCTGTTTTACACGCAGAAGGTCCTGGGTTCGCGCCATGGTCCATGGTCTACGGCCAAGCCACCCTGAACAAGCCCAATGTCTGATCTTAGAAGCTAAGCAGGGTTGGGCCTGGTCAGTACTAGGAAGACCAGGTGCTGTAGGCATAAATAATAATAAATAATAAAATTAAAAAAAAAAATAAAGAAAAGGAACTGACCCCTCCACCCTCAATCGCTAATTCTTATTTAGCTCAGCAAATGCACTTCAAATACACTGGGGCCACGCGGATTTGGGAAATAAGAGAGTCAATGGAACATGATAAATGAAACTTCCCAGGAACGGGGAATGCAAAACGGACTGCGGGGACGGGAGGGACGGGCCTCCCGAGAGGCAGAGCAAGAAGCCGCTGAGTGAGTGAGAGGGAGAGAAAGAAAGGGCTCACTCGTGTAGACGTGCCTCCTCGGTGCCAGACAGGAACACACACGGCTGAACTGTAATCCTCAAACACTTGTGAGGCCAACTGTATAAGGATTCTTTTAAACAACGAGCGATGTAAAACATCCAGGTTTAGTGCGAGCAGCAGTTGTTAAAAACAAGCAAACAAACAAAAACGCAAGCCTGCGAGGTTACCTCCACGTGGTACATGGCAAAACTGAGACTAAGAGAGGTTAAGTGATCTGCCCCAGGGCACAGTTAAGGGGTTGCAGGGCTAAGGTGCCACACTGCCTTCTGCCTCAGTGATGCTGACCTGATTCATGTCATTTTTCTAGAAATTCTCTGGAAACTGCCCTTCCTGTGACACTCAAAACACTCATTTCTATTTTAGAGGAATAGTTTTACTTGTTCTTTTTCCATTGGCTTACCCAAACAGCTGTCCTCAGCTTATCCCCCCCAATCTCATGACCCGCCTCTCAGTGGAGGGTGGACATCAATTTGACAATTCACATGCCATTCTAGGAGGGTGACAGGACGTACCCCAGGTCATGCAGCTAGATTCTAGGCCTCTGAGGGAAGCTCCCAAAAAGCACAAGCCCCAGCTTAGGGCCCCAAACATCAGCATCCCTCATGTGTGTGATATGATGCCTGCTTAAATCATTTCCCTCCTCCCAAATCTCCAGGGGTTGCTACCAGTTATGTAATAAAATGTGCCTGCCTTCCTAATCCATCACACCGGACCCTGCCCCTCCATGGGCCCCAACCTCCAGGCCTGGTGACACAGGCTCTCTCTCTCCTTCTGCAAGCCTGGCCCAACCCACACTCCACCTGAGCAAATCCTAACCGCCCTCAGTCCCCACTCCAGCCCTGCCTCCCACGTGAAGCATTCTCAGGCTTCTTGAGACTCCCCCCAACCTGTACTCTCACAGTAAATGGCATCGCCGCTCGCACAGCTGGCTGAGGCAGAATCCAAAGGGTCCCTCCAGCTTCCCTCACCCACTCCATCGCCCAGCTGTTCCTACCAGCTCTGTTTCCTAAATGCCTTGCAAAGCATCTTTCCTCCATGTCCACACTGCTGCTCCCCTGGATTTCTGCACCAGCCTTCCGCCTGGGCTCCCTGCCCCCATCTTCACCAGTCCAATTTCTCTTCCTTGATACCCCAGGATGATCTTCCTCAGATATAAATATAAGCCTGTTACTCCAAGTCCAACACCTATCAGTGCATAACATCTCAGCCTTCCATGGTCCAGCTCTGGTTCCAGCCCTCTAGCCTCATGTCCCATCGCTCGGGCCACATCAGCTCAGAAAATGTCCCCGACCACCACCTAGCTAACTGCTCCCCACCCTCGAAACTCAGCTCAAGCATCACCCCCTTTAGAAAGCCGTCCCTGATCTTCCTTTCCCCTGAATGAGATGTCCCTTCTCTAAGCCCCCATAATGCTCCAGGCATACACTGCCAGAGCTCTCTCCAGCCCCTTAAGATGTAATGGTCATCTCCTCTAGACTCTCACTTCTGCTGTGGACAACTTGAGGGCCAGCTCAGGTCTCTTTCATCTCTGTAGCCAGTACCCGGCACATAGTAGGTCTTTAGTAAATGAATACATGAACATTATTTGTGGATCTGAAGCAAGGGACCTCTGCAGAGAAAACCTGAGAGCTGCCAGGCCTGCCACCCGGGGGCCCTGGTGTCTCACTATGCTGAACCCCAGCTCTCTCAGATTCCAGGCCGCATGGAAGGTGTTGACAGAAGGAAATGCAGAGGCAATTGCTCAGCCCCACTGGGCTTCCCAACTGAGCTTCCAGGACCAAGCAGGCCCTCAGGCCACCACCAGTTGGGCTGGGAACCTCGGCCTATGAGAGGAAGGCAACAAACACCACATTGTTGCTGGTAATAAAACCATTAGGAATCAGTGCTGTGTGCCAGCTGCCAGGCCCGGCTGTGGTCTGGACCCTCCCAGGTCTCTAGGCCATGGGGCAGAGCTAGCCCTGCCAGCAGGCCCAGAACCCAGAAGAGAGGCTACTGCTGGCTCTGGGCCAAAGAGACTAGAGGGCAGGGAAGGGGAGGATTCAAGGCTTAGGGGACATGCTGGGGCCCCAGTGGAAACAGATTCTAAAGAGACTGATGGAATACATCAAGATTAAGGGCCCAGAGATCAGAAGACCAGTTCTGGGGGACTCAGAGATCAACCAGTCAAATCCTGGCTTTACGGGGGAAGGGAAGGGAGGACCTAAGACCCCTAAGGACTGATGAAAATGACAGGCCTTTGTTGGGTCTTGCAGTGCACCCGGGCCTTCGCAGGGGTTATCATCATTCATAGTCATGTTATGATTTCACTCAAAGAAAAGGAAATTATATCTCCTAAGCACCTACTATGTGCCAGGCACGGTGAGGGCCATTTTCATAACATATGTCATTTTATTCAGGTAAGATGTGGATACTCTTCTTATCCCTGACACACAGATGGAAAACCGGCGGCTCAAAGACGTTTCGGTTGCACAGTAATTGAGTGACAGTGGGACTGAGACACTAATCAAGGCCTGGCCTCCCTCTGGGTCTCTTCTCTGCCCTGTACATCTATTCCTTATGAGCCTGAGGTGGAGGGGGCTCCACAGAGGGGCCCGCTCTACACTCACCGGCAAGTTACCATTCTTTTCTTTATCTTCCTGCCTTATTCCAACAGGGAGCCAAAGAAGTACACATACTCTTCCTCATGTCAAGTTCAACAGGGGCAGCCTTAGAGGGGAAAGCAAGTTCCAAGAGGGCTGAGGCAGGGGACTGTGGAAGGGGAGGTGGGCACTACTGCTAAGCGACAGGCAGAAGAATTACTATCTGCCCTTCCTCACCTCTCCACCTCGTCACCTGGGCCACTGCCGCCTGCTCATGGGCCTCCAGATAACAGAGTTGGGCACAGCTTGAGCCCACATGCCAGACAAGTTCCCCAGGCATCCCTTCTGCCCACTGGCGGGGCCTCCTGAAGCCCCGTTCCGTCCTCCCCGAGTCACGCTATGCCGGGGCTGGGTCACCTGAGCTTCATACCAGTCCCGGGCCCCAGTCACACCTCCACTTCCCGGGGAACCATAGATCGATGCCTCTGGGAAGATCCCCAATGATTTGTTTCCCATCTTGGTTCAGAACCGAGGGTTTCGAGTCGCCATCCTATAAAGCTAACTTGGTTCACTGGCCCTGGCATGTACCCAGGTGTAGCCAGTTGCTATTGTCCACTCTCACGAGTCCCTAACAGCCCAGGCCTTCGTTTGGAGGCCTCGGTGTCTGCCATTATTTCTCCCCGCAACCTTCCCAGGAAAGACAAGCATCTGAGTCACCCCACTCTTTGCTGTCGGTCTCCAAACCAGTTTCTTATCCATCATTGAGCCCTAGGGTGACTCAATTTTTTTTCATGTTCTTATCCAGAAACTTTAAAAAGTGTGGTTTTATTTTTGTTGTCACTAGAAAAGTAATAATATGCATTTACATTTTTTTCAAAGATTACAAAGTACATAGTACATAAAGAAAAAAGGCAAAGTCTTTGTTGATGGGTTTGCTGTGTACCCTTCCAGAGGACTTTTTCTATGCATGTCCAAGCCCATAAATGTGTGTATTTGTATATATTTAAAAGAAATTTTACAAACGCAAGATTACAATCTGCATCTGGCTTTGCTGGGCAACCCAACCCCCCTATCATGGACATCTAACACACTCAGAATAGAAATGTTTACTACCCCATTTCAAAGGCTTTGGGGAATCTAAACAGATCCCCCTTTATCCATAAATGCATTTATCCTTTCAGAATCTGTAATATTATTCACACAGAACTATTCCTTCAAGAGGCCCCTTCCTGACCGGTTCTGCTTGCTGGCATGTCGGAGGATCCCACCTGCCTGGTATGGGCCCGAGCGCCCTGGCCTGCCCTCCCTGGGCCCTCTGGGGAACCTCTGAAGGGAGGCCTGCTCCCAGGGCCCCCAGCCTCCCAGCCCCGGCTTCCCGGACATTTGCTATGACTTGGCCCACATCCAACCCACAGCTCAGTAAACCACAGATCTGATCCCCATCATCCCATAAAGTCCCCTCTAAGCATCTTTTAATCTTTTCAAGTAAGGACCACTGGAACACCAGGATCTAGCTGATCTATTAGGTCTGGAACATCTGCACCGAACCCCAGAGTTTTCAAGTCACAGTAGCACAGCAGGAAGAGCACCAGGCTAGGAGTCAGGACACCCAAGTTCGATCCCTCCAGGTACTAGCTGGAGATGGTCCACTGTCCCCTCTGTGTATCCGAAGGGGGCAGCTAACAACTGGCTCAGAACTGAAAATGACCTTGACATTTGAAACAGAAAGAGAGAGAGAAGATCAATAGGGATGGCAGTGAACAGGGCCATGACCGCAGGAAGAGAAAACAGGAACCCGATTATAGATGTAAATGAGGCTGGGAAGCCTTAGGGGTCAGAGGGGACCACGGCAGGACAGGAGTGGGCAATGCAAAGAATGGCTGAAAAAAAATTCCACCCCCTACTGGGATTCCGCTAGGAAAGCCCCAGGTGTCCGCACCTCCTCTTCCGGTCACTGTCTTCCAGACAGGCCCGCCAGATGATCAGCAAGGGAGATGCGGCGCAGGAGACCCTGCCCGCTGGCTGTCCTTGCTGTGGGCTGCCAGGCCCCCACAGCCACACCTGGGGGAGTGGCTGTGAGCCAGGGCGCCCTGCTTTCTATGTTGGGGGCTCAGTTCTGCTGTATGTGGAAGAGGGAGGGGGGAGGACAGGGCAGAATCAGGCCCCTAGCCCCCATTTCCCTCACACTCACAGCCCCTTGCAGGAATGTTCTGGAGGCTGGAGGAGGGAATGCAAAGAGGGATTCAGAGACCTCTGGGAGTCCAGGTAAGGGACCCTCCTCCCCCACCATTCACACCCTGATTTCCGTCACTGGGCCACAAAGCTTACCCTGACTGCCGTTCCCCTTAATCTCCACAACCCCCTGAGGTGGGAGTAATTTAAACCCTGCTCTGTTTCTCTCCAAGTCTAAGCTCTTAAGCTCTAGTCTACAGAATATAAAGGAATCATCAAGAGCCCAAACCAAAGGAGCTCACTTGGCCCCTTCCCTTCTCCGTTTCCTCCGTCTTCTCCCCACCCCACACACCAAAGCCACCACAAGCAGAGCAGTTCAGAGTGATTCTCCACAGGCCACACAGGAGTTACAGAGCACAGGGGCCCACTCCCCCCAAATCAGTATGGGGCCTCAGTCTGGACCCCAGCAACCTGAGGCCTTGTTCTGCCTCCCCAGCGGCTCCCCCACAGTCCAGCCACCCCATCCATGAGAGCCTGGCTCCCTCCTCTCAGCCTAAAGCCCCACCTCGGTGCTTTGAGGCCCATCTCAGGTGCCGTCTCCTCCAAGAAGCCTTCCCTGATCCCCTCAGCTGGTTATGACCTCAGTCCTTTGAGCACTTTATTTCTCCCTTCCCTTTGACCTTGGCCTGCAGCTTTAGTTGGGCACATCCTAAACTCACTGTGTTCCCTCAAAGCCTAGCACAGAGCCTTGCTCACAGGAAATGCTCAGCAGGTTTCTGGTAAATGGAAGCAAATAACACCGCATTCAGGACAGAATCAGAATAATGAGCTGAAACGACAGCTCGACAGCTCGACAGCTCGAGGGATTTAAGGTGGATACAAAGACAACCTGTTGACGATGTCACTTTATAAACTCTGGAACAGATTGCTAAGTGGCACTGAGGAGCCTCCCAGCTCCAAAGATTTTTTCCAATCAGAAGCAGCACTTTCCTCACCCATCTAAGATTTTGCAAAAGAGGCATAAAGGTGGACAAGACTTCTTAGAGCATTTCCTGCAGTGCCAGTCCATGAAAGCCGCCCAAATGAGGAAAATAACACAGCTAGCTAACACTGAGCACTTACACTGCGCTAAGAGAGAAACACGCATTATATCATTTATCCTCACGACAGCCTCTGGTCTTATTTCCATGTTATGGGTGAGGAAACTAAAGATTGGAGAGATTATGTTAGCTACCCTAGATCTCGCAGCTGGCAAGCATCTGAACGCAGCTCCTTTGGATTCCAGGGCCCTCACTTAGGCTGCTTTGAAATGGGCTCATGTCTAAGCAAGTCTATCTATCCCCATGCGCCTGCACACCCTGTACACAGAAAGATGCACAGAAGCCCACGTGCACCACACCCTGTCTTGCCCATACACTTAGCCAAGTGAAGGCAGGCTTGGACACACACATAACTCTCTGACAATGCATGGATTTCCGATTTGATAGTTTTTTTAGGGAAAAATAATCAAAGAGAGAAATGACTGAAAATGAGCCCTCAAGATTTGAGTGAAGAGGAATCTGGCACCTTTAGTTTATGATGAAAGCCCTGCTCAGGAGCAGCAAAGCACACAAGCCTACGGAGATGCCCAGCCTCAAAGGGGAGGCAGGCTCCTGACAGGCTCCACTATCTATTAAATACCAAAATGGAAGTGAGATCAATTCCCACGGGCTGTGCCTTGGCTTTAACTGTTGCCTGTTCCCAAGTAGAGACCAGAGACTTAACTCTCAGTGCGGCGTGGGATGGGGAAAGGGGACATGGGTACCAAGTCAGGGACCCCAGGCCCATACAAGCAGAAGGCAACCGGAAGTGCCGAGGGAGAGGAGCATGTGATGGGCACACAACTGGCCTTCTGGCCTCAGGCTCTGGGTAGCGCTTCCAACCTAGAAGGAAATGGGGCCTGGCCTCACCCTCAAACAGCCCTCAACCCAAACAAGTGTTCTCGGGGCCTAAAGTTCTCTTTCAACCCTAACTTCTAAGACTTGGATTCTAATGGTAACATTTCAGGCCCAAGGGTAGGGAGAAGGTGGTCTAGTTTTAACACTCATTAGAGAGCTGGCAAGACTTCTCCCAGAGTCCCCTTTCTATCTGGTTCCCCAAAACAGGAACTTTGAGGGAGTCTGGGGTCTTGCTGGGAAAGAACTTGAGTCTTTCGGGGAAGCTTGAGCCTAAGGAACTGGTCTAAAAGTAGGCAATGGTCACTAGGAGAAGGCAGAGCAGCAGCAAGTGGAAGAAAGCATGGCCAGCAAACCTGCTGCTAGGGAAAGGACAGGGACGGAAAACAGATAAGCAGCAAGCTTCCCTGTCACTCAGCAGACACCTACGGAGGCCCTGTGAAATGTCCGATGGGGGACCCAGAGGCAGCTGAGGCAAGGTCCCTGGTCTCATGGAGACCACGGACTGATAGGAGAGAATAACATGCAGAGCAACAGCCCAAGAGAGCTATGGCAGGGGACAGTCAGTTCCCCAAAGGGCAGGACTGGCCTCCCTTCTTCCCTGCCAGGTTGCCCTAGGCAAGTATTTCTGAACTTGTCTGGTCTTCTTTGGAGGCTTTTAAAGAGGACCAATAGCAGTGATGTATGTGACTGTGATAGTAAAATACCCATAACGGAAGGGACTCAGGCGCTTACTGTGAATTAGACGGGAGGAAACCTCAGAAATGGATGCACACACACGAATTTACATGTAAACCTACAGAAGGACACATGTGTGAAGGCTTAAGCAGAAGCTGTACTTTTACAGCTTCTGTGGAGTCAGATATGACAAACCTGTTTCCTGCAGGGCCCCCACGCCTCATAACATTTTCTGCTTTTAAAAGTCCGTGCCTAGAGAAGGGACCGCTCTCTCTCTCTCTCTCAGACTTCCTCTCCTTTCCCGATTACTGCTCTACAGTGAAAAAAGACCATCCCACCCCCATCCCTGAGTATGAAACTCCACCACAAGAATCAGAGCCGTAGAATTTAAAAGTTGGAATGGACTTTCAAAGCTCAGTTTAACCGCCACCCCACAGAGGAATCCTGTCCACAGACACCCTGACAGATGGCCATGGGCATCCTCTCCTGTGTTTCTCCAGTACTGGAGAGCAATCCTTGCACTGTGGACCCGTCAGTTCTTGAGTCTAGAAGGAATTCACCTTTTCTAAGGTCAGCTTCCTAACGCAGGTCCACGTGCCTGGGAAGGACAGCAAGGAAAGCCTCGGTCAGCCTGAGCCTTGAGCTATGCTTTTGATGAGTAGCTGAAGACAAGCACCCAGGAGCTGGACAAGAGGCTAGAGAGAGAGTCAGAACCCAAAGAAGTGGGGCCAGGAAGGGAGGCAGGCAGGTGCCAGACCCGCTGTGCAAGTTTGCCTGGGGCTCCTAACTGGGTGCAGCACATGTGCACACATGCACACACATGCACATAGACTCACACTTTCACAGAGTTACCTCTCAAACAGCCCAACCAGAGCCTCGATGGGACCTGGAGGCAGAGGGGGACCACCTTTCCCCAGAAACCTAGCAGGAATTCCTGACGATCTAAGCCCAGGCAGCTCAAGAAACCACCAGGAGATGGGCCCTGCCAACAGAAGGCCAGACCAAGAGGGTCCGCCTGACAGCTGTGCTCCCCAAATCCCATAGACCAGTCCTCACACTCCAGCAATGCCTAAGGAGAAAAGCTTCCCTGGCTGCAGCTGTCACATCTGCCTGGGAGGGAGAAGGCACAGCAGCGTAGCACCTGATCCCAGGATCCCTTTGCAGCCTGCCAGCCCAGGAGGCCGGTTCAGCCGCTGGCAGCCCAGGGTGAAACATGAAGACTGAGCAGTCCCCCAGGGATGCTGATGGCAGTCTCTGGGCATAGCAGTGAGGGGCACGCAGGGTCACAGCGCAGAGGGCTCTTCTCCTGCAGGCTCCTGTCCCTGATGGTTTGGAATGGGGAGTTATGTGGTTCTGGGGCCCCAGTCCTTCCTTCCAGGCCTAACGCAGGCTGGAGCTTCCCAGCTGGGTGCAAGACGCCATCTTGGGTCAAGGTGCAGCCACAGGGGGGGTCCCCTTGCGAGGTGGGAAAGAGAGCACCTAACAACCAGCGAGCCCCCACTCCCCACCCAGAGAGCCAACACCTACTCAGCTGGCTTTGCAGTAGAGAGAGGAGGCGGAAGGACGGAGAGGATGGAGAGAAAAGGGGGAAAACAGAGGTGGGGTGGGAAGAGAGTGGGTGCCCCCAATAAGGGAGGCTCCAGGAAAGCCGAACGCAGTTTGGCAGCGGGAGGGCCGCGGGCCCCACCGATGGGGGGCTGGGGGAGGCCGGGGGCGGGCCCTGGAACCATGCCAGCTCGGTCTGCGCCGAGGGGGAGGGAGGGCAGGGCAGCCTGGGGGAGGGGAGCCAGGGTGAGGGCGGGACACGGACCGCGGCTGCCTGTGGCTCCAAAGCTCGGGGTCTCCCGGGGCGCGGGGACTTGGGCCCGAAGACCCTGATCCGCAGGCTCGGCGAGGCCTCGTCCTTCACTGTGCAGATGCGAAGCTTTCAAGGACACGTCTGCACCGGCCCAG
>NW_006434835.1:15022586-15040184 GCF_000325575.1 Pteropus alecto
CCCCGACCCTGCGCTGGGCCTGGGCAACCCGCCTCGGCCGCACTCCTGGCCACTCCGGCGGGGACCTCGCTGCAGCCCTCCCCCCGCAGGGCGCTCCGCTACCTGGCGCTGCCTCTGCGCTGGGTCCCCGCATCCAGCACTGGCCGCAGGGACAGCGGCCCCTCCTCTCCCCGGGCCGGTGTCAAGTGCCTCCCCCCGGCAGCCCGCGGAGCCCCCGGCGGCCTTCGCCCTGCAGTTCTCCCGACCTCCACCAGAGCCCACTGCACTCTGCCTGCCTCAGCACTGGGGCTGGGGACAGCAACGCCGGCCCTTCCGCACAGCAACCCCCACCCCACCGCCACCCCCGCCAGGTGCCGCGGGCCGAGTGGTGGCCAACCCACTCAACAGGGCCAAGGTCGGGGCGCCAGACCCATCCAGGCCGTACTGGAGGCTTGAGCGCCTCTATAGGATGAGCCCCCTTCTAGAGAGTGAGCTCCCCATACCTTGAGGTGTCCAAGTAGAGTTGAGTGCCCTTAGTTGGGCAGTGGAAGACTGAAAGATTTCATGGGGTTGGAGGTTGAACTGAATGACACAGAAGATCCCTTCCAGCTCTGATTCTGAGCACACCTACACTCCAACCTCACGCTTACTCACCCCTTTGCTGTGGGGGTTGTTCTCATTTCCCATAGAGTTCTCAGGCCTCCAGGTTTCTGATTTGGGACAACTCCATCTACCTTCACGAGACAGCTCATCGCTCTCCTAACTGCCACCTCTGGGGCTTGGTGCTGGGCTCCCTGGCCTGACTCCCCACTTCTGCCTGCACCTCCACCAGCCATCTCCCACCCCGTGCAGTCCCATTCCACCCAGCACTTCAGCTACGTGGAAGCGCCCTACGCTCTCTGACACACGACATGCTGTGCTCCCTTCCTCAGGCACCCACCACCCCACTGCAGGCAGGGGCAACTGAAGAGGGGAACGCAGGCCCTCACTGCTGAAAACAGTGCTACTTTTCCCTTTTACCTCACCAGCTTCTCCCCTTCCAAAGTCACAGGAACAGTTACCTAACTCTTTGGGACATGGAGCTGACCTTCATCCAAGAGGTTTTCCTTCTGGAAGCCCTCTAATGAATGCTTCCAGGTCCTTTAGTCTGTCCCACATCCTGAACCTCAAGACCACTCTCCACACCACTGTCCTGGCTTTTTTCAGTGTCACCCTCACTCAAGTGGTCACACCATGCCACTGATGATAGGCCCTAACCATGGTCTTGACCTGGCCAGTTCCAGAGAATCAACATGTTCCTTTCATGAGGACAGGGACCACATATGTCTTCTCTGTTGTCCAGCAGTTGGCACATAGTAGGTTCTCAGTAAACCTTGGTTAAATAAATATGTGCATTGCAGGCCCCATGCAATTTTGCTTTTGACATCAAGATGGACATCCACAAACACTTTAATGCTTGGCTAAGGGTAGGACCATGTTTAGAAAAATGGCTGCCATTCCTCTCCCTTCCTCAAGAGCTTATGTAATACTGCCCCCAAATAGCAGCAACTGTTTACCGAGTGTCTCCTGTGCATCAGGCACCGGAGTTGGCACTTTTCCCTTCGTCCTTACCAACCGTGTGAGGTACTTTGTATTCTTTACTCTACAGGTGAAGAAACAGGTTTAGTCAAAGCCACGCAGTTGGGAAGTGGCAGAGCCAAGATTCAAAGCCTGGTTCATCTGATTCTTAAATCAGTGCCTATACCTTTAAAACATTATAGTTGCTCTTAACAAGCTGACATTCTCAGGGTCAAGATGGACAATGTAAGTTTCTATTCAGTAGAATAGAAATGATTTATGATTAAATCATCAGGGGTCCGTGATGTGTGTGACCTTGGATGTTTGTGTTGCTGGGGTCAAAAGGCCCAAGGTGACCATGTTAGAAGGGTTGTGTCCAGTAAGAAGCAACCCCGTGGCTACAAAGTTGGTTCCGGAGCCTGGCCCTGATATCTCTGGCATGAAGAGGTCCCTCTAGGCAATCCTGAGAGGTGGCATATCAGCGCTGGGTAACCCTACTGGGCATTCCTCACTGTGCATCGTACTGGATCCAGCTCAGATTGATTTAGCCTTTGGGATCCTACACCTCCCTCACTTGCATCTGCCTCACTGTGTCCTGACCAGAATCCTAATTGATCCTAGATCATCTGGGGTGAAGGGCAGTATCAGTAAGGATAGGCTAGGTTATCCTGTGGTAACAAATAACCATAAGTCTCGGTGACTTAAAAACACAGAGGTTCTGTGGAAAATAGTATGGTGGTTCCTCACAAAAATTAAACATAGAATTACTGTATGATCCAGCATTTCCACTTCCAGGTATATACCCAAGAGAATTGAAATTAGAGACTTGAATAAACATTTGTACATAGGTGTTCATAACAGCATTATTCACAAGAGCCAAAAGGTAAAGACACACAGATTTTCATCAACTGATGAGTGGATAAATAAAATGTGCCATATACATATAATGGAATATTATTTGGCCTTAAAAAGGAAGAAATTCTGACACATACTACAACATGGATGAGCCTTGAAGACATTATGCTAGTGAAATAAGTCAAGCACAGAAGAACAAATATTGTATGATTCCACTTATATGAGTTAACTAGAGTAGTCAAATTCAGAGACAAAGAAGAGTGGTTGCCAAGGACTGGGGAAAGGAGGAAGAAGGAATTAGTGGTCAGTGGGTACAGAGTTTCAGTTTGGGAAGTTAAAAAGTTTCAGAGCTGGATGATAGTGTTGGTTGCACAATATGTGAATGTCCTTAATACCTCTGAACTACACACTTAAAAATGGTTAAAATGGATCAACATAGTCAATTGATCATAGACAGATAAATAGATAGAAATACAGATACTCAGTTCTACAGCTACACAGATCCTGAACTATACACTTAAAAATGGTACATTTTATGTTATATATATTTTGTCACCATAAAAATAGAGCGTAGTACAACTGTAAATTAAATTTATTAAATATATTATAAAACACAAAGTTCCTTTTCTTGCTCCTGTTACATGTCTGTGTCTGTCTGCAGAGGAGTAGAGCTCATCCCCAGGCCCAGGGGTTGGTTGCTCAACCTTTGAAGGAATTCCCAGGAAGCCATGACCATACCAATAGGAAGCTGGCCTTCACTAAAGGAGACTTCTTCCCTGCAGGCCCTCTGGTACAGCCATGAACCAAGGAAGACAACGAACCAAGGAGATTCTCCTAGGAAGCTGGATCAGGACCTGGCTCTCTTGTGGAGAAGTGAGCCCTGGCCGCCCCAGCAGCAGCATGTGCTGGCAACCCCTGCTTGCTCTTTACCTTCTCTCTTCCAAAGTCGGCCTTTCTTGTGGATAATCTATTTTTTCTCCACCATCATAGATTTGGTGTTTTGGAGTGATTAAAATTATAGACTCTACCAGGCACCTCCAAGCCCAACACAAGTGGCAACCATCTACAGATCACTTCGTAGCTCATACCAAGTGGCCCCAGGCAGGGCACAGGCAGCAGCTGACCATGACCTGCGCCAGAACCACTTGCAAGAGGTCCCAGAACCAACACACCCAGTGGCCAGCTTCATATCACACCAGAGCACCACCTAACCACCTCCACAAAATGGCATACCCAAAGAGCAGACTCCCCAGGCACCAGCGCCCCACTAAAGCGAATCCTGCTTTGAAGGGTCAGCCTCTCCTACTGACATACCAAAAGCAATCAAATATCAACTACAACAAGAGAATACACACAACCCACACAAGGGACACATCTGAAGCACCTAGCTCAGGTGACCAGGCAGACTGCACCAGTGGGCCCCATAGGACACTTAGTATATAAGGCCACTCTACCAAGACCAGGAGATATAGCAGCTCTACCAAACACAGGTAGGCAGCCAAAATGAGACAAACATGTCCCAAATAAAAGAACAGAACAAAACTCCAGAAAAAGAACTAAACAAAATTGAGACAAGCAGTCTATTAGATGTAGAGTTCAAACACTGGTTATAAGGATGCTCAATGATCTCAGTGAGAACTTTGACAGAGAGACAGGAAACAAAAATGGAAATAGAAAACATTTTAAAAAGTCAGAAATGAAGAATAAAATAACTGAAATGAAGACTACATTAGAAGGACCCAGTAGATTAGATGAAGTGGAGGATCGAATCAGCAATTTGGAAGATAAAATAGCATAAAACACCCAATCGGAACATCAAAAAGAAAAAGAATCCAAAAAAAAGGATAGTTTAAGGGGCTTCTGAGACAACATCAAGCATACCAACATTTATATCATAGGAATACCAGGAGAAGAGAGAGCAAGGAATTGAAAACCTATTTGAAGAAATAACAATGGTAAACTTTCCTAACCTAGTGAAGGAAATAGACATACAAGCAAAGGAAGCAGAGAGTTCTAAACAAGATGAACTCAAAGAGGCTCACACCAAGACACATAATTAAAATGCCAAAATTTAAAGACAGAGAATATTAAAAGCAGCAAAAGAAAAGCACTTAGTTACCTAGAAGGGAGCTCCCATAAGACTGTCAGTTGATTCCTCAACAAACACTTTGTAAGCTAGAAGGGATTGGCACAAAGTATTCAAAGTGACAAAAATCAAGAACATACAATCAAGATTACCCAGTAAAGCTATCATTTAGGATGGAAGGACAGCTAAAAAGCTTCCAAGACAACAAAAAGCTAAAGGAGTTCACTACCAAACCAGTATTACAACAGATGTTAAAAGGGACATCTTTAAGAAGAAGTGGAGAAAAAAAGATTAAAAATAATAGAATGGCAATAACTATATATCTATTAACAATTAAATGGATTAAAAGCTCCAATCAAAAGAGTGACTGAATGAATAAGAAAACAAGACCCTTATATATGCTGCCTACAAGAGACTCACTTCAGGTCAAAAGAAAAACACAGACTGAAAGTAGGATGGAAAAAAGATATTTCATGAAAATGGAAAATAAAAATAAAAAAAGCTGGGGTATCAGATAAAATAGTCTTTGTTTTTTTCTCCACAAGCCCCAGGGTTTTCAGGTTTCCTGAACTTCTGCCAAACTGTCTATAAATTTTGGGGTTCCCACTACCCTCTAAGGTTTGATAATTTGTTAGACTGAATCACGGAACTCAGGAAAGCACTATATTTAGTATTACAGTCCTATAAAGAATATAAATCAGGACAAATGAAATTAAGAGACACACAGGGTTAGGTCTGGGAGGGTCCCCAAAACAAAGCTTCTGTGTCCTCAGAATGCATCATTTTTCTGGCATATTGATATATGTCACCGGTCAGGAAGTTGACCCAAATTTCAGGTATCCAAAGTTTTTACTGGGGTTTTATTGCATAGCAATGATTGCTTAAATCATTGGTCATGCGGTTAAACTCAATTTTTATGCCCCCTTTCCTTTCTAAAGTTTGAGAGGTCAAGATGAGCTCAAAGTCTCAATCCTCTAATCATATTATTGGTGTTTCCAGCATGGCCAGCCCCCATTCTGAAACGATCTAGAACCCAGAATGAACGGTCTCATTAGCATAAATACACTTACCCTCAAGACTCAAAATGAATAGCAAAGACTTCCTATCACTTAAAACATTCCAAAGGTTAGAAGCTCCCTTCTAGGAAGCAGGGACAAAGACCAGACAAATTCTTTATTGTAAAACAGGCTTCTACCAGTTTGTTTCTTGTATGTGTGAGTCTGTTTTGTTTTGTTTGTTCATTTATCTTGGTTTTTTTTTAGATTCCACATATAAGTGAAATCATATAGCATTTATTTTTCTCTGAGTTATTTCACTTAAACCCTTCTGGTGTCACAAATGGCAAGATTTAATTTTATTTATTTATTTATTTATTTGTTCTAAAGAGTCATACAATCTAGCCTTATTTTATAGGTGAGGCTCAGAAGAGGCCAACTGACCTGTTTACAGTCACACTGCTGTATTTAGTGCCAATTCCAATCTCCCTACCCAGTAATACTAAAATAGATCATTCCTCAAAGAAATTAAAAATAGAACTATCCTATAACCCAGCAATTCCATTCCTGGGTATTTATCTGAAGAAATCCAAAACACTAATTCAAAAAGATAGACGCACCCGTATGTTCACTGCAGCATTATTTAGCCAACCTATGGAAGCAAACTAAGTGTCCATTGATAAATGTATGGATAAAGCAGATGTGGCACACACATACAATGGAGTATTACTCAGCCATAAAAAATGAAATCTTGCCATTTGCAAGAACATGGATGGACCTAGAGAGTATTATGCTAATTGAAATAAGTCAGAGAAAGACAAATACCATATGATTTCACTCATATGTGGAATCTAAAAAGCAAAATAAATGAATAAAACAGAAACAAACTCATAGATACAGAGGACATTTTGATGGTCTCCAGATGCGAGGGGCGTTGGGAGGATGGGTAAAAATGGGGAAGGGATTAAGAAGTACAAATTGATAGTTACAAAATGGTCGTGGGGATGTAGAGTACAGCATAGGGAATTTAGTCAATGATATTGTAGTAACTATGTATGGCGCCAGATGGGTACTAGTTTTATCAGAGTAATCGCGCCGTAAGTTATATAAATGTCTAATCACTACGTTGTACACCTGAACTAATATAATGTTGTATGCCAACTGTAACTGAAAAATTAAAAAAATATTTAAAAATACATATAAAAATGTACAATTTAGTAGCATTTAGTACATTCGCAGTGCTGTGCATCCACCACTATCAGGCAGCAAGTGCATTTTGAAAGCGCTTACGCAGAGAAAAAAGGTACACATGGGTACTAGGCTGCCACTGGGGGTGGGGGGAGTGTAATGTGCTTGGCCAGCGCCCTTGCCTTGGAGACAACCCTGCCCCTATTCCATGGGGTGCTGGCTGGATCTGTCAGTCCCATTGTCACCTCCTACAACCACTAATGGGGATGGGCATGTGATCCACACTATCCTACCAAATGTAGAACCTGGTTCGGGGTAGACTTGTAACCAAAGCCAGAAAACTGAAGTAACCTTCACCTGTTGAAGGGTATCTGTGGTGTTTTCAGCTTTTAGCCTCTGATTAGAAAACCGAGGCCAGGGAGGTGAACCAGCTTGCACGGGGCACACAGGCAGAATGTGGTAGAACTGGCAGTCAAACCCTGGTCCATTTGCTACAGTCACGTGGGGCTATCTGTGGGAAACATCAGGCAGGTTCAATGGGAAATATGGAGATTTGAGAGTCATTGACAGTTTGACATCTGAAAGTTGCGTTTAAGGAAGGTGAGTCTGAATCGGAGGGAGGCAGCTTGGCCAGATTCGTGCTTAGCTGCAGCAGCAGAAATGGGGAAGCTCACAGCCGCCTTTCAACGGGAACATCTATTGCTGACGGAAAACAGAGATGATGAGGAGAAACGTATTCACTGATTTGGGTTGTTATAGTAACATCCAGATAAAATATATAGTCAGGGGCTGGAGGAGAAATGGAACTGCACGCAGATGAGCTGGCGGAATGAGGGGAATGACTGGAAGAATATTGCCATAGACACAGTACTGACTCACTGCGGAAGCTATGAATGGATGGGCTCGCTCTCTGAGGAGTGTGAAGACCAGAGATGCTGGGGTAGATCACAATTTGGGTGTGGGAAGAAATGACAGCAAAGGAAAGAGGAGGAGGTTCAGGGAGGCAGACGGAGAACCAGATGAGAGAATGAAGGCCAAAGACAAAGGGCCTTAGCATTGACAAGGCGATGGGGTTGAGGAGAAAGGAGTATATTTGTTATCTATTGTTGCATAACAAATTAACACGAATATCAGTGGCTTAAACAACAATTATCTTACAGTTTCTGCGTGTCAGGAATCTGTGGGTGGCTTAGTAGGGTTCTATGGGTCAGGGTTTCTCACATGCTGCAGTCAAGGTGTCTGGCTACAGTCATCTCAAGGTTTGATGGGGAAGGATATATTTCTAAGCTTATTCATGTGGTGGTGGTTGTCAAGATTCAGTTTCTTACAGGTTGTTGGACTGAGGGCTTCGCCTAAGTGCTGGCTGTTGGCCAGAGGCTGCCTTCAGTTTCTAGACATGTGAGCCTCGCCATAGGGCAGTTCAGAAAATGGCAGCTGGCTTCATCAGAGAGAGTAAGCAGGAGATGCTGAGAGTTTGGGGAAAGGTCGAAGATGCAGACTTTTATAACCTAATCTCAAACGCTTATGCCCTATTCGCTTCGTGAACAGCGAGTCACTAGGGCCAGCCCACACTCAAGGGGAGGGGAGTACACAAGGGTCTGAACATTTAGAAGCCATCGGAGAAGCTGCAAAGACAAGGTGGTTGGATTTGACCTAAGTCTCTCCCAGGTGGCCCCTGAGAGGACATTGTCAGGAGGGTGCAAGAGGAAGAAGACAGAATGGAGACAAGCGATGATACCCAAATCCCAGCTGTCCCCAGCTCCTCAGGGAGACATGGACACACTCAGGGCTTCCACCCCCTTTCTGTAGACAGAGCCCCCACCAGTTCCCAGAAGACCCCAACTCAGTCGTCTCCCTAGGTTTGCTTCCTCCAACCATGCAAGCCGACAACACCTGGCTCACCATCTCTATTTCACCATCTCCAACACCAACTCGTCACTGAGGCACAGGAACCTTTTCAGTGCATGGGAGGACGGGAACCAATTCCATAACCCTTTCTACACTCCAGGACTGGCACCGTCCGAGCTGCTGCAGCCAGTAGCAACCAGCTCCCTGTCCCATCTAGAGAGTGATCTCCCTTCCCCTGCTGAGCCTGGCCAGCAACCTGGGCTGTTTTCCTGTCCCACCTCCAGCTTGGGTCTGTCTGGCTCAGAGGTAATGGGTCCGCTTATGGGAGGAACACAGAGCGGTGCTGAGAAGGTAAGCGTCAGGGAGGCAGCAAATGGAATGAAGGGGAAACCAAGGGACAAGGCTGGGGCTAGAGACAGATATTTTGGGAGATTCATAAGAGAATCACAGGTATCACAGCTCAGTCCACATGGCAGATGTGCAGGTGTAACTATTTTTGGAAGTCCCGTTGGGACAAGGGACATGCAGAATAACAGCCCCTAAAAATATTCACATCCTAATCCCTGAACCTGTTAGGTCACATGACAAGGGGAATCAAAGTTGCAGATGGAATTAAGGTTGCTAATCAGTCGACCTAGAGATGGGGAGGTAACCTGGACTATCTGGGTGGGTCTAATGTAATCACAAAGGTCCTTAGAAGTAGAGGAGGGAGGCAGAAAGGTTGTGTCAGAGGAATGCGACGTGAAAAGGACTAAACCCGCCATTGCTGCCTTTGAAGACAAAGAAAGGGGCCACTAGCCAAGGAATGTGGGCAGCCTCTGCAAGCTGGTAAAGGCAAGGAAATGAACTCTTAGGGCTTTTAGAAAGGACCACAGCCTTGCGGAAAAGCCCTCTCCCCTTTTATCTTCCCCCTCTGCTCCATTCTGTGGCCTGAGCCTAGGGAACTGAGGGCAGCCTGGTCCAAGGGTTGGGCGATCTGGATTCCAGCTGCCTCTAACTTGCTCTTTGACCCTGAGGAGTCATTTTTTCCTCACTGGGCCTTAGTTTTATGAAACATGGGCTTAGTAACAGGCTCCTTGCCACCTTCCTGGTGTGGTTGAATCCAGACCACACACATAGGGATGCTCAAAGGCTAAGGAAATCCTGAGGCCCACTTTAGGGCCCTGGCCCCCACTCCAGGTCTGATTCCTTTTGCACCTTTATTCCAACATAAGATCAGGGCAAGGGATGATAGAAATGCCCCCCCCCCCCGCCCCGCCCAGGATCTGGCAGGGGCTTGGAGAGTGAAACCCCTTGTTAAACAAAAGAGGGACAGAAGATCAGAGAAGTTAAGTAAGTTGCTGAAGTCCACACAGTGAGTTGGCGCCGAGCACTAAACTCAGGTTGACATCCAGCTAAGGCATTTCCTCAGGCCGGGGTGGGGGTAGGAGGGGTGGGGAGAGTCTCCCTCAAGGAAACTTTAGTCCCAGGATGGTGTTGGGATAAAGGCAGGGGCTCTGCTTCCCTTGCCCCGATCTTATGTTGGAATTCAGGCAGATGTGGATTCAAGTGCCAGCCTGGCCACTCACCAGACGTTGTGAGCTTGTGAGTACTCTCCGGAGCGATGATCCTGCCTGATTCATTGGGTCGTTGGGAGAATTAACTGAGATAATGCTGAGGGCCTATTACAATGCCTGGCATGTAGCAAGCACTCTACAAACATCAGCTAACAGTACTTCTATTAATTGCCTCCCCCACTTCTCTCTATCCCATGTCTCATAAGGAGAGAGAGGAATGAGGACAATTCCCTCCAGATGACAATGTTTCCAATGGTCTTTCAAACTGAGCTCTCATTAGGTCCTAATCACAAACCTGAAGTCACAGCTACTGTTGTGCTAATTTTAAGGATGATGCCACTGAGGCACAGAGAGAGGTCTCTTGGCAAGTCAGTGGCTGAGTGGGACCAGACCTGGACGCCCAGCTCCACTCTGTGCCCACGTGGAGTTCCCCAGAGGGGCCAGGGCTCCTCCGTGCCCATGAGAATGGCTGAGGCAGTGGACCCAGGCTTCTCTGCTCACCTGTTGCCATGCAGCATATGGACATTTGGGTTCACAGCTCTGTCTCCGGACAGGTCCAACTCTAACCCTGTCCTTGCAGTATCCTCCCCCACAGTATCCCAGGATCACAGCATCTAAGAAGCACTCAGAAAACCCACCTGCCCCCAGACATCTTGAAATTTCTTTACTTAGAGACCAAGCCTTTCATTCCACAATAATGAATTATCAGGGGCTGGATGTGACATGTAGCCCTGAGATATTGGGGGCCATGAACAGGGCAGGAGAACAGTAGAGAAAGAAAGGCTTGTTGGGGGGGACTTGGAGCATGGGAGCCAATTTTCCTTACCAAAACCGGGGTTCACATGTTCTTGAGGACAAGGAAACTAGGAGGAAGTTGGAATTAAGAGGGAAAATAGAGGCTGGGTGTACAGCTATACCAGAGACTCCTCGGTTTACCCCCAGCACAAGTTACTTTACCTCAACACTCAGGGATTCCAGGGTTTGGGGCCTCTCACTCAGTGACTGGTAGAAAGAACATGACTTAGCTCCTGGAGTGGCTGCTGGCTCTGCCAGGACTAATTTGGGTGCCTGAGAAGCAAGTCCTCTCTCACCACCATGGTGGTCTTAAGCAAAGTGGCTCCCCACAACCCCCTGAGCCCTGACTCAGCTGATTTCCTAATTTGTAGGCTAACATAGAATAGACCTTCCCTTCCCAGCAGCCAGCCCCGAGCAAGGCCCATGGAGTCGCCCTGTCTATTTCCCCCCTGACCAGGCACATCACCTCACAGTTTCCAGAGCTAGTTTTTTTCAGAAAACTCGAGTTTCTTCTTCACCCGCCAGGGAGAGGCCTGGACCTGTATTTCTAGTTCTCACAATTCCTCTGGTGCTAATCAGACCAGAATCTTATCTCCCTTCTCAGATGATTTTGGTGGCATACCTCGGCCTTTCCGTTCTATACCCCCCTGACTCCCACTGATTTTTTGGCCACTGATGAGAAGGAGGGCCAGGTGGTAGATAAAGAACCTAAGGGGAGATTCTCCTTTGTATAAAATTAATACGTGACATCCAAATGATATGTAATATATTTTTAAAACCATATTTCTTGGGCTCTTGTGAGGAATCTGCTGTCCTGGTCACAAATCTAACCTGGTACTTGGCACATAGTAGGTGTTCAAAAAAATGAAAATTTACCTTCCCTACATTCTCCCCTCCTCCACCTTCCACATATTGGGAGTGCCAAAAACACCTGGACTTTCCAGATGTCAGGCTGCTCTCCTGCCACCCCAGCCTAACCGGACCCCTCCTCCTGAACAAACCACTTCTACAGAGGCAGGCAGGCAGCAACCGAGGGCCTTATTGAGGGCCTTTGAGTGACACAAAGGAAAAATCCACCTTGAGCCAAGCAGGTCTTCAGTGTCCCCAGAGAGGATACTCTTCAGGCCTTTTTCCAAATAGGAACAAAGACCATGAATTGAATAATGATTATTTCAGTTCTGTGCCCTGACCAGGTGAGGTAGAGCAAGGTTGATGGTCAGGCCTATTCAGAAAGCGGGGAGCTGAAGACACCTTGGCTGTCAGACTTGGCGGTCTGGGTGCAACGCCAGCAGCCTGGGCTCTTCCTTGTACCTCTGGGCCACTAGCTGGAGGTGGAAAGCAGCCCTTGCACCCCCGCCCCCCGTCCGACCCCGTCCCAGTGACTGGGGACCAGGGAAAGGGTGCTACCCCCTCTCCACATCTCATCTGTTTAATGGAGTTTGGGTTGGGCCCCAAAGAGTTGCTATTGAAGCATTTAAAAACACTACTGTGTCACTTTTCTGAGCTACTTTTCCTCATCAGACCCATTCTTCTGGTCAAACAAGGATAATTTACAACAGAAATTAGAGGAAAGTTGTGGGAAAACTCACTTGAGCAAACAGGTTAAAAATCGATGTTGACAGCTCCTCAGCGTCTCCGCCCTGCACGACCCCACAGTGGCCCCTATTCGGTCTGACCGATGCGGGATGCGGAGCCTCATCTCCACGCGCCCTCCGACTCCGCCAGGTGAGCCGCCTCCGACTGGCAGAGAACTCTCTCCACAGGCGCAGCATTTGCACTCCTCTACCTCCAGGTGGCGCTGGGCTAGGGGCGGAACGTACTGTCTGTCATTCATGTGGGGGCGGGGCCTTAGAAATACTGACTTCTGATTGGTTGAGCTCAGTTTCGCTTTCCTTCTGAGTCCAGAGCGGGTCTTACGGAGAACATCCAGTCAAGGTGCCCGAGTTACTCGAGAGTGTGTGAGTGAGTGAGTGTGTGAGTGAGTATGTGTGTGAGTGTGTGCGTCTGTGTGTGTACGCGCGCGCACGCGTTAATTTTTTTTCTTTACAATTAAAGTTGTTGCCATTTTTTATACCTTTATAAGACCTCTTAAATTTACACACCGGGAAAAATTCTTGGTCGGGCTTATTTATAAGAAATACATTGTTTATTTATAAGGGAGCTAAGGTTTAAGGTCTGCTACTCTGCCAGACCTTTTTTCATGTTTCCTTAGGTTGGTGGATGTGTATTACCAACATACTTGTATCATGGGTGTATTTTACTTGCACATTTGACAGCAGTTAAGCTTCCACTTTCTGCCAAACATTGGGCGGGGTTTGGTGGAGTCTATGGTGAGCAAAACAGACCTGGCCTTAACCTCAAGGAGCTCACAGACTTGCATCAGCAATTGCACACGTGTCCAATGAATTGTGACAATGAGAAGTGGCTAGTTCCTTGAGAGAGGGGCGTGGAGATTTGAGGAACTGCATTACTGAGTGCCGGGCAGCGCAGCCACTTCCCCAAAGAGTGCCATGCTGAATTTAAACTGATGTAATTTCAGAAACCTGGTGGACTCCCTTGTGAGGGTGGGGAAGCTGTGGAGGTGGCATAGGAGATTTGAGGCGGTTTGGGGAATACCCTGGGGCAGCAAACGTGGGCTACCCAGCCTTCTGTCTGGTTGGTGTGGAAGAAAGCCGTGGAAAGGGTGTAATTTCCAGAATATTCTTTTCTTGCTCCAGACGGAAAACCACCTTCTGGGACTGGATGTGAGAGAGGGACTTTAAACTTTGTCACTGGGAAAAATGGCCAAAGAATTAGTTTGAGGCTGGATTAGCTGCTGGGAGAGGCTGACCCCGGTGGCTGGCAGCGGTGGGACATGACCCAGGGAGTCAAACAGCTAGGGCAAAAAAGTTTGTCCTCAATTGAAGACCTACCTACCAGAGCGAATTCCTGTTGCTTATAATTTTTTCTTTGTTCACCTAAAAAGCTGCCAGTTACTGCTCAGTAGGAGCAGAGACACTGAAGAGCTCACACAGCACCCTCCCCAGATGATTCACTCTCTAAACCTTCACGGGAATTTTTCCCCTGAGCATTTACTACCCCCTGCCATTACACAATCATTTATTGTCTATCTCCTGCACTAAAATGCAAGCTTCCTGAGGATGAGCACTTTGTCCTTCTTTGCTGTATCCCCAGGGCCTATATGTCTGGCACGTAGTAGGTGCTCTATAAATATCTGATGAATGAATGGAGCAGATTCTTCTTGGTCTATAGAGAAACCGCCCTCGGTCTACCTGGCTATGCGTGGGTATCTCCCGTGAAGGCTAATGTGTTCTGAGCTGACTCTCCATAGTCTTGGGCAAACCAGCCTCTTTGTGCTGAGAGAAGGCCGAGGCAAGACCCTGGTGTTTCAGAAGCTTAAAAAATCTGCCTCATGCAGAGAGCAGTTAGTCACCAGGAAGGAGTGTGCATGTACTTGGTCGGGGGTGGGGGGACGGTGAGGTCTGTGAGCTGGCCATCCTCCACCCCCAGAAGCAGTTTTTCCTGTGATGTAAAGTCCGCAGTAGGGGCAGAGGTTTGACTCAGTGCTCTAGACCCCACTCTCTGATCTCTGAAGGTGGCCCTTCATGTGCCTGCAGGGGAGATGAATCCCAGGCCCCAAACCTGAGCAGCTTTCACTGGCCCTAGGGAGACTCCAATGGGGTGACTCTGAGCCACCTGGCACTGGGCATGGGGCTTGCCCTGGCAGTACCAGGTTCCTCCAATTCTGTCTCGCCTATGAGTCCAGAAAGGGCCTATGAGTCCAGGAAGGGCCAGGCCAGTGGAGCTCGGCTGGCCACCTTTGCCTGAGGTGGAGGGGCCTGAAAAGGCAGCACCTGCAGTGTCCAGTGGGTCAGTGTACTTAGTATCAGACGAAGGAAAGTGATAGCTATTGATCATTTGATGTGTGCCAAGCACTTTTTCAGATGTCTCGTGTGTTTTAATACAATCCATTAACAACCATGTAGGTTAGAATTCTTTTCATTTTATAGGTGCAGAGAATAAGGCATGACCCGTCTGAGGTCACAACCTAGACAGGAGCAGCAACAGAATTCAAATGCAGGCATATCTGCACAACTACCACCACCACCCCCGAACCCATGCTTGGTCTACTGTATCCATGCTGCCCAAGAAGACAGGGGTGGGGACGGGGAGCCCAAGGAAGGCCTCCCCAAGGAATAGAACCCCAGCCAGGCCTCTGAGAGAGAGAGGATGGGGCAATCTAAGAGAAGAGGGCAGGGCCTTCGCTAGTGAGGCCACTTGGGAGCAAAGACACAGGCAGAAGAGTTGCCTTAGCGAGGGACTTGGAAGGTGCAGGCTCTCAAGGAGAGGGAAGAGAAAAGATTCAAAAAGATAAACTAAGGCATGAGATGGCAGGTCTAGGCCAGGTCTGGAAAGGTCCTGGGGAAGCCTGGGGCAGCCTGAGGCGCCTCAGCAGGACTTGATGACTTGGGATCTACTTGGAACAGAGGGCAGGAGTCATACATGTGAGTACCTTTCAGGAGCTGGGCCTGTCGCATCCATGGACAGGTGAGCTGGAAGGCAGTGAACAGAGAGCAGAAGCAGAGGCATGCAGGATGCTAGAACTGAGAGTTGGAACAAAGGTTTGGGACTTAAACCCCCCACTTCACTCCCCCCACCACCGTACCCCAAAACCCAGTGAAAGGCTCAAGACTTTAGGCAGCTAAGAAAACACCATTTGGGCAGCAGGCCTGGGTGCAAGCATTGGCTCCTCTCTTATTTGAGACGTGATCCTTACCACCCCCTTTAGCCTCTTCGAGTTTTTTCTACAGATGGCTACCCAGCCCTTTGCATCATCTTAAACCACATGTTCATTAACTGCACTGAAAATCAGTCTTTTACTCATATTTGTTAGGAACCATCTACACAATAATTAGGTTCTAATCTAAGTTTCATCTCCTGGCCAGTGCACCTTCTGAGTCACCATACGTTTGCTCACTCTATGTGAGCAATTGGCACCCTCTCTATGTCCAACACTCTCTCTTTTAGCTCCTTTTGCCATGTTTCAGGTTGGTAGGTGTGTGTAGGAAGGTTTATACCCTGTCTGAGGGTTCCCAACTGGTGACATCCTCAGTCACTGCCAGAGTAGAAAATTGCTTCATGTGGGCCAGGGTGACTGGACTGTCTGCCCCCTACCTCGTAAGCGCCTCCACACAGGAGCTTGCTCTTAGAGAACCTGAGGGGACCAGTCTCCTTTGGAGGACAGCATCTGGCTGAGGAGCTTCGGCTTTGGGCTGTGGGTGCAGGTGGGGGTGGGTGGGGTCATTCAGGTAGGCAATTGATGGTAGGTGGATTTTTCTTTTTTTTTTTAAGTGATAATATGGTAACATTGTTTGTAAACTTTGTTCAGACACCATTTTAGCATTTCATAAGTGTCGACTGATGGGCAGAAATTTTATTATCTATGTTATATCTGTCTATATTTAATAAGTCATAAGACACTTTAGGTATTTGTCCATAAGCACTCATTCTAGACACCAGGTATGTTGGAGAACATAGTATTACATGTTGCAAGAAAACCTAAAGAAATCTGTCACCATCCTCGCCTTCAAGGAGCTTACAGTCCATTCAGGAAGATGAGAAGAAATCATGTTAATAAGGTCCAAGTTTCAGGGTCCTCTGTGTTAACTGAATGGAGACACAAATGTTTCAAGGAAGGTGAGCATCTAGGCCGGGTGGATGCTAACTTCATGATTGTGACAACATTGAAGCGTCTCCTCATACTCTTCCTCAGCTACTTGTTTCTCTAACATGACCTCTCTCCTTTCCTGCTTGTAGCCCAGGGCCATCCTGGAGAGTCACTACTACCACCTTCATATGAATGAGGTGGCCCAAGGTCATGTCTGCCAGGAACACCATCATTTGGCATTTACCTAGGCAAATTTTACATTGACCGCTGCTGAGCAAAACAGAGCCATCCACATATAGATTTGGGGTGTGGGGCTTTTGCCACTGGAGTTCCCCCTGAGTGCGATGGCGGCAGAAGTCAGAGACAGCAGGTGCTGGGAGCAGCTGACTGGGGCCAAGGGGACTGTCTCTGACTCAGCATCGAAGCCCCTCTCCAGTCCTTCTGTCCCAGAACTCTAGCTCTGCATAGAAGCAGCACGGTAAAGGGGATGGAATAATTGTGAGTGTGGAAGCTTTCTCACAAGTCTGTGCTTCCCAGAAACTCATCTGTCGTAGCTCTTAGTAAAAAGGTTGGTTCTCCTCAGTCAGAGCGAGGGCCTATGTGGGCTACTGCTTGAGAATGGCCAGAGGCATTCTCTGGCTGAGGCTTCGGAGGATGCAAGGACACCCCTGGGGAGTAGGAAAGAGGCTGACAGTTCTGTGCCCTTAGTGGACCCCAGAGCAGCTGCCCCAGGACACACAGGCCTGGTCGATGAGAGAGGCTGGCGTCTGAAGGTCTTCAGGTCTTTAGCAGACTTGTTGCCATAGGGAAATTGTGGGACCAGTATAGCCAGATAGATTCTTTCTCAGAGAAGCTATAAACCTGGATCTTTTCTGTGAAATCTCCTGATATTTCACCATTTGCAACCCATTAAATTGTTTTAAAAACACCTCCTGGGCCAACGAAAATAAGATCGGGCCACTCGTTTGTTATACCCTCCGATTTAGACCCAAACAGCAAACAGAGTGTCTGCCTCTTTAGTCCGAATGGTAAAGACACGGCCGCTGTGGGGATGTGCTCCTCAAAACACTC
>NW_006434835.1:15040200-15042745 GCF_000325575.1 Pteropus alecto
TCCCCAGAGGGTGAAGTTTGCAAATGAGACTGGGACAAGGACAAGGCCAGTGTCAGTGTCAGTGTGCGGTCACCAGCTAACCCTGACCCTGTGAGGTTTCGGTCTGCTGTGAGGCTGAGGAGTGTATGAGAAGACAGGTGACAGCAGGTGAAGTAGAGGCTTTCTCAGGAGTCTGTCCCCATCTTGGGCCCGAGGAAGGCGGGAGGCAGGGAATCATCACTGGCCTGGGCCCAGTCTTAACGACCCTGAGGCCAGGGCACTGGTTTGTGCTGCGATTTCTTTGCCCCCCGTTGTGGGGAAGCTGGAATACATCTCCTCCCTCCCTGGAAGCTCTGTGGGCTCTCTGCATCTTGTAATTTTTAAGGTAAATCTTACAAATAGATGTACTTACTTGCTTTGTATGAGTTATAGGCCGAGTTTTGTTTGGACACGTTGATTCAAAATAAGATTGACCCTTTGGAAGATCAGCTTGCTAGAGCCATTTGCTCAGCTTCAGCTTGAGGGGTTTAATTGAAAACAGTCGGGGCGCATGGACACCTCACAGCCTCCAGATGGAAAGAGACCTCGGAGGAGGCGTTGGCTTGGAGAAGGGGATGTGCAAGAGCCAATGAGGGAAGTTTTATCCAAGGAGGAAGATTTCGCTTCGAAAATAGTATTAAATGTGTTTTTTAAAAATGAAGACGCTAAAGGAGCTGACCAGGAATATTTAAGACCTTACAAGCTATGAAACAGTAACAGAACTTATTGGAACTCTATCTAAGAGCAGCCCTGGACAGGCTGCGAGCAGTGAAGGAACAGTCCATGTAACGAGAGACAGTACTTTTCCTGTTATTTCATATTTTGCTATCATTTTGTTTACCTATGGTTGAACTATTCTTCCTTCTGATTCCTTAGCATTTTTCTGTACATTGCGTTTGCTAACACGCATCACTTTGTATTATTGCCTTTTTACATGTACACCCTCCCACCATGGGCTGTAGCCTCTTGAGGGCAGTGACAACATTTTATACACAAGACCAAGTGTGGATGGCAAATGAAGCACTCTATTCCATTTTAATGCAATATGTGCTGATTTGCCTCTCTAGTTTTGCAAGGAATTTAAAAGCAGCAGAGAGGAGGGGGATCCCTTCTGTTTGGCCGGATTAGTTCAGGTCAGTCACTGGATGGCACGGATGGCAGACCTTCCTCTAGCAGAGTGAATAGCATGTGCGGAGGGGCCCCCTGTCCCGTGGTTGGGAAAGCTTGGTGATTAGACAGAAGCATCGCTGCCAGCGAATGAGGATGCTTTGTGATGTGGCTTAGACAGGGAGGGTGCGGTGAACGCTCACTTAGCCTTAGACCAGGCTATAAAGTGAGGCACAGTGGTCTGGCATGTTCTCATGGAAGAGTGTCTTTAAACACCGTTTAAGGTTCAGGATGATCCTAAGCAGCGGGACCGGTTCCCTTGATGCACGTTAACAGAAGGAAGTCTAGAAGGACCAGGCGGGTCTCTCCGGAAGCTTCTCTACCACATCCCTGTGTGGCCCTGGACCATTTGATTCCCTTGGTGTCAATTTCCTGGGCTGTCAACGATGGTGGCTCGTTCACACTCTCAAGCACTCTCTGACTTGGCCTAACCCTGGAAGAGCAGTGGCAACAGTGCGACATCTCCCTGGGGCTAATGACTTGAGGTCTTGCTGGTGCCCTCTCCCCGACCATGTCTAGTGAGGGATTCTGCCACCGGGGCTGTTGGCGGAGCCCCCTGCAAATCCCTTTAGTGTGAGGCCCAGTCAGTGCTGAACGTGACAGGTGGACCTTACAAACCTGCCCTGCAAAGCCAGGGATGGACGCTGGGGAGCCCCAGACGTTCATATTAGTTCGGGCAATGAGGCATCCAAAACGCAGAGTGGACCTAGCGAAAGACTGCCTGGCCTAACTGGAGGCTGAAACTCCAACTTTTCTTTCCTGTGTGAGTGTGATGATACATGGGAAGAACACCACAGCCCCAGGCCCAGAAATCTTGCTCAATGTGTGTTAGCCACAGAGGCAGAACACGTCGGGGGTCAGGTGATGCCTCTGGAGACTGTCTGAATTCAAGTCACGCTGCTGGCTGCCTCTTTGTCCCTGGGGCAGTTCCAGTTGCCTTTTCTGTCAACAGGGGTGACAGTGCTAGCAGTACCTTTTAGGGAAAGTTGTGGGGATTAGTCAATGTGCTTAGAATGGTGCCTACACGCATGTGCCACGTATGTGTTGGCCCACACTGTTGTTCCTACCTTCCCTTCTTGCTGGGTCTGGCTTCATGAAGCTTGTATCTGGAGGAAAACAAACTCAACTGTCTGTGGCAGGAACAGGTTGGTTTTGCACTGACTGAAGAGTACAGGAAAAAAAAAGGTAATGGCCTGAGGTGGAGGTGACATTAGGAATGAGAGACACTATCTCGGTTGTCTTTAGATGAAGAAAAACCTCAGGAAATCAGGGTGATTATTTTGCCATGGTAGTTTCTGACGTAGGCAGACCGGGTTCTCAACACCCTGAGCCATCTCCCCGACCCCCATACCAAACTCGG
>NW_006434835.1:15042934-15043730 GCF_000325575.1 Pteropus alecto
ACACTAAATAAGATGACATATGTGAACACACCTGGCACATAGTAGGCACTTAACATATGCTCATTCACTTCCCTTTAGAGCGCAGCCATCTTGAAGCCTACCTGGTTCTCATCACCCAGTAACATCAGCAAGCCCGAGTTTCATGCATCTTACTTTTTTCTGTTCTAGTATTTTCCCTCGGATACTCCCTCCTAGATGTCTCCAAGCAGTTCTGCTGGCTGGTTTCTCAAGGTAGTCTTCCATTTTCTTCTTTCTCTCTCCACAGTGCCTGCACAGTGTTCTCCAGATGCAGGGAGGGGGTGGGGCTGGGGGCTGTGGCTTTCTGAGTTGCTCCAGGGCCCTGCTGGAAGTGAGTTCCTGTCTTGGGCGTGCCTGGGTGTGCTGAGTCGAAAGGCCTTTTGGAGGGTAGCTCTGTGTGTACAATAGGGCTAGAGAGTGACCTTGCCCAGGGAGCCGTCTCCCTTGAAAGAATATGCAAGGGAAGAAAGACCCAATCTCCATCATAAAATGGGGGCAGGAAAAGTCCAGTTAGGAAACAGGTGCAGTGGGCTGTGGGCAGGTCAGCGGAGGGGCCTCAGTAAACAGAAATGTTAAACAAGGGCCTCTCCCAGCTCCACCTGAGCTTTAAACCCAGGTTTGCCAAGTGTGGCTCTAGAGGCCTTCCGATGACCCGTCTAACTCCCCTCCACTCTCCAGTAATGACTAAAGGCAAGAAGATAAGCGACTCCTTGAACCAGACAACCAAGGGGGAAATTCCATCGACCCTCTCTGAGGCTGCAGCTGAGCTCCAGAAAAC
>NW_006434835.1:15043824-15052021 GCF_000325575.1 Pteropus alecto
CGCCTGGGGCAGGGGCCTCCAGAAGGGGTTAGGGATCCCAGCGGAAAGCAGGTGCTGCATGGTCCCCACCCTAGCTGGGGGTGGAAAGCCTGGGGGGATGTAATTAGGGTAAAATCTGTGGCTTGAGAGCAGTGGCCACAACAGGTCAAAAGAATGAGATACCCTAAGCCTAGGACTGAGGAAAGAGGAGAATCCACCCAGCCCGGCCCTGGTCCTGTCCCCTCCTCAGCTGTGCTCTGCCTCTCCCCATCTCTCTTCTCCCTGGTCCCTCAGCCCACACATAGCTATCTTCACCCCACTGCTCCATATCCCTTGGTCCTTTGTCTTCCTCCTTTGAGGGGGCTCCCAGGGTAAGCTGGGTGGCAAAGGGTGAACCTGGGATGGTTGCCTAGGCAATAAGGAAAGTAGGACAAACACCGACGAGCAGCAAGGGAAGAGGAGGCGCTACAGAGACTTAAAGCCTGGAGCCTCTTTCCTTAGATTCATCCGTCATCCAGCCTGATGTCCGTCAGAGGAGCTGGTCTAGCAGGAAGCTCAGGCGGACTCCCTCACAGCCATCTGCTGGCTCTTGCCCAGTCCGAGCTGCTTCTCTGCAACCTGCCTCCCCGGCTCCTGACTTCTTCTCTGCATGGCTTCTTTCTCAGTAGCCCCAGGGGAATAGTCTTTCCAAAAGACTAACCCCATGGGGGAGCCCCAGAGAGGTAATACCTCGAAGGACGAGGGGCCAAGGCAGACAGGGCCATCACCTAGGCACAGTGCCTCAGGCTATTTATGAGTTGATGAACAAGACACAGAACTTACCTCCACCCAGTGGCTATTTGGCCTTGTTGAGAAGGAAAGACCCAGGAGGCCTGCTTTCTGAGGGCGTGTGGAGATGCGGGGTCTTGACTACCAAGCCTGGAATTTCCAGGCCTGTAGATAAGAAAGACGTCTAGAGGCTATGGATCTAGGACCCAGGCTGAATCCTTGTTTGGGGACGAATGCCTGGTGTACAAGGATGCCATCTTGCATAGGGAAGCTAAGAGACTAAGGCACAAAGGTCTTGGGACCAGGCCATGGTGGAGCTGGCGTGACCCATGAACTGGGACCTGAATGAAAAGCCCATTGTGCACAGGCCCTTTGGTGTGGCACTCCCTGCCCTCCCTGCCCTCCCTGCGTCAGGTTCTGACTCTAAAAAAGCCTGAGCGCCTGTGGCCTAAACTTTCCAAGCCAGAGGACCCCACGGGTGTGTGTGTGTACACACGTGCTGAGGACTCGCTGCACTGCTCAGCAAAAATGGTGGCATGTGTCTGCGCTGCCATCCTCCACGGGTCTCCGAACTCCCAACTTGGCGATGTGACAATGGGTGTAGGCTGACGTGCTAACAAGTTTTTCTGTTGCTTGGTTGAGGACTCTTGCTGGGGCTGAAGGGGATTCAGGCTATAACTGGTTATGAATTATAATGAATTCCTTATTAGTTGGCAATGTGCCCGGGCCCCAGGGGGCTATAAAGTTTCTCTGTTAGTCATGACCTATAAACTCATGGGGACACACTCTTCCCAGCCTCTTATCCTATTCCAAAACACTTCTAAGTGACTAGAATCCACTCTAAGTAGTGACCATTTCCATTTCTCCCTGCAGTGGCCTGTTTACACCCACTGTCTCCAGTCTGATGGGCTTTAGAATGCGGTGCAGTTCCTCCAAGCCCACTGCTCACTTCCTAGTTATGAATGCAGACCAGGTTTCAATTTTAATCGTTAAGGCCCTGCATTCAGTGAGGCCTGAAGACCTCAAGGGGCCTCCCCCACTGCTAAGACTCTAGACTTACTCAGCTATGAGGCATCCATGAGGTTGGTCTTCGGCAAGTTCAAGGCCTTGCTTGCGATGCTGCCTCCTCCTTCATGTCTAGGGGAAGATCTTTATTAATTCTCGGGGGCCAAAAAGAAAAAATGTAGGACCACCTGTCCTGGCACATGTTCACCAGGCCCCCAGCCAAACAATGTGACTGTAGAGCACACCCCCTTTTCTCCTTGAAGAATGCTGACGTTGGCCTGTTTCTACCTGACTGGCTATGGCTTCTTGCACCGATGTGGATGTTTTTTTCCTCCTCCTGTGTTCAGTGGTCCTCAAACTATAGTCTTTGGCCCTAGAGAAGAACCACCAACTGCAAATTCTCTGGCTCCACTTCAGAGCTGCTGAATCAGAAACTCTGGGGGTGAGACCCAGTTATCCATATATTAATGAGTCCTCTAGGGGATTCTAAGTTTAAGAACTGCTGGTATTGTATCTTACCTAAGAGCCCCAGGTAGGAAGCCTCACTTAGTTTTCTGATCCACACTGGAGAACCTGTCCGGGTGCCATGTGGCTTGCCACTACGGTGAGTATCTTCCTAGGGAAGATGGGCTACCTACCTCCCACACTTTGAGTCTGTAACAGTCATCTGACCCCTGGTAGAGGAGAGGCCAGAGGAGGCTAGATTTGAAATCCACTGAATGGCTCTTCACAAGCCCTTTTCTTCTAGAAGGTGAAGCAGGAATTCAGATGGCTCTAGGCATTGCCATAGCAACTGTACCTTTCTGAAGCTGTCATGGACTACAGGAACGGGGCGTAAGCAATGCAGAAGAGGGGGAATCTGCCAGTGGATAGAGCAGCAGATGAGGGTGTGATAAATGAACCTCCGCATGGCTTGGATTTACAGACCTGAGCTCGGCGGGGCCGTGACTTCCTCAGGCCCCAGGATGCATCTGGGACTTCTCTAGGGGTCTTTATTGCTACAAAATATCACTAGCCCAGGGGGCCCATGATGCTGACAGGATATGTCAGTTCCCTCAAAAGATCATCCACCTAGGTTAAATTAGGCTCCTAAATGGTCACAGCAATTAGGAAGGATGACCACTTCTGTTCCCTGTCAGGGTTGGGGAAAGGGCCCCAGCTTTAAGCTTCTGATATAAATCAGATGCCAAGAACTCAGGAGGTACCTTGGGGACTTTAGATGATGGTGGATATTCCAACCTTAAAAGAAATCAACTGTCAACAAGAATTTATATAAAAACAGAGCACCCCACGCACTGTCATGTGGGCAGCTGAGTCCAGCCCTGTGGCTCTCCAGTGCCGCTTATCATCCTCCAGGTGCTGGTACACAGTGGGAGGCTGGGAGCTCGGAGCCTCTCCTGTTGTTGGAGATGTTAACGCTTCTCCTTTGCAAAGGCAGGCAGAGAGGCACAGGCGGGGCCCAGGAGACACTGCCAGACACCACGTGCGCCTCAGCTGGCTCAAGAACATGGCTGTTTTGGTATTTTTAATCTGACCGTTCCTTTGGTTTTGTCTGCTCTGGAAGAAGCAAGCAGTTAATGTGAAGGACTGGGGGTGGGGGTGGGGGTGGGGTTCCGCCCTGTCCTCAGGGTCAGGGTGTAAAGTGTGAGAAGTCAGGGTTGTGGGGGAAGTAAATGGTCGCCCAACAGTGTCATCGTAGACCTCCCATCCATCGTTAGGCACTGAATGTCCCCCAGAACTTTCCATACAGTTACTCTCACCGTTGCCCCTTCTGGCCCTCCAGACAAGCCTGGATCCCCTCTTCGTGAGTGTGTGGGAGACCATTTTCACCAATGTTTTCTTTTACCAGAGCTCCCGCTGGCTCTCCAGGGCCTCAGCTCACTGCTGGTCAGTGTGGGCCTGCACAGCACCTGGGAGCTGCTGTGGGGGGCAAGGCCTCCACCAGGTGTGGGAGGGGGAGCGTTCACACCTGAGGGGAAGCCAGCTCCCATGTCCCTGCTTGCTCTCACCCGGCTGGAGCAATGCTCTCTGTACCTGCCCCTCACGCGGAGTTCTCAAGTCCTCGACACCAAGGAGCTGGGCCTCATGGGGTAGTGCTCCCACGCAAGCTCGCCCTCCTTCAGGGACGGGAGCAATCCCGGGAGAAGAGATGCACGGAGAGGGAAGACCGGGGCAGGCAGTGAGCCCCGCCCCTCTGTCTCGCCCTGGCTGCTCCCTCACGAGGTTTCCATGTGACGCTCTGTGTGTGTGGCTGGGTTGAGCCTGCTGGCTCTACACAGACCTCCTGAGGCAGTGGGCAGGGGTCTGCAGAGATGTGTGTGTTGTGGGGCGGGGTGCGAGAGCCAGCTGTGGGGCCTCTCACTTCATTCCAGTCACTGCCCTTTATAAATATTTATGGCATTTCTTCTACTAAAAATAACATCCTGGAGCCCAGGGAGGAGAAAAAAATAAATGCAAAGCACCGGGAATTGGGATTGCAGATCATGTGCCAGAGCGGGATGGAACCCCGAGCAAGAGAGAGGCTGCGTGAGCCCCGCGCGCGGGCACGGCTCCCCCCGCGGTCCTGGGCCAGGCCGCTGGCCCCTGGCTCTGCTGCACAGGACCCTCTTGCTGCTGCTGCTGCTGCTGGAAAAACCGTCCCGGGCTGCAGCGCAGAGCTCACGGCTCCCCCTTCCCGCCTAGGCTGCTCAGCGGCATCGCATCGGGGCGGGCGGAAGCCTAACCCAGTGTGAGAGAAAGGAAGGAGGCTATTTTTAGCACTCTGACCAGGGCGTAAATGTCTGTCGAACCGAGCGAGGCCTAAAGCTGTCTTTGCACACAGAGGAAAGAAAACCTGTTTGTTTTTAAAGGTCAAAGGTAGGGAGGAAACTTGTACCCCCCACCCTGGGGAGCACCCCACATCCTGGCGAGAAGCCAGCAAGAACTCCCTCAGGTCAAACACACAGGAGACTTGTGTTGTTTCTTTTCTCTTTTCAACCTCCCGGTAGATTCCTGTGGCAGAGATGAGACCATGCCCCAAGGGGAGCGGTGAAGATGCTAGTTCATGCAGGACTGTGCGAGTGGGCCCTCCACCAGTGGGGCATCAGGTGGTCCCTCCCACTTCCCACTGGCTCTGGGCTCCCTCTTCCTGGCTGGTAGTGATGTCTGGCAGCTTGCAAGCCTGATCCAGGTGTGTAGCGGAAAGATGGACAGGAATGCGCCTCTGGGGGAGGACTCTGCCTTCCTCAGGTCGATGCCAGCTTGCTCCACGTCCCCTGTGCCTGTGCAGGACAGATGCACTATTACAGGCACTGCCCAAGGCCTCTGAGCAAATGCTGCTAACGACTGCTGGGGACGAGACAGTGCAGGGATGGGCTGTCAGGAAGCTTCCTTTCACCTCGGGAGATGCAAAGGGCTGACAACACTCACACCTCTTTAGGGAAAGGCACACTAAAAAAAGCCAGAGACCCAGAGTCTCTGGAGTCGTTGCTTAGGTCACCAGGCCAGGAAACATTTCAAGAGAAGGGAGAAAAACTGGGTTTGCAATGTAAGGTTTGGAATGTGCTGGTTTCTTGGGAAGAATTGACTGAGAAGGGCAGAGAGGTCGGCGACTTGCCTGTAAACACTGAGAGGGAGGGAAGAAAGCCTCGTGCTGAAGACAGCAGACCTTAAGGCGCCTCTGAAAATGAACCACCTGAGTTTTTATGCTTTTCATCTGACTCCTCACCACTGGTGAGTTTCTCCTAACTTCTAATAGGGTCAAGAAACAGTGTTAGGAGAAGACCCAGCCCAGATTTTAGTTCTGGCATCAAGCTCTTGGGTCAGGTCATGGGCCTTTGGTTCCCTTATCTGCATGAAGAGGGGGTGGGCCCGCCTTTCCTTGTCCCCCAGTTCCTGTGCCCTGGGGACAGGGTTTCTGGCAGCCTCCCAAAGGGCAAGTCGGCTCCTGACTCCTTTGCTGGCTGGGGCGGCCTGGGGCTGCTGTAAGGAAGAGCCTTGGCGGAATGTGCAGTGAGTGTAGGTAGAAGCCTGCCTGAGCCCCGGGGGCTCTGATTTCCAGGGCAGGGAGAATTTCCGCAGCTTGGGTGCTGCCCGCCATAGCCTGCAGGATCCCTGACTCAGTGCAGGCTCAGAGACGGCAGGTCCCAGGGTGCAGGTGGAACAGGGCCCTGGTGCGGATGGGTGGGGGCGGGTGTCAGGGAAAGGCCCAGAGGCTGCTCCAGGATAGACCACTTGGAAGAGTCTGGAAAAATTCCTTTTCTGGATCATGAGGCTGCAGCCCTGCCTTCTCTGCCTGGAAGTTGGCCTAACTTTGAAACACAAGAAGTAGGGGAGGGGAGGGCAGAAAAGATTGAAAAATAAAGATAAATCTCATGGCTGCACCAAAGGCATCTATCCTTGAAATAACTCTTCTCTGGAACAGATTGGTTGTCCAATTATTTTCATCCCTTCCTTTCAGTGAGCATGCCCAGAAGCTGCAGTATCTTGGAACTGGAACTAGGTAAGAGTTAAGGTCCTGAGATGGAAAAATGTGAAAGACTAATTCCTAAAGTCAATGGGCATTTGCCTGTGGGGAAATCTGTACTTTTATTAATTTTTTTAGGAAGTGAGAAGGTGCAGCATGGCCAGGTGCCACGGGAAATGGCTTGGCTGGCTTTGTGGGGTCAGTGTGATCCTGCATGACAGAAATAGGTGTCTGTGGTGAGGAACTGCAGCAGGTTACAGTTCTGGATGACGGAACCTCAGGGGTATACTGGCTGTGGTTTGCACCCCCATAGAGAAATGACACTGGCCATGGGAAAACAGGGACAAAGAGGCAGAGGCAGCCCCAGGATGTGGGTGGCCCTCAGCCGACCTCTGAGGCCTTGATCCTAGAGCCTGTCCACCCAGCAGATTCTGGTCTGCCAACTGCATCCCGACACAGGTGACACCAAGCCCTGCCTGAGGCCCAGCTCCAGCACAAGACAGTCGAGGCCTGTACCCCGGGCCCAGCGGGTACGCTGGCAGGGCTGGGCAAGGGGAAGAGGTGCAGTTGGGCTCTTGAAGAAACCCCGAACTTGGGTTCCAGCTGCTAGGATGGCTCCGGCCTGGGAGGTGTGACTGAAGAAAGGGAGGAGGGAAACAGAGGCCTTAACTTCGAAGGGAAAGGGGCCGCGGGGAACGCAGAGAACGCTCTGTACTCACCACGCTTCCTCTCTGTCCCGGCTCCTCCGCTAACCTGTGCAACACGGACACAAACAACACACCGAGGTCACAGCCAGTGTCTACTCACCACCCTGGATCTTCTCCCAGGGGCCTCCCTGACCCCCGAACCCACGGGCTTCTGGACTTGCCTCTCCCCTTGCTCTCTGTAGGCCGACTTTCCTGATCCAGCATGAAAACAGGGGAGGGTCATACTACCTACAATCGGCAACCGCAACCGACATAAAACAGCCACGGAGACAAGTGCCTCTCGGGAGAAGGAAATACTAATACTAAAATGGAAACAAAGCCACCTGAACTCTAGGGAGCAGTTACATCAGGGAGGCACACAGCCCATCTGGTCCTGGAAACAAACGAGGTGAAAATGAATGAAACTTCGACACAGGCGGTATTCCTTCCTGCAGACGCATCTGCTCGGGCGTGCTAAATCCTCCTCTCGCTCACCCTGGAATCATGAACACCGCCTGGACCCTCAAACGCCTGTGTCTACACCCACAGAGGGCCATCGCTACCAGTCCACCAGACATGCACATGTTCTTTAAGTGTGCAAACCGGGATTACAGCTCCCAACACCATGGATGGCAGGTTCTGGAAGAAGCGATTCTGAAGAACACAGGGGTGTAACACGAGGCGTAGCTGAGACCAACTTAGGGCTCTGAAGTAACACGAAGGGAGTTCTGCTTGTCTATGTGTCATCTCTGTAGTCTGGTTATAAGCACTCAGCACTGAAGGTGAGGGGTGGGGTGAGGGGATACAAAGTAGAATGGTACCCCGGTAGAGGAGAAGCATTCCCCAGGATGCAGCCAGAGAGCCAAGGCAGGGCAGAGAGAGGCCTGAGAGGCGAATGCAGTCGGGCAGTCCCGCTCGGACGTGACATTTTCAAAAGTATCCATTTGGCTCTCAAGGTTTTTGCATCGAGTAGACTATGCTTGCCTGATGGGGTGCTGACCAAGTTGTGTTTATATTATGTGAACATGATTTCAACCTCAAAGAAGTAAATCTTCTCTCTTTTTGGTTGATAGTTACGGCTCTCTAATGCCCAGGTGACAGTAGCTACTGCACAATCAGTCTATAGTAAAATCCCAAGCCTAGATCATGGCAGAGAATCAGAAAGTCCATCCATAAAAACACTTGGTTTTAGAATTACATCCACATAACAGCTTCATTTTAGCTTCAGAGACATATTCTAAGACCTTTACAATGTTGAAAGTCAAACATTTTTTAAAAAATCGTATCCATTTCTCACCCCAACGCTTAACACTCT
>NW_006434835.1:15052038-15117623 GCF_000325575.1 Pteropus alecto
TCCCTCAGGGATGATTTAATCTAAAAGTCACAGAAATAGCTTATAAAAAGATTTCACCGAGACATACAGAAACTCTGGTACATGCATTGAAAGAGACATGAGGTGATTCTAAGAGCGAGAGGGACAGAAAGGAGAGATGCTGGCAGGTGTAAGGACAGAGGGCCCGAGGCCGGGGGATACCAGGCAAGGGAACCATACCCAGTCCACACGTGAGACACGGCCTACATGCAGACTTAAACCAGGACCAGGCCGGTGGGCAGGGCAGAGTCCTCTGTATGCTTCGGGGTAGCGGAGGGAGGCTGAGGAGAGGCCATGGGAAAAGCTGTTGGGGAAGGGAGGGTATACGGGAAGAGAGGCCAAAGCAGCAGCTGTTACGTCTTCAGCCAAGAACATTCCACATGAATGCCAGGATCTGGTTGGACTGTGTGTGTGCGTGTGTGCTTGTGTTTGGAGCATGTATTTACATAAATGTAAATTCATCTCTGTGCAACTCTTCTCTTCTCCCTTTTCGCTATAACCTTCCTGTCCTGCCTTCTTCCCAGTCTCCCACCAGCACAGGAAAGTCAGTCTCCCCTACATTTCTTTGTGGCATTTCTAGATGTTTCAAAGACCACTGCCCTCTACTTCTGACATTCTGACATCCATGCCAAATGATGTCATTCTCATCAATTCCTCACTTTCTCTCAGGCCTTGGTCTGGCTCACTAGATGATTTTAGCTCCTGAAGGATGTTTTTCCTCTTCTCTCAGATTCTTCCTTGGGTCAAAGGTATGCTGACATAGTCCAGGGCCCTCTCTCTCTTATCCACACTAGCTCCTCTTGGCAAACCATGCTGCAGACCCCCTATCCCAAGGTGCTTCCCCTTTCCCATCACAATTCTTGCCTGTACTGACCTCTTTTCTACCCTTCCTTTCTTCACTTAAGTCTACTAGTCTGCTCAGACTAAAGCATGGGTGTCAGAGTTAGAGAAACCTGGGCTGAATCCAAGCTCTGCCCCTTACTCCCAGTGCAAGTTCTTTAACCGCTCTGAGCCTTGTCTAGAATCCGTCCCCGCTGGGGCTGTGCAAGCAAACAGGAGGGGTGTTTAAGCGTGGAGCAGTCAACGGGGACCTTCCACACCCTCGCTGCCTCGGGATGGCACGCCATCTTTCTCCCTGACGAAGTGCTCTCTAGCGCATCGCCCTGTTTATCAGATTCGTTCACTTACGGACATCCCACTACACATGCCAGCCAGGGTTCTAGACACTAGGGACAGGACGCGAACAAAGCAGACCAAAATCTCTGCCTTGTGGAGCTTACATTTTGAAGGAATCCAGCAACAGACATATTAATATGTAACAGAAATAAGAGCTAACTCTCAAATGTTCAAAGAGAATTCTGTTATCTGCTCAGTGTAACACAGAAGCATGAAGATTAAAAACAGGAAGGTTGGTGTCAGAAAGACCCAGTTCAAACCCAAAATCTGTCACTGAATAGCTACATGATCTAAATTTCTCTGAGCCTATTTCGTCGGTAAAATAGAAATATTACTACATATCTCACAGGGTTAAGGATTAAATGAGACTGTATGTGGCCATCACTTAGCACAGCTCTTCATATATAACAAGTATTAAGGAGGGTTTATACTCAATAAAACCAGGGAGGCATTACAGACAGACCTCGTTTTGTTGTACTTGGCTTTACTTTGGTTCACAGATATTGTGTTTTTTTTTTACAAATTGAAGGCACGACCCTTCACCAGCAAAACGATTACGGCTCGTTTTATTGCCATTCTTGCTTTACCGCGGTGGTCTGGAACCACACCTGCGATATCCCCAAGGTACGCCTGCACTGTCCTTTGCTGACACCCCTCAATTGCCGTTCATTCTTCTGTGACGCCACAATACCATTCGGCTATTCTGCCTACAATAATCTCATCTTTTTCAGAAACCTTTCTTATATTTATGATCATACGAAGTTCGATGACTAACTTTTCCCGCCACTTTTTTGCCTATTTAGTCTGCGTATCTTAGTCTTGCTTTCCCAACGATGTTATAAACTCCCTGAGACGAGGGGTCATGTTTTGTTTTACTTGTATCTACTTTCTGTATCTTAAGCATCTATCATCGTATCAGAAATCAGAAAGCTTTGCTGATCTACTGACTCTGCCGCCTCTACAGAAAAACTTGACGGTCGGTTGGGAAAAGTAGGTAGAAGGAATTGTGGGAATTTGAAAGCTTTGGGGAAAGGCGGCAGAAGGAAGGAAAGCAGAAACAGAAGGGAGAAGGGGATTTCCTTCCGGGGCTAGAGAGCTCTGGCTCCCATTCCAACTAGGGGTCCTGTTGAGCTGCCTTTACCTCTGTCTTTCCCATTCTGCATCTTCTCTTCTTCTTCCTCTGCACCTTCCTCTGCTGTGAAAACAAGTCCAAGGAGTCCCGTGACCCTTCAGCAGAGGACAAGCATAGAAGGGGGGTAAAGGGAGTAACTCAGGAGGCTTGGGATGAAACCCTAGCTAAAGGCTCACGGCTGAAGCCTCGCAGGTGCTTACCTAGTTTGCATCCTGTGTGGTCCGCACCCCAACCCTGTTTAACGGGATCTACCCAGAAGTCCTGAGCCCTTAGAAACAGAGCAGACTGATGTCACCTATCCTGTTGCTGGCTTCCCTGGTGACTGGTGTGGGGGTGGCTGCCTCTTCTCTATGCCTGTTTTCTCTAGGGTGATGACATCCTCTAGGGATGCAGCTAATATCTTGCATTCAGGTTAAAGAAAGCAACCATAAAAGTACATGGCGGGGAATGCCTAGATTAACTGTCCTCCGTAAAAACAAACAACTAGAGGTTTTAGCTGACGACAATCTTAAAATGCCTGAACAGTGCAATGTGGCTGTGTGTGTGTGTGGGGGGGCGGCGAAGAATGTCACCTAAGTTTGCTTTGGCAGTGGCCTGCTCAGGGAGGTCACAGTTCACTGTCCTCTGCTGTGATATGGAGACTGAGCCCTGGGAACTCAGCTACATGCCGGCGTGGGTGAGCAGGATGGTGAAGTAAAAGCCATGTTACATTCAAGATGGCTGAGGGAACTGCGAACAGTGCCTGAAGAGGGGCAGGCTTAGGGAGAACCGTGTTGTCTGCCATCCAATACCTGAAAGGCGACACGAAGAGGAGGGACTGAACTTACTCTGGGTAACTTTAGAGGGTGGAGTGAGGATAAATCGGTTACAGAAGGCAGATTTCGGCTCCCTGGTAAGAAAGAACTTCCCAATGATGAGAGCTGGTCATGAATGAGCTCAATGGAAATGTTCAAACAGAGGACTTTTAGATCGAGAGGTGAGCTAGAACAAATGACTTCTAAGATCCTATCCAACTCTGATTCCATTATTTATAAAAATATTTCAAAAAAGAGGAGAAGGGCAAGCTAGGGATATAAATAGTACAGAATATATATGTAAAGATACTCTGAGTATCTAATCTCACCCCAACAGCCACTTCCACAGTGACTGAAAATGTGCTGGTGTTGGGTAAGGCTCTTCCCTTCCCTGAGAGACTGGCAGCCTCACATGTAAAAGGAATTTATTTCTGCATTTTATAGAGATACTGCGCCACGTGTGGACTTAGTCCACATCGACTTATGGACTTCAGAGCTTGAGAGAGCAGAGCATCAGTGAAAGGCTCCCCGGCGGGGCTGCAGATGTGACATCTTGTCCTATGTGGGGATGAGGGCGATGCTAAGGGCATGGGCTTAATGTGCTTAAGACTTAAGTTCTGGGACCAGCTTTGCCTCTTCGAGCTGCAGAACTTTAGGTGAGTCACTCTTCTGATAATCACTCGCTGGATTTCTAAAGTAAGGGGACTGAACCACGTGATCTCTAAGGCACCTTCCAAATATCTTAATTTTGTTAAAACCGTCCATTCCTACTATGAGAGATTGCCAAGTATCCCCCTAAACTTTTAGTTTTTGTGAAGCTTTGTGTTTACTGATGTCCAGTTACCTCTCGTCCCAGTGTGAGGACCTCATGAGCCACTTATTTTACATAAACTGTAGTAAGTGGCCACTAGGCACAAGTGTGGTTAATTCCATGACTCTAAATCTCCTAAGAAATTCCCGTGGGGTTTCTGGCATCTGTGAGGAGCTGTATTAGGGAAGGCACTTCCTAGTCAGGTGTGAATTCACCTCAAAGGCTGTCACCTCGTCTGTTTACACATGTATGCATGGGGGCAGAGCTTCTGATGGGGCCTGAGAAATGGTACCAGAATACAGAAAGTGTCACATTAATGTTCCCTGCACAGGAGAATCGGCATCTTAACTGGGTTGGAAATACAACCTAGGCCACACACTTATTCTCTTCTAAATGAAAATAGGCAGATTTGAGAGCAAAGCCGTGGACTGATGATTTCAACGTATGTGTCTGAATAAGTGTGTGCGTTTGAGCAGCGCGTGGAAAAACTGCTTTATATTTTTATTTAATAACCTTGTTAAGCTCCTTCGATGCATTTAAAAGCACCACATTAAGTGAAAAGAAACAAAAGGGCCATCTGCGTGAGTGACCTACGGCAAGGGAACCCACTTGTTTAATATATAACATGGGAATCTGACCGCTGTCAAAAAGTTAGTAAACATCTGGAAGCTACGAGACTGATGGAGTCACAGGGATTCTTAATGACATGATGATATGGGAGTGGCCCTTTTTCCCTCTCTCTCTGTCCTGGGTTTTATGTAAGGAGGAAAAGGCCATGAGGTAAAGGTCTCTGGAAAATCGATGAAATCTAAGTGAGGGAGAGACTGAGAAAGAAGACAGACATGAGGCTGCATATAAGGAAGGAAGGAAGGAAGCCACGGAGGCGGGTCATGAACTTCACGTGAAATCAGAGCCTAGTCATGGACAGAAGGAGAGACTAGGGTTTCAAAACCGAATCCAGTAGGAGAGAGCAGAAAGGCAGCTGGGAGAAAGTCCAGGAGTTTTTGTGGCCGATTCGGCTCCAGTCGTCCAGGGAAGCTTCGGAATGAGGTGGACGGTCAGGCCTAGGGAAAGGGCAGCTGCGGACAGAGCACGGACGGGAGACACATTAAGTGAGGAAGGGGCCTCCCTGTACTTAGAGATGGGAGCTTCTTTAACTTCTGAACTGTCTGCTCTCCAGGGTGTACTCGTCAGAGAAACCTAAATGTGTTATCATCTCTGAGATCGTGCGTGGCAGAGAGCCCCTCCGTGGGAAGACATCCGGCGCGTTCCTAGAAGGCAAAAAGGCCGCGTGGGGAAACGAGGCGGGGCGTGCTCCGGGCGGACGTGTCACCCCGAGGACGACGCGAGCTGGGCGTGCGGACTGAAGGGGAGGCGTGAGGCCGGGCGGGAGCTCTGGGCTTCACCTGAGTGGAGCTCCTTCACCAGGGATGACATGGTGTTGGTGATGGAGTCGGCAGCCACCAGCAGGTCATTGCGGAGGTTTCTCCTCGTACCTGAGGAGAGTCAGAGCAGATGGCGATGCCAGGTGGGTGGACGTGGAGGAGAGAGAGCAGAGTAAATGACTCCGTCTGCCAGGCCCTTGGACGTGGGGTGGAATACCGAAGGGGAGATGGGGCCACAGCAGCTCGACCTGCTCCCAGACACATCGGGAGCATGAGGTACCCAAGTCCGTTGTTCTCCTCCCTCTTCTTTTCTACTGGAAGAGCAGGGCCCTGTCAACTCCATGCTTCTTAGCCCCAACCAAAAGAGCTGGTCCCAGAGCAAACACTGATCCAAGGAGCTCCTCGGCCTCAGGCGGGCCTTCGCTCTCCAGCGCTTCCCCCTCCCTGCTTTTTGTCTCCACCCCAACGATCCTTCCTTAGCCACCTCGTCTTCCCCCAACTACGTCACATTGCTGGTCGCTAGCTCCCTAGATGACTGTGGCAATCGCATGCTGAGTGTCCCTTCGGCAAGGTCCTATTTGGAGTTCTACTCTTCCTTCTCTTGCAAGTGCCCTCACTAGCGAAGGCCCTGCCCTCTTCTCTTAGATTGCCCCATCCTCTCTCTCTCAGAGGCCTGGCTGGGGTTCTATTCCTTGGGGAGGCCTTCCAGGGCAAGCACATACTTTGGGGGAATTAATCCATTCAATCCCTCTGGAGGAAGCAAAGCCCAAAGGACAAGGCACTTCTCACAACCCGGTAAAAAGAGCACAGAAGCCCACGAGGCCTGTTCTTCGCACGCATGCTAAACCTACAGACCTCCTGTTGGAGACCAGACCATCCAAGGAGAACAGGCCAGCATCTGACTTATTTATACCATAGATAAAAATCTGAGAATTTAAAGCTAAGCACACAGAAGACAAGACATGGGAAAAACCTCAGTGAGAATCTCGTCTGTGTTTCCAAACCCCTTCAGCTCTCCATCATACTCTGTTTCCAGAACTCACCTTGTGCAAAGGCCTCCTGCATGTCTCCGCCGACTCCGCTCAGTGAGTCCTGCGGGCAGTGGGTGGGTGTGGAGCCAGCAGATGTTGAGCGGACGGGCATGGGCATTGGGTGGCCACCTCCGTGAGTGGGCGATGTATGTGGCGATCCTGTGGCCTGAGCCTGGGAGAATCGAAGGGATAAAAGACGTTATCTCAGGTATCTTACCTCTTTGAAGGGGGAAAGTCTGTTGTCTGAGTCAATCTGAGTCAGCTGACAGGGTTTCAGTTCAGCGGTGCACTGCACTGCGTGATCACGTTTGAAAGGAAGGAGTCAGGCTCCCTCCGGGACTAGAGAGAGGAAGAAAAGGTAAAAAGAAAGAGAGAGGGGGAGAGGCCAAAAGGGGAGGAGGGAGACAGAACATCATAAGAATGGACTAAAAGTGGGAGGGAAGCAGAGCACAGGGGTGGGGGGCCTTTCAGGTAGACAGACTAAGCAGCGTAGCTGAGTTGGGGATCTGAGAGGGGTTGGGGTCACACAGTCGGGAAATAATACACAAGCACCTTTCATTTTTCTTTGCAAACACAGTCATGGACATTATCTCATTTGATCCTCACGATACCTTGTGAGTAGAAAGGATATGTATTTTGGTATCTATTTTATAGGAGAAAAACAAGGATGAATGAGTAAGAGCTTTGTGTCACGCTATACAGCTCGTCGGTGGGAGATGCTGGGCTAACCCTCCCACTTCGAGGGCAATGATGCATACTCGGCCCCTCTGCAGTTCCCAGAGCACACAGAACATGTGCCTGAGTTTGTGTGTCAGGAGCTCAGAGGCAGGTAGGCTGCTTCCCGGGAACTGAGTCATCTGGCCTGTCACACTGCACGTGTCAAACACACACAGCGAGCTCTTTCGTGGGCCATCCTGTGGGGACTAGGTAAGAATGGACACACGTTTATTGGAACTAAACTTCACTTATGAAAGCTCTGGTGCAGTTCTGGAGAAATCTTGGAGCAATGGGATAAAGTTTAAAACTCTAGCTAAAGGGAGCTCACTGAGATTTAGGCTCTGCTGCCCCTCAAAGCATGGGCAACTGAGTGTGGCAGATAGACTGGAATTTTTTGTGGAAGCAAAACTGGGAACATATAAGCCAGAGTGTGCAAATGAGTGCAAATGAAGATCATTATCTTTTTTTGGATCTAGCTCAGAAAACCCACATACAAGCAGAATCTGCCCGAACAGGCTACCAGGCTTTATGCACAAAGCCTCACCTCAATGCTGCAACCAGTGTGGGCGCTGGACTAAACAGAAACGGTCTGCAGATTGTTCTCCATCGTCCCTACTTTGATGTATGTGTGTTTGGATATGTTTTAATTTGAGAAATTAAAAAAATACAGAAAGTAAAAAAGTATAATGTAATATACCAGTCAAATTGATAATGTTAATACTGTATCAAATTTATTTCAGCCTCAAAACAATGCAGATAAATCTGCAGTCAAATGCTCTACCCTTGAGCTACACACCCTGATTAGATAAATCTGAAGACCCCTTTTGCCACCAATTCAGTTCCCTCGCATTATCCCTTCAGAGATTACATTATCAAAGATTCTGCTGTGAAATACTGAACCTATGTATACATATGAAACTATGAATAATATATGATATTTCATGCTTTTAAATTCTGCATGAATAGTATCATACCACACATATCATTTTGCAATTTGCTTTCATCACTTAGCATACTTTTTTGAGGTCTTTCCATGATTCAAATAATATGAATTTAGACTCTTATCTCACATTATACAGAAAAACTAACTCAAAAATGGATCATGTTAAGCATAAGAAAACTATAAAACTCTTAGGAAAAAAAGATTAGGCAATGACTTTTTAGATATGACAAAAAGCACAGCTACAAAAGAAAAAATAGATAAATAGAACTTCATCAAAATTAAAAACTTTTTTCCAAGGACACCTTTAATAAAGTAAAGGACAAGTCACAGAATGAAAGAAAATTTTACAAACCATATATCTGATAAGGCAGGGGACCCTAACCCACGGGCTGCAGACCGGTAACTGGTCTGTGGCCTGTTAGGAACATGGCTGCAAAGCAGGAGGTGAGCAGTGGGTTGAGCCAGCAAAGCTTCACCTGTATTTGTAGCCACTCCCCAGCGCTGGCATCACCGCCTCAGCTCCACCTCAGATCATCAGGCATTAGATTCTCATAGGAGCACCGGTCCCTGGTGCCAAAAGGGTTGGGACCACTGTGATAAGGGATTTGTATCTAGATTATATAAAGAACTCTACGTTCAATAATAAGAGAACAAGTAACCTAATTTAAAAGTGGGCAAAAGATCTGAGTAGATATTCTCCAAAGATATACAAGTGTCCAATAAGCATATGAAAAGATGCTCAACATCATTAGCCATCAGGGAGAAGCAAATTAAAACCACAATGAGATATCATTTCACACTCATTAGGATGACTATAATAAAAAAGACAAATGATAACAAGTGTTGACAAGAATGTGGAGAAATCGGAACCCTTGTAATCTGCTGATAGGAATCTAAAATGGTACAGCTGCTTTGGAAAACAGTCTGGCAGTTTCTCAAAAGGTTAAACACTGAGTACCATATGACCCAGAAATTCTACTCCTATGTGTATATACCCGAGAGAAATGAAAACTTATGCCTTCACAAAAATTTGTACACAAGTGTTCATAGCGGCGTTATATGTAATAGCCGAAAAGGGGAAACGATCGAAATATCCATCGACTGATGAATGATTGAAATAAAACATGGTATATTCTTACAATGAAATATGAGTCAGCGATAAAAAGGAATGAAGTACCGATGCATCTACAACGTGGACAAATCTTGAAAATGTGCTAAGTAAAAGAAGCCAGTTACAAAACCATGTATTATTTGATTACATTCATAGGAAATGTACAGAATAGGCAAATCTATAGAGACAGAAAGTAGATTAGTGGTTGTCTGGGGCTGGGAGACTTGGGAGGAATAAGAACTGTGTGCTAACAAGTGTAGGGTTCTTTTTGGGTGATAAAATGTTCTGAAATTGATTGTGGTGATGGCTGCACAACTCTGAATAAATTTAAAACCACTGAATTGTACACTTTAAAAGGGTGAACGGTATGGTATGCAAAGTATATCTCAATAAAACTATTATAAAAAAGATACCACTAAGAAAAATAAAGATAAGCCATAGACTGGGAGAAATATTTGCAAATTATATCTGATAAGCAACTTGTGGGTCTTTGCAAAGATTGTTTTTTGGATTTGACACTAAAAGCAAAGGTAACAAAAGCAAAAATAAACAAGTGGGACTCCATCAAACGAAAACGCTCTGCACAGCAAAAGAAACTATCAACAAATGAAAAGGCAACCTACCAAATGAGTGAAAATATTTGCATGTCATATATGTGATAAGGAGTTAATACGCAAAATAAATAAAGAACTCATGCAACTCAATACCAAAATAACAAATGATGAGATTAAAAACTGGGTAGAGGAAGTGAACAGACATTTTTCAAAAGAAGACATACAAATGGCCAACAGATATATGAAAAGGTGTTCAACATCATGAATCGTCGAGGAAATACAAATCAAAACCACAATGAGATATCACCTTACACTTGTTAGGATGGTTATCATCAAAAAGACAAGAGCCAACAAGTGTTGGCAAGGATGTGGAGAAGAGGGAACCCTTGTGCACTATTGGTAGGAATGCAAATTGGTGTAGCCACTGTGGAAAACACTATGAAGGTTCCTTAAAAAATTAAAAATGAAACTACCACATAATCCAGCAACCTCGCTTCTGGGTAGATATGCAAAGAAAATGAAAACAGGATCTTGAACAGATATCTGTACTCCCAAGTTTGTTGCAGCATTACACACAATAGCTGAAATATAGAAACACCTTAAGTGTATATCAATGGATGAATGGATAAAGATGTGGTGTATGTGTACGATGGAATATTATTTGGCCACGAGCAATAAGGAAATCTTGCTGTTTGTGATAACATAGATGGACCTTGAGTACATTATGCTAAGTGAAATACGCCAGACATAAAAAGAAAAATACTATATGGTATCATTTGTACGTGGACTCTAAAAGAAGTCAAACTCATAGAAAAAGGGGCTGGGGGAGAGGGAATTAGGGAGAGGTTGGTAAAAGCGTACAAACTTTCATCCAGAAGATAAATAAGGTCTAAGATCTAATGTATAACATGGTGACTGTAGTTGATAACACTGTATTATATAGTTGAAATTTGCTGAGACTAGAACTTATATGTTCTTATACACACACGCAAAGGATATATTTGTGAGGTGATGAATTTATTAATCAGCTAGATGGAGGAATCCTTTCATTATGCATATGTATATCAAATCACCACAATGTACACTTTAAGTATCTTATAGCTTTATATGTCAATTACACAAAGCTGAAATAAAACACGAAAACTAAAAAAAAAAAAAAAAAGACCTTGTGTCCAGAACATATAGAGAACTCTTAAAACTGGATTATAAGACAAACAACCCAATTATAAAACAAAGATTGAATGTACATTTCACAAAAGAAGATGTACAAATGGGCTAATAATCCACATGAAAAATACTCAATATGAGTAGTTATTAGGAAAATGAAAACTGAAATCACAATGAGATACCACTTACCAACTGAAATAGCTACAGTCAAAAAGACTAACAAGGATGTGGGAAAGCTGAAGCCTTTATACATTGCTGATGGGACTGTAAAATGGTACAACTACTTTGGAAAACAGTTTGGTAGTTTCTTAAGATGTTAAACATAAACTTACCATATGATCCAACAATTTTACTCTTGAGTATGTGCCCAAGAGAAATGAAAACATATCCACCCAGTACTTGTACACAGATGTGTATTAGTAATAGTTTAATAGGTCAAAAGTGGAAATAACCCAAAAGTCCACTGACTGGTAAATGGATTAACAAAATGTGGTTTATCCATTATATACCAATGATGAATTTTTGGAAAGAGAAATTAAGAAAACAATACCATTTACAATTGCATCAAAAACAATAAAATACCTAGGAATCAAATTAACCAAAGAGGTAAAAGACCTGTTCTCAGAAAACTATAAGTCATTGAAAAAAGAAATTAAAGAAGGTACAAATTAATGGAAGCATATACCGTGCTCATGAGAAGGAAGAATCAACATCATTAAAATGGCCATACTACCCAAAGCAATCTATAGATTCAATGCAATCCTTATCAAAATATCAATGGCATTTTTCAGAGAACTAGAACAAATAATCCTAAAATTTATATGTAACCATAAAAGATCCTGAATAGCCACAGCGATCTTGAGAAAGAAGAACAAAGTTGGAGGTATCACACTACCTGATATCAAACTATATTACAAAGCAGAGCCCAGAAATAAATCCATGTCTATACGCTCATTTAATATATGACAAAGGACACAAGAATTAACAATGGGGTGAAGACAGTCTCTTCAATAAATGATGTTAGGAAAATTGGACAGATACACGCAGAAAAATGAAACCGGACCACCTTCTTACACCATATACAAGAACAGACTCAAAATCGATTAAAGACTTAAATGTAAGACTTAAATATAAAACTTCTAGAACAAAACATTGGCAGTAAACTCTCTGATATCGATACTAGTAATTTCTTTTCAGATATATCTCCTCGGGCAAGGGAAACAAAAGAAAAAGTAAGCAAATGGGACTACATCAAACTAAAAAGTTTTTGCACAGTAAAGGAACCCATCGACAAAATGAAAAGACAATCTACTGAATGAGAGAAGATACTCGCTTATGATAAATCTGATAAGGGGTCAATACCCAAAATATGTAAAGAATTCATACAACTCAACAACAAAACACAAACAATCCAATTTAAAAATGGGCAGAAGACCTGAACAGATATTTCTCCAAAGAGGAAATACAGATGGCCAATAGACATATGAAAAGATGCTCAAGGTCACTAATTATCAGAGAAATGAAAATTAAAACAACAATAACATATCACCTCACACCTGTCAGAACAGCTGACAGAAAATTAAAACCACAATAAGATATCACCTCACACCTGTCAGAATCAAACGGTTTTCCATGTCACTTCCAGGTAGTAAAATGATTTGCATTTTTTTAAATTGGCAGCACCAATTGCCATTCCTTATACTCTTACCTTTATGTGGTTTTATTTGATTCTGAGCATGGACATGATTTATTTGATCAAGAAATCAGAAAACAAGTGTTGGCGAGGATGTGGAGAAAGGGGAACTCTCATACTGTTGGTGGAATTGCAAACTGGTACCACCGCTATGGAAAACAGTCTGAAGGTTCTCAAAAAATTAACATGGATCTATCTTTTGACCCAGCAATTGCACTTCCGGGTATTGACCCAAAGGAAACCAAAATAATTCGTAAAGATCTATGCACCTCTATGTTCATGGCCATACTATTCACAAAAGCCAAGATACAGAAGGAAACTAAATGCCCATCGACAGATGATTAGATAAAGAAGTTATGGTTCATATATACAATGGAATATTACTCCATAAAAAATGAAATCCTACCATTTGCAATGACATGGATGGACCTGGAGGTTATTATGCTGAGTGAAATAAGTCAGACAGAGAAAGATAAATACCATATGATTTCACTTACATACAGAATCTAAGGAACAAAAAGAACAAACTAATCAAAAACAGATTTACAAATATAGAGGACAATCTGGTGAGAGCCAGAGAGGAGAGGTTTGGGGGGCTGGGAGAATGGGGTGAAGGGTTAAAGAAATACAAATTAGTAGCTGATAGATGGTCACGGGGATGGAGAGCATGGCACAGGAAATGCAGTCAGCATTAATGTAATGGCCAGGTGGAGAGCCAGAGGAGAGAAAGAGTAATCGGGGATAGTTTCATAAACTGTAGAGATGTCTAACTAATGTACTATATACTTGAAATTAATAATAAAATAAAATAAAATGCTAAAAAAACATGGCTTAGTCAAATCATGGAATACTATGAAATCTTTTCTGGCTATTTTTACTACTGCTTAACTTTTATAATAATTTTCTATTGACAATTAAACCTGTTCTACCTTGTAAAATATTCTATTTTTGTCGGTGGTTATAAAACATTTATTACGATTCATTTTTTCAGGGTATATATCTTTTCTTCTCAACTAGTGTATAAACACATCGGGAATCCTGTTTTGGCTAGATAACATTATCACATATTAACTGGATTTTGGGGAACTACCTCCACTGCTTATCCTATAATTACCATCACCCCCTGCTTTTTGGCCATTTTTATGGGAGAGGGGGAAATAATAAAGCATAAAATTCATTCTCATTTCGAAAGTGCTTATCAACAGCCAGATCTAGATGTTTCAGCCCCAATCCAAATTAGATGAGGAGGCTGGGAGAGAGGTGAGAGAACCTGTAGAAAAGGCAGGTAAGTCAGTCCTGTGCAGAGGCCTGGCTTTGCACGGGAATCCTGTGAGCCAGTACGGTTCGGGCTGCAGGAGGTCACTGAAGTGGTGGACGCTGAGGGGATCAGAATAAAGGTCGTTGCCTGGGTTGCTTGGGCAGCCTCAAGGAAGGAGCCCATGCATGCCAGCAGCTGCTGGTTTTCCTATAGGCTGATATCATGAAAGACAAAGAGCTTCAAGTTGTTTCTCAATAACGGAGAGTCAGAACCTCAATGAGATCATCACATGAGGACCTGGGATGCTATGAATCCAGATGCCTCACCCACGGAGCCTATGAATCCAGATGCCTCAGCCGTGGAGCAGGGAATGCTACCTGCAAGAATCAGGCCTGCCCACAAGCAAAGGACATGATGGCCTCAGCGCAGGTCAAGTTGGAGCTGTGGACACCCCTCCACTGATGCCACAGCACCCAGAATAAGTCCCCAAAGCACAGTACCAATCTTGGATGCAGGAAGAGCGATCCGAACCTCTGAAGGGACTGGCTTCAGAGTTTGCCTGGAAGTGCCCAGAGGAAGTGTCCATCCAGCTCAGACGATGAGCACTCAAGAGGGAAACTAAGCCCAGTTAAGAAAAAAAAATTTTTTTGCCCTATGTAAGTATGTGCCTGTGAAAATCAAACTCACTTTACTGTATGACAATTATCTGTCATCCCAGAAGGCCAATTCAACATTAGTCACATAGTAAGTACTCCATAAATCTCCCCCAGTGAGACGTGGGCCAGGCAGCACTGCCTGAGCATTGAATGTCAAGGATGGCAAGACCCAAGATGAACAAACAGGTTGTTTTTTAAGAACATAAAACTGGACCTTTGCAAATATTTTAATAAGAAGATGATGGGGGGTGAGGCAAGAGAAATGGACGGAGGTGGACAACCACATGTGGCTACAACTCTAGGACCAGGAAATGAGACCTACTGCCCACCATTAGCTTGAAAATAATCAGGACCCCTTCCTGGGACTGGGACGTGCTTTCTGAGGAAGATAAAAGCCAGACGCCAAACACTGTCTTTTTCAGAGCAGTAGAAAGAGAAGCGCTAAGACCACTGGGAAGGCGTCACTGTCCCCACGGGTGTCATACTCCAGCCCCTGGTTTTAGGATCATGCTGAAATAAAACGATGCCAGGAGGGAGCTGTCGGGAGCCCTGCGTGAATTCTCTTTCCAGCTGAGCATATAACATTTTGGCATCCTGGTAGGTCAGTAAATGCCAAAGGTCCTGGGAGAGGCCCGAGTCACAGCCAATTGATAGGCACACACTTTAGACAGGCCTAGGAGCGAGGGTTTGGGAAGGCCTACAGACAGGTCGGTCTTGGTGCAAGGGATGTCAACTGACTCTGCTACGGGGTGGTTTAGACAGAAAAAGCCAAAGGACTGGCAACAGTTCTTCCGGTCTATTGAAGGACTGCATTCTCTTGCCCTCAGGCCTCTCCCTGCTGTTCTCTCCGCCAGGAGCGCTGCTTCCCTCCCTGACGTCTGACTAGCTCTTACTGGTGCTCTAGATGTCTGCTTCATTGTCACCTCCTCTAGGATCAGATTAGGTCTTCCCGAGATGCTCCCACAGGACCCTGTACAGCATTAATCCCGCCTCTCAAATTTTATCTTCCTTTCCTTTGCACTTAGCACATGTAGATGCTTAATAAATATTTGTTAAATGACAATGAGGCGTATCAAGTCTCTGATCCTTTTCCTTCTGTAATCGAAAGTGAGAAGTGCAGCCAGAGCGGGCAAATAATCTCTAGGGAGTACTAACTCCATCAGTCATCAATAAAGCTGTATGTGAAACACTTTAACTAGAGAACTAAATGTAGTGGGCTGACCTCTGAGATGGCCTCCAGTGACCCTCCTGCCCTGTAGTCACACTCTTGTGTAGTCTCCTCCCGTTGAATGCGGGCTGGGTGTAGTGACTGCTTCTAATGAATCGGGCAAACAGGATGTCATGCCTGAGATAAGGTTAAAAAAGACTGTGACTTCTGTCCTGCCAGCATGCTCCCTTGCTCTCTCCTGCTTGCTCACTCTGATGAAGCCAGCTGTTACTTTGTGAGCTGCCCTGTGGAAAGGCCCACGTGGCAAGGAACTGAGGCCTCCAGCCACGAGGCAGCACTGAAGAGAGGCCTTTGGTCCAACGATCCACAAGAAATTCTGCCAACAACCATGCAACTTGAGCCTTGAGGTGACAAGTCTTGCGAGAGACCCTGACACTCAGCTTTTGAAGACCTGGCTAAACAGCGCCTGGATTCCTGGCCCAGAGAAGCTGTGCGGTAATTAATATTTGTTCTTCTAAGCCCCTAGGGTATAGTTGTTATGCAGCAACAGGTAACTCATATACTAAGGCTGGGTTTTTTTTTTTTTTTCTTTATACAGTATTAGATCAGTCCCATCTGAAGGATATCTGATTGAGAGGGAGAGGAAGAGAGAATTTTGAGATATAAGAAGCCAGACTCAGAGGCTCTCATGAGAGGCCAAACGCCCCAGGAAAGAGGACCGTGGATGAGGGGAGGGAGGCAAGGCTATATAATCAAGAAAAACTTTTCTGATCTGCGTTTGTGCCTAAGTCCCTGAGCATATTAGTTTGTTCTGATGCTAAAAGTCTCAACCTCTACTTTGTCGATAATTACAGGACCTGGAGACAATTCTCTGTTGTGAATTCAGTGACTCAGAAGAGGGGGAGCTGTGGGCTCTGAGACAGAACCCGGCTCTCACTACCACCCTAGGGAGAGCACCGCAGGAGGGAGCACGGCGCAGCGGGAGGGGCGAGGCTTAGAAGTCGGGGGACCTGGGTTTTTCTTTTGACTGCAGCACATGCATTTAAAATTTTTCTGAGGCTCAGTCTTCTCATTTATAAACTGAGCAGCATCAACTAGATGATTTCTGAAGTATTTTTCAGATATAAAATGCTATGATTCTATGACTTTCGCCAAGTGACATCTCAGGAGCACCGAGGAATCGTGGCTTTGCTGCAGTCATAACCATACCATCAGTGAAGGAGCCCCTCTGAGGGTCTCAGCAGCCCTCTCAGGGTCCACATCTAACTTACCTTTCCCATGAGTGGACACCAGAGACGCTGCCAATGAAGCTTGTGCAGAGATAGAGAAGATGGGGCTATCTCAAGAAAGACAGAGTCTGGAATAAGGTCCTCCTAATGATCCGGGTCCCCTGACGTCTAAGCCGTGCCCCTCCCACTGAACTGCACTGCCTCCTTCAATGTCCAAACTGGACTGCATGAAGCACATACAGTTCGAGACAGTGCCCGCAGCACTGAGCAACATTCTGAGCATGCTGACAATCGCCTATGAACCCAGGTGGGTTTGTTCATTCTCTGCCCTCTTGACAGGTCTGGGCCAGACCAACACACTAAAACTCAAGCTGGAACACTGGGTTGTGCAAATGTACCTTCTCAAAAGCACAGATGGGTTTTATGTTCAGAGAGGCAGCCCCTCCCCATGGAGACTGCTGAGCGCTAGGCTCAATGCAAACCAATCTAGAATGAGTGGTACAGGAGGAGGTGGGGGGAGCATCACAATCAGGACTCTGAGATTATGGGGAAGCTGAGAATCACACAGAAGTCGGCCAAGGTGAAGGAGCTAGTCTGGTGTCTCCAGGGATGGAAATGAGCCGACACCTGAGGGTACAAAGCCATCCCACGCCTCTGGGTTTCAGCTGTCAGGAGAGGGGCAGTTAGCCTGGGGAAGCAGGGAAGCTTTGCAACATGCTCCTTGGTGTTTTAAGGTTTCCTGATGCAAAGACAGTTGGGCTTGTTGTAATACAACCTACAACAAAGGCCTGAACACAGCACAGGCCAGTCACGTGTTTAACCAATAACTAAACACAGTAAACGCCCTGTAACTCAGGCTCTCTGAACACAGAGGTCCCTTGTAGTTGGAAACAATTCTGCTGGAACTATAGAGCTCGAGAAATTTTATAATTTGAGAAGCTCTCCAGTCTGCTGGCTCTTCCCTTCTGAATCAGCAAAAGCTCTGAGAACCTGAGAAAGCTATGTATCACGGTCCAAGAAAATCACTCAGAAACTGTGCTTGTAACTTCAGAGGGTTTATGACCCCAGGAAAATTGCCTGTTTTAGTCCAGCGTTCATTTTATATTTGAGGAGACTGAGGTCTACAGAGGTCACAAATAAATGAGTAGAAAGTCTCAGACTGGTGGCTGGGTCTTCTAACTGCCTCAAACTGCTGGGAGAAACCAAGGCACATTGAGATCATAGCACGATTCTCAGCCAGAGGAACACGGATCAGTCAAGACTTCTCACTATTGAAGCTCACTGTGATTTTCAATAGGACAGTTAATTTCCAATAATTTCGATGGGACAGTCAATTTCCAGTAAGAGCGAGAAATGTGAGAAATACGATTATGACTTGGTTTCTTGTCTAGAACACAAATCTAACACTGGAGCCAAAACAGGTACAGAGAACGCCAGAGAAGGTGACCTGAGGACACTGTGATCTTTCCCCACAGCTGGCAACTGAGCAGAGATAGAGACTCACATGCTGTGGCAGAGAGAGCGGCCACAAGGCAGAAAGGCTCTGTTGTTAACAGGAAAATAATATGCACTGTCCTGGGCCATGTTGAGGCATCCCCAGCATGGTGCCTGACACGCAGTAGGGGCTCCATAGACGATACTGCCTTCCTTTCTTTTTCTTCACAGAACAGGTATGAATTTTTTTTTTTTTCTTTATCTCCTTGGTGCACATTATAGTCAGTTAATCAAACCCAAAGAAGCTTGTAGCCAAAAGCCTGATTTCGAGAGTTAGTGCCCTCTATGGAGCATTGATAGCTGGAAACGCCCCCTCTACACACACCCCCACTAAAGCTCTGAGCTAAGCTGTTAACGCGGTAACAGAAGGAGACACTTTAGTCTCCATTTCTGTCTCTCTGACTCATGGATACCTGCCAGGTAGCAGATGGCCTGTGTGGACAATTACCTTCATTTTGCTGCAGTATATTTAAATTAAACAAACTGGTCTCTTTGCCGTGGATTTTCAGAGGCCCTCTCTGAAAAACAAAAACCCAAAAACACTGGGAGAAAGGAGCTACAAGTCTGAAATTCAGACAAGGAAACCATGAATGTATAAAGAACTGGGATGTATAAGGAACGGATTTTGCATGATTTTTTTTTTTTTCTTCAAGAAAAAGTCAAAAACCAAAACACAAAAACCCCCAAACCCCACATACTATTTTGAGCTGGTACTGGTGGTGGCTCTGCTAGGAAAAGCAGCTGTCTCATTAAACAGAAAAGTAAAAGGAGAGGATAATCTGATGCCGTACTGTCTGTCTTGCTGCAAGATGTAAAAATAATTGCCTAACATGATAACTGTTAAGATGGCTGGGAGTGGGGACCAGGGACGGAAGCGAACAGACAATGGCGAATAGGGGTAGAGGTAATGAGACGATCACACGGCAGTGAGCAAAGCAGCAGGTTGTGGTTCCCGCTGGGGTGAATTAGAAATAGGTAAAGAACATGCCTGGGGACCTTCTCGTCCTAGCAAAGGTGCCCACCTACAAACGTAAGTGTGGTGTAGCTTTTATAGATAAACCTGGCTTCTAAACCGCAGAGAAAAGGGCCGAAGAGTTTTATGTCACTCTTGTTATCACTGCTAATACACATCTACCATGTGTCTGTCAGAAGGACAGGGCCACCAAAAAGTCTGCCATGAGGTCCTTGCAAGGAGGGCTGACACCTGTTTGTTCCCACATCACTTCCGGAAACTCAGTGCTCACACACATAACCTGTCACTCGCTGTGGTTGCTTGTGGGGTAAGTGGCTCTAGACAGGAAACAGCTATTGTAGGGCTGCTGGATGTTTTGTGATCACAGTGTTGCTAACGGGTAGGGCATGATTCATACTCCTCATGATTTAGGTGAACCCCAAGGCTTAAAGGGGTGGGGACAAGCTGTCTAGTTATCTTTCTTAGTGGAAGAGGGAGGCATATCAAGTTCTGAAGATAAAGAACAACCTATTAAAAACTCACCATAAACCCAAAGATTAAAGGAAAGTTGAAATTTAAACTTTCAGATAGGGAGGCTCATAAATTCCAACACCAGAATGACCCTCTTTCTGTTTGTTTCTCCTAATATGCCCAGCTCTCTTTGAAAACGCGATCCCATTAGGTCTCGTTGCAGGATTTCAAACCCAATTCTCAGCAAAATGATCAGGGACCTTACTGAGGGGCAAAATCCCTATAAAACAAATACCAAACACTCCGATTGCATATTAGAAACGAAAAGAGGACAGGCTCCCAGGACAGGGTGTTTCTTATTCAGACAGCTAAATCGACCATCAGGCAGGGAGCCAGAACCAATCAGTGATATTTCAAAATCCAGTGAGCCAAATTTAAATGCCACTCGCAGGTAGGCCAAACTTGCATGGTGAGGTATGGCAGCCTTCTTCAGTAGCGCCACTCTTTGCTGAGTCCCTGTTACATACTCTACCGTGGTCACAGTCCAGGCTCTGCAGTTCAATGACCTTGTTTGGCTTCCAGTTCTGCCATTTACTAGCTGTGTGATCTTGGGCAACTTACTTAATCTCTCTGTATCTCTGATTCTTCGTATGTAAAATGGAGATAATAACGTCTTCACAGGTAAGGATAAATAATGTCTTCACAGGTAAGGATAAATATGCAATGCTTCCAACACCATCTCAACAGAGTACTACCTGCCATTATTGTACTTGGCAGGGTGCTGGGGGCCTGTGAAGGGGCAATGTCTCCACCCGGCAGGCTCACAGCTCCTGAGGCAGTTGGACATGCATGCAACCAGCATACAGAGGATGAAATCTGTGCCTACAAAGGAAAAGACGCAGAGACGCAAGAGGGTTTAGCTCTGACCTTCTGGAACTGGGTTTCACAGAAGAGGTGGCACCTCAGAGGATCTTGAGGGGTATCACTTCAATAGGCAGAAGCGGCTCAGGAAGGGCATTCCGGGTGAGGAAGCATGCACGAAGGCACCGGGCCTGAGAGAGGAGGCTGTGTGTCGGGGATAAGAAGTGGCGTGGGGAGCACGGAAGCTACATGGTGGGAAAAAGAAGTGTGGGCTACCATCACTCAGAATCGTAAATGAAGTCATCAAGTTCATTTACTAGGCCATAGATGGGGAAACTACAGCCCACGGCCAAATCTAGCTCACCACCTGTTTTTTTTTTGTTTTTGTTTTTTTATAGTCCACAAGCTAAGAATGGTTTTTACATCTTGAAATGGTTATATTTTAAGTGGTTATATAAGCACTTACATAATACCTGTGCTTTGGCTTATAAAGCCTTAAATATTTACTATCTAACACTTCTAGCAAAAGCTTGCTGACCTGCTCCAGGCAGTGGCAGAGGGAGCGAGTGAAGTTTTCTGAGGAGGGAGTGATGTGGTCAGTGAGATCTGTCTTTAGGAATGTGGGACAACGTGAAGTTGAAGGAGGGACTGGCAAGCAGGAGACAAGGAGACGTAGTAGGAGGCTTTTCCGGGAGACCAGGTGACAGGGCATGGCGGCCGGAATGAAGAACGGTGATAGGAACTGAGAGGAGAGAAGCAAACTTTTGGAGAAAAAATTGACTGGACTTAACAGCCGAGTAGAAGAGCGGAGACTAAAAGAGAGCGTGTGTATAGGGAGCGATGGCAACGACATTCACAGAGCAGGAGACAGGGACAGGGGCGTGATTGGTGGGGGAAGGTGACTACAGATCTTTTACCGTCCATTCCATATATAAAACTCAGAGTAAGGGATTCTGAGAATTCCTGGGGCTCAGACTAGTATCACAGACTGGTATCCCTGGTGTCTCTGGGCTCAGGGAGGTGGGGTGGGAGGGGCTGCCACTGGAATTTAGTAGGTAGAGGTCAAGGATGCTGCTTAAACATCTTGCAATGAACAGAAAAGCCTCCGCCCACTCCCACCTCAAGAGTTATCTGGCCCCGTAGGTCCCTACCGCTGAGGATGAGGAACCTGGCTGAGGGTGACTCAGAGTCATGAGGTCCTATAGAGGGTGGCCTTCCCAGAGCTCCTTTTCCCAGGTGGTGAGCTGCCGTGGAAGGAAGCACAGGCCACCAGTAGCCTTAGATCAGGTTAGAACCTTCCAGGAGCCCCAGAATAAATTCTGATAATCTTCTGCACATTTGGGAGATGTCCCGGGGTCCCCTAAAGGCCTGAGAGTCTCCTAGATTCTCTCTTGGTTTCCTCAGGTCTGAGCTGATTAAATACAGGAGTTGAAATCTGAAATGTGAAACAATGAATAAATAGCACGAATACATAACAATAAAAGCACTGAGGGATTTATGGCAAGGATTCTTATTTAGATTACCACTTTAGCTGCAGTAAACTGTCTCTCTACATTACTTCTAACTTTATAAAACATGCCCCTCATCCCCTCCTCCCCTTTTTTAAAGCATCGGGACATCTATACTACAGCTTCAAATGAGAGTAATGAGAGTAATTCTATTTACCAAAGTATGATTAGCAGCAAATGGAGAACAGTGTTAAAGAGTCTATCGTACCCTTTATAATATTCTTCTATGAGCTGAAACTAAGCACATGTTCATTTTAGTTACAGACTGTAGGCCAGGAAGCTTCCTACTTTAGCCTAATATGGAACATCAGAACCAGCTTGAGGTCAGCCATAAAATTCTTGATGTTGGTACGGCAGCAGGATTTGAGGAAATGCCTGTAGATGTTCTCAGAAATGAAGGGTCACAGATCCAATCCCATGCTGAGAGAAGATGCTGGGATGAGGTCTAACAGAAAGACGCATTAGGAATGTCTGTCCTCCAGTGGGAGGCGTGGCCAAGAATCCAAAGATAAGCCAAAAAAGAGGGCTTCGTGCAAGCAGTGGATGCTCTTTTCTTTGGATGTTTTCTTTTGTCTGCAAAAGAGGGAAGTGATGCCTGGCATGAATAAACCCTGGGGAAGGAGTTGGTTACTGAAGGAAAGCCCAGACAATGAAGTGGGGGCCAGGCGGTTTCAAAGTCTCAAAATGACATACCAGGTAAATGAACCAAGATGAATTTCTATAGACCCAGCCTTTCCCCAATATAGCGATTGGTATCAGTTGACAAAAGGATCAAAGAATTGTGACGTAGGAAGTTTATAGATGAGGAAACTGAGGTTTGTAAAGGTTATGTATATTTTTGGATAGAAAAGAAATGAGGTTTTGTCAACAAGGTTCTATGGGTCAGATAATCTAAAAGGCAGACTGAAGACTTAACTCATTCCTTCACCAAGGAGAGTTTATTCAATGGGGTCGGGGGTGGGGGTGGGTCAAGAGGTTGGACAAGACAAAGTCTGTTTTTCAGAGCTCTCTGCACTCTACTATACTGAAATTTTCCTTTCTACAATTGGCGATAACTTCCTTATTGTCAAAGCCAAGGGCATTACTGTCTTATTGTCTTATTAACTTTCTCCTCCTTGAAACTTTCTGGGATTTCATGAGAACTCACAACTCTACACCACAGCTACTATTCTTTCTTCTTTTTGTCTACTATGGGTTTTCCCTAAGGCTCATGTTTATGGTTTCAACCCTACTTTTATGTTGAAGGTTTCTAAATCTACAATGCTAGCCCTGTTTTCCCACTGAAATTCCAGTTGGCGTGTCCCCAAGCATCTAGTAGTCCAGACAAAAGGCTGCGCCTGCTTGCCTCTTCTTTGTAATTCAGTAGGTTCGAAATCAAACCAAAGTTCCCTTCCTAACCCAGATCATCTCCCCAGTCTCACGTTTTCAGTCCATGGCACCCATCATGTCCCCCGCTTCTCAGGCTCAAACCTAGAAGTCACCTTTCACTCATTCTGTTCTGCTGATGCTCTGCTGAGACTCAGACTGCAGCGTTCTGGGGAGAGACACTGTGGTCCTAGGAATTCGATATTCCTCCAGTGCAAGGTGCATTTCTCCAGCTTGGTGTGTAGACTTTTCCTGGAGACCCTGGCAGAGAGTTTTCATATGTAGTATGCATTCTGGTCAGGAGAGGAGGAGACAGAAATACAGTACAGGAGGGAAATAAAAAAGCAGGTAAGCAAACCTCTCACTTGTCATTGATAAGAGCGATGAAGAGTATTGGGGGTGCTGCAAAGACCCAAAGCTACTTCCCCCTGTACCTTCAGACTGTAAACTCCTTATAGGTATTCAATGACCTTCGGAGGAGTGAAATACGAATATCTATCTTCAATGCTGTAATGACATTTCCTCTTTTGGGGAAAAAACTAAAACTAAAACCCGACAAGCTGCCAGGTCCCTATAATGAGTGCAGAAGCTGAGACTGATGAGTGAGCACAGCGCAGACTTGCACGAGGCCATCTATGCACCAACGGGCAGAGTCTGTGCACGCAGACTGGGCCTGGGACCCAGGCTGAAGGTTTGTGGCACAGCCATGTAATATAGCACACTGACCCTTGTATACCGAAGGGTCAATGTGGAGCTTACAAACTTAGAAGGGCAGTAGTGGTGCCTAAGGCTCGGGATATCACTGACCTGGCTTGTATTTCTGTATTTAGGGCATTGTGCCAATCACAAAATAACTTTCAAACTATTTGAGGGTGGGATTTGTGTGGAATTTCTCTTTTTAGCCTCCAAAAGGCCAGGCTCACTGCCTTAAACATGGGTAGTAAGACAGTGCTGAATAAATAAATAAATGGCAATCTTTTGCCTTTCAGGAAGTAGACACAGGCTTCCATTTCAGAGTACTGGGGAACCAGAGAGTCCAGAAGATTTCACAGGCATGTGAATCACTTCTCAGTGAGACTGTGTCCAAAGGTTAAGTGAACCAAGAGGAGAAATGACGTAGGAGCACATCAAGGGGTTCACCGATAATGTCTTCTGTGGATAAAGAGGAGGTTTTTATTTGTTGTTGTGTAGGGTTTTTTTTTTTTTTTTTTAAGTACTTTCTCTTAAACTTGCAAAGTTAATACTCACGGATCCACCATGGCTAACTAAATACTGAGTGCCCTTCCTGTAGGCATAGTTGGTGGGGTATGGTCAGAGATGGGGGTTCTCTAGGGCCAGCTCACACCACGCTCTCTGGTATAGATGTAGTGAGTTATTTGTCTGGTTCTGGAAATCAGAAAGGGCACAAACCCATCTGATATCGCAACTGACTGAAGTAACAAAAGAGGTCCCAAATGTGGCCATGTTCTCTGAGCGAAATACCCAAGATTCCTTTAACTACATAATTTTCACAGTACCACCCACATAGCCCTCTGAACCACTACCCTACTATGTACTAAGCTGGGTCAAGGTCACCCCGTGGGCACCCCCTATCCTTGTGTTCCACTGTCTAAAGTTACATTGTTTAAGCCTGATATTAATCTGTATATAAAAGGTGATATCTTCTAATAGGAGGGATCAGAGAAATGTTCAAGGAAACATATCCTTCATGAATAAATTGAACCCTTTGCCTCGGATAGTTTATTTGATGCTAGCAATCCAGGAGTTAAATCTGATGGTATACTGAGTCACCAGGGAAAATGAAACCCCAAGATGTCCCTAGGACGAATTTATATATCTGAAATCCCTCCAGACTAGGACTGGGATATTGTCTGACTTAGATTAGAGTGGCCCACAGCTCAAGTGCATCAATGGCAGTGAACACCATTGTCAGCAGGGTCCTCGACAGTCTGTTGTCACCCTAGCGTGCCCCTTCGTAACATGCTGGTAAATCCCATATCCACAGTGGCTGTGGGCATTGGATTTTACTGAGCAATGCTCGAAATATTTTTAAATGATATAAATAACTGTAGATACCCTGGATTTTATAGATTATCTGTGTTAAAAAAAAAAAAGGGAGAGGATGATTTTATTCTACATGATCAGTATCTGTTCTTTAGACAGAAATGAGAGTTAATAATAACACTGCTACATTAGCGTAGTGTTCCTATTCATTCGGTAACACTAAATTTTGTTTTTCTGCTTCCTTTTTATAAAGAACATTTCTGAACCATCTTTTAATCTCCTGAATGAATCCACCTATTATATGAGAGTACCTTGAGCAAAATCACCGCTGCAGGTACTCGAACCACTTATGTCCCTTACAATTAATAAATGCATGAATTCACACTGTTTTTAAGTCAAAATGTTGTAGATCTGGTTAATACTGGTTTTCATTCAGCAACTATTTACTGAGTACAGTACCTGTTGTGTGGCAGGCATGGGCTAGTGGCTGGGGACACAGTAGTGAAAAAAGCGGACAAAGCCCTTTAATTATAGACTGATGATTATCATGGGCCTGATTAACCAAGACTCAACTGATACAATCGAATTCCTGAGCCTGTCAAACTATAGGAGATATCGTGGGTTGAACAGTCACTCAGTGAAGTCTTATCTGAAACAGCCAGGCAGTTCTGCCCTTAATTATAACCCTTGCATCTCAGGAAAGAGAAGGGAAGGAGGGAGGGAGGGAAGGAGGAAAGACAGAAGAATTATCAGCTAAGGCACTAATGCCTCGCATAGCACTGGAAAAGGGGCAGAGGCTGAAGGTAGAACCACGGAACCAACGCTTTCAAAGTGCAGTTATTACCCGTTTCTCTCAAATTCCCCCAAAGCCAAAATGACCCCTAATGGAGAAAGAAGCAAGAAGGCAGACTATATGCAAAGTTCTCTATACTAGATTTGTGGAGCTAGCTTTGGGAAACTTGTCTACTAAATTCTTCATTCTAAAAGTCTTTTACGATTATTTTATTACCCAAATAGGGTAATACATTTTGATAGGGGAGAAATTAAACTATACCAGCCAGAATCTGGGAGGAAGAAAGGATTACAACTTAGCTCTGTCATAAGTACCTTTTGGTGTCTCACTCAGTAATAGTATAGATTGAAACAGAAGTGCTAGTTCTAAAGCTTTATAGTCTCTTCAGCTGTATATATTAAAAATATTGTTAAACTATGTAAAGCCATTCAGTTCAAATATGAGCCTCAGAAATGAGCCTTAGGGGGGTCTAGATTAAACCTATAAGGTGGATGGATGATATTTCTACCTCTATTCACAGAGCAGAATGTCTTACCTCATACTATAGTGGGGAAAGATGAGGGGAAAAAACAATTTGTGCCAATTCGTGCTATGGACAGTCCTATGAGACTGTGAGGACTAGACCCTGAACTCAGGACCTGGCCTGAGGACCCCGAGGCATACACACAGGGGGCTTGTTAGCGGCAGGTTTCGGCAGTCTGGGTCTAGCTCCTCATTTTGCCAATTTCGAGGGATACTGATCTCACACAGAATCAAAGGTCACTGAAATAAACATCGTAGTCAATCCCATTTTGGCTCAAGGTCAGCTTTAAGATGACCTGAGAAATAATACACCAGCAGTGGTAATTTCTGGTTCTTGGATTACACAGTAACCCGTAAAACTTGTTAAAAATGAAATGTCTAGTGGAGGTTCTAATGCTACCGCTAAAATAAACATCTGTAATGTCTGCCCCCTTCTGAAAGAGAGTGCTCAGGTAAGGCGCAGGGTAGGGTGTTCCCGACTGCGTGCTTCACCCCTGAGCGGGCACATTCTGAGAGGGATCAGGAGATGCTAGTCTGGGCGGACTGCTGAAGTAAGCTCCCCGCAAGTGGCTTTAGCTATGAAGTACATCTCTGCGGTATAGAGGGGTGAAGAGAAGGAGGGGAACGCTGGTGGTCAGCAACCACAGGTGATGTGATGCTCTGGATCGGCAGGAAGAGTACCGTCAACCGCACGGGGATGAGCCTGTCAGGGAAGGAGCGGAAGGGAGCAGAAGGACAAATCCTCCTACGTGTACACCTATGAATCATGAGCATCCTCTTCCCTGCTTCTAAGCAAACTAGAGGTTATGTGTGGTCACGTGACTTGCTTTGGCCGATGAAATACAGCAGAACAGTGACACACATGTCACTTCCTGGTAGAAGCATTTAATGGCTGGGTGTGACTTTCCATCCTCATCTTCTCCTGCTTTGTCCATGTCAGTATCTATTGCTATGGAAGTGCCATAAGAAAAGCAATAAACTATGTGTGAATGAGAAAAACAAAACAAACTTTTGTTACGTTAAAGCCATTGAGATTTCTGGGTTGTCTCCCCCTCCTACACCACACCATGCTCTACCTTCCTGCCCTCTCTCTGACAGTCCACTTCTCCCTCACTCCCTCCTTGACTCCTCCATTCACCACCTACCTCTTCCTTCCCTCTATGATTTCACTGCTCTCCTAACTGGAACCAATAATAAACATAATGTTTACATTCCTATTCTTAATCTAAAACATGGATAAATTTGTTTTTTGAAAAAGAAATGAGTAAACTTTTAAAATTAAACATTTCATACTTCTTAAAAAAAAAAAAAAAAGCCCTGAGGCAAATTAAAAATCAGCTTTAGCTTGTGTAAAAGATGTATGCTTTGAAAACCTTACTATGTCATATAAACATATGGTGTTACTATTGTGGCTAGGCCCTCAGTTGATTTTCTTGCGAGGGTTAGTGGCTATCAGGATAAATAAAAACAAACACAGACCTTCCCTAAATACCATGCAACAGTCATGCAACTCAGGAAAACCAGAGCTCCCTCTGGAGTAGTCTCAGAACAGGAAATCACTTACAGCAAAATCAAGCACTTACTTTTCATTGGTAACTCTGTTAATAAGGCTCCTGGAGCCGCAGCATCCAGAAGCCTGTTCAAGACTAAAGGACACCTGAAGTTATCAAAACTACTCATTTTCACTCATGACATAGTATTTAGACCATAGTATCTACCCCCACCACTTCGAAAATTGTTTCAGGCGATTAAAGTCACTCTAGACACAAAGCAGCAGAGAAGGCAAGGGCCGGGAAACGCAATCGCAGCCTGGCTAATCATGCATATACAAATAAATACAAGAGATGTACGTTGAAAACAAATTCGACAAGCTCTGGTTTCAAATAAGAACATGCTCGACTAGGAAAACATGACGTGGACTTTCAGGCCATTTTACAACACCACGGAGAGCACTGCTGTGAGGTTTACACATGATCAATTCTGCAGAGCGGATCTCGTGCAGGGAGGACAGGAGAAAAGTATAAACCACTCATATGAGAAAAGGAACACATGCAAAAGGAGCAGGAGTCTGATGGATAAGTCTGAAGTTCACTTACTGCCTGCTTTTGTTCTTCCTCCTAGAGGCAGTGAAGGCAAAAAGAAGGCAGAGGGGAAAAGGAGAGAGGTTAATGCCCGTCACCACAAACATCTGGAAGAAATGACAGAGGAATAGGGCAAACTAGGCCAGGCCCACGGGGTGAGAGATCAAAGCCCTAGTCACCGTAAGAGCGTCATCAGCTGGACAGAGCAAACGGCTGGCCTCTGCCCCATCCAGTTCACTAAATGCTAACTTCTAGAACTGCAAGGAAAGTCCCTTAGAAACCATCTAGTCCAACTTTCTAATTTATGCTTCGAAAAGGCTTAGAGAGCCTGACTTGCCCAACACATAACTATTTAGGGTAAATTAAAAAAGGCAACTCAGCTCTGACTCAAAAGCCCAATAATCATTCTATTTCACCACGTGCAATCTTCACAGGTGTTTAGGTACATTTCTCCAGGTAGTGGTCCTCAAAGTGTGGAATACAGACCAACAGCAGCAGCAGTAGTACCTGAAAACCTGTCAGAGACATAAATTTTGGACCCCACCCCAGAGCAACTGGATCAAAACTCATGGGGTACGGCAGGGCAATGTGTTTAGTGAGCCTTTCAGCTGATTCTGGTGCTTGCTAGTTTGAGAATCACGGCTCTAAGAACTTCCCCGGCTAGCAATCCACATGACCACAGATTCATCTCTTATGCAGTCCCCTCCCCTCCACTTGCTTTTGGGCTGCTTTGGTTTTCCCCCCAGTAAACTGGAACCTGTTTCAGGGCCCTGAGAAGCCTTTAAAAAAGAATTCTCATTAATTTAACACAGATTCGCTGAGTACTTCTTATGCATAAAGCCCTGGAAACATGAGATGGGCTCAGTCTTTTAGAACCTTACAGAGATAGTGCGTGGAGTAGACATTTGACAATTATCAGCTATCAGAATGCACCACGAGGCACTGTAGGAAGGAGCACAGTGAGGACCAGATAGATGCTACTAAGTTTCTCTCTCCTCAGTCCACTGCTCCTCAGCTACACTGTCTTTTTATGGGTGTCTTCGCTTCCTTTCTGTGCTCGTCATGGGTAACTGTGGCCAGGAAGCCTCGCTCTTTGCCCCAAGTATGCACATCTAAAAGCTGTTGCAACGGTTCTATTTAAATTGGATCCATCCATCCAGGCACTCTTTACTGAACACGTGTGGAAGAAGTCTTAGGAAAGGATGAGAGCTTCTCAGTCTGCACATCTTCAGGCAATGGCAAGAATGATTTCAGTGAAGCCAAGGAATTACAAAAGGGAGGGAGTAAGTAAAAATTTGGAGAAAATAATTATGTTTCTGCAAGGGAGAAATTAGATGGACACCAAGAAATCTCTTGAAGAGACTCCAACTCAGCAGAGGAAGATGTTCTTCATAATCGAAGCCAGCTGCTAGATGCCTAGCCAAACCTAAACTCCCAAGAGCCCAGGCAGAGAGGGCCCTGGGCAGGAGCTAGTGTAGCCTAAGAAGTCAGGGTCTTTTAGCTTTTGCATCTGGCATCCATGGCTCCAATTAGAAGGGATTAGAATTTTGCATTTGGGAAGCCATCTCCCTTCCTAGCTAGGTTTCCCTGTGATGCAGAACATTTTTCTCCCATTCACTAGGTAAGGCGAACAGCCCTAGGAGAGTTATTAAGCAATTAAAAAAATGTGTTTTTAGTGCTGGCACTGTGTTAAAATGGAAATTAAGATGATGGAAGAGGGATGGGGCAATCCTGACACGCTGAAATTGCATCTGAGGTTAAAAGACCAGTATGTAATTTCCTAGAATTGTTCCTAAGACACCTCCTTATTCTCACTGTTTTCTTCAGGTTTGGTACTGGAGAGAACGGAGCTTTGGTTCAATAGAATAGGGAAATTTCAGAAAGCAATGTTTCATGTTTGCACATTTGGTAACTGTTATAGTTTGTCCAAAGACATGAGATCATTTTAATCTGCAGTAGACACATGTGTCAGGCTAGGATGGGGAGGTGGACAGGACAGCTTTTTCAGGACTGAGACACCTCCCATGAGCACTGGGATTGGGAGACGGTGGACTTTGGCAAAGTGCGATAGGATAGGATAGTGTCATATAATTTAAAGTCACAAAAGTCATTCAGATAAAGCCTTGAAGCCTCTGTCAACACAGAAAACAGGTCAGAAGTAAAGTCTTAGAACTTTTTGTTATCGATCAGTCAGTCAGGGTCAGTAAACACTGACTGATGACAGGAGCCAACTTGATGTAAAGGGGGTACTAATACCTTAATTATGAAGTGCAAATCTAGAACTGCTTATTTCACCTAAAAACACAGGACACTCTTCCACATGGGGGATGCCTGGCTATGTGGCCAAAGTAATGCCATAGCCACTGCTGTCATCTATAGAAAAATTTATATGCAAAACCTCATTTGCAAATGAGGCTGAAATTCAAAACTGCAGAATTCATCTGGTAAATGTGTTTCAAAAGCAATATTGAACAATGGAAAAACAGGCAGAAAAATACTGGGAACATGATTCAGAAACTGAAATATCAACACATAACCATTTCTAGATTACATAAGAAGTTTGAGGCAGAGGTTATCCATATACTCATTAATTAGGGGGAAAAATGTAAGGTAAAAATTACATTCTGAAACATGGGTACTAAGTGTCAGTCTACATTATGTCATTAAAAAACCCCAAAACAATAACAAGGTCCTTGATACTCCTTGGTGACAGGAATTGGGTCTTACTCACCATTATATGCCAAATACCTAAATACAACACTTATTTGTTAAATAAACGTATGATTAATTTTTACCCAGTCTTATTCCAAAAGAAAGATTTAAAATTTTTGTTGAATAAATTCATAAACAATGGTGATACTTCATGTGTGCTTCTTTAAATTATCATTTTTCAGATAAACATATAATGTTTTGCTGAAGGAGCGAAACAAAAGACCTCTCTATGAAGCGGGAATTTACTGTGCAGTGTATTTTAATTTATGAGTATCCCAGACCATGTGGCTTAGCTGCCCATTTGACTAACTGCTTATAGCTGTTTTATGAGAGAATTAAAGGGTAGCAGACTGAACATCAATGAAGGCAGGACAGTCTTTTGAAATTAGAATTAGCATTCTAAAGGGTACTTTTTAATAGTAGGAAAACATCTTTGAAATTTTAATAGAAGTCAGTGATTCCTATGTATGATCTTTAAGGAGTGCACATAATACACAAATTAAGATTGTAATCCTTTTAGGAAGCTGGACGCAAAATGCATGAGATTTCAACTATGAATTCTAATCAATGGATAAAAAGACAACATTCCTTCTTTGTGTCTGTCAATTCTTCCTCCCAATCTGAATGGTGTGTTTTAGAACCTGGCAGGGGATCCTACAAAATGGGGCAGTAGGGTCCTGCTTATTTTACTGAAATTATAACTGTAAGACAACAGCTGGAAATACAGAGAAACTCAGGGTTTGGGATTAGAGTTCCAGGCATCAGCTCATTCTGCTTAACCCTTGAATATAAGCATCGGGAGTTGAACTGCAAGGTCACAGTAATGCACATGGGGCTCTAAACCAGGATACCTAAGTAACACTGAGAGCAACCATCTGATGGGAAAGTGTACAGTAGTACTTAGAGGAAATGCATTCTGACTTCCCTTCAGTTTACACAAACTTTTCACCTTTTACAAAAATCAGCCTGGGATACCTTCCCATCCATGTCGGGGTAATGTATGAGAGCATCTTTTTTAAAGGGAGGCTTGACACAGGGAAGGGGTGGGGTGGACCCCCTGTTATCTTCTGTCCTGCTGGTGGACTGGTTCCGCAAGGCTGCAGATGTTCCACAAGCCCAGTGAGACAAATCTGTTGTCTTGAGTGGCTGACGGGTTGCTTAGCTGGATACTAAACAACTATCAAAGGGATCTGGGCCAGGTTTTATGCATAAGGTTTTCTTTAAACAAAACTCATTTAGACATAAAATATTTCTCAGGAGAAATCCTGTAGCCAGGGTTAATGTGGAAACATGTCCAAGCCAAATGACCCAAACACCCAGGGCCAAAGCTAGAAACAAACTCAGCTCAAGACTAAAAGAACTGATTGCCTTGAGCAAGTCCAAAGACAGTTTAAAATGTACTCGCCTGAGTTGCTAATACCTTCATTATTAAGGGACTGGCTTAGAATGGAAAAGTTGAGAAAGAGTTGATATTTTCCAAGGTGATGTTTTCTCGGGCTAGTGCTCCACTCCAGACCCTTGCTACTTTGGGCCTGGACGATTTCATTAGTCTCCCCTTTAGTTTCTCCCCTTTCTAACCTGTTCTGCATATTTTCCTGAACTATTTTTTCAAAACCTTCAGAGACTCCCCTTTATCACAGGAGTAAATCACCCCTCCTCCAGCCTGGCCTCTGAGGTGCCCCACACTTTCCTTTTTCCACACTGGCTGCTAACTCTGTCATATCACAAAAAACAGTGTCTTGGGAGCACAGACCTTAGGAATTAACAGCATGAACAAATGTGCTCTGGTATTGCTGCTACGTAGCTGGGTAAATATTTCTGTTCAGTGCCAGGAAAACTGTCCAGGTGAGGACATTTAAATGCCAAGCGTGCCTTTCTCTGCTCTGGGGTGTAGGGGTTGTAATATATTCTTCAACAAAAATAGATAGTGAGATTTTTATTCTAGATCTATTCCAGCTCAATATACCAAACCTAGAGCTAATATGCTATTTTATTCCTCTTAATATAGTAAAGTTATTGACTAGAGTTGGTTTGATAAGATTGCTGTGTCTCTGTAATACTGATTAAAATAGGTCATTTAATAGCTGTAGGTAGAATACTTGAATACTTGTCTTAAAAGAAACTTTAAATAGTTAGGAAATATTCATTTATACATAGCTAAGATCCTATTTACAAACATTCATAAAAAGCAACTATTTAGGGACATTACTCTAGTTCCAGTTACTAATTTTTTATAATCAGGCTTGATACGAATTTAGATGACTGTCATACTAAATTAGGCTCCCTGTATGGAGGGTTACCTGAAAACTGGCTCCAGGCAGCCTCTTTAAGCTTTCAGCCTCTCATCCTGTTCCAACAGCACAGGAAAGGCAGGAGCTACGCTGGTGGAGGAAGATGGACAAGCGCCGAGCCGAGGGAGGAGACCTGAGGGCAGGCCACTGGCTCTTACCTTCAGTAGCTTCATCAGCCCTTCCAGCTGAACCATGAGCTCCCGCCTGCTCTCCTGCAGTGCTGACATTCTCTGCTCCAGTTCATCTTTCCTTTGCCTATCCGAGAGGAAAACCCCATCAGAAATGAAACGCTGAAGACGAAGGGTCTAAGGCCAGGGGAAATGGGTTTTAGACCCGATTCTGCTTCTTACAGAGTGTATGAGATGCTGAGCAAGTCATTGAACCTCTGATACTTTAGGTAGAAAGGGGTCATATATCTGTTTTGCCCACTTTTCTTAACTGTTGTGAGAATATCACATAAAAATGCTTTGGGAAGTACACATGTTCGTACCGAGAAAAAACGTTAATATTAACGTGATTTAAAAATTTGTTTATCAGGAAGTCGAATACCTCATTTAGAAAAATACATAAAACCAGTCCAAATTTAAATTGATAGTGAAGAAAATGTATGAAAACTGCTAAGGAAAACAGGGTTCAATAGTCAGTGCTTCCGGCACCAGACATGGGACTCTAGAAGTGTGACAGACACCAGGGTGACTCTCTGTGTCTAAGAGAATTCTCTTTTCCCCGAGGACCAGTTTCACGTCAATTCTAGCCCGCTATGTCCAAAATCCAACTTAAAACTCTCCTCCCCAAATGATTCTCTTTCCCCATTTTCCTGTCGCTGTCTCTTTTTCATCCAGTTGTCATGGCTGAAAAACTCAGTCCTCTTTGATATTTTCTCGTTTATATCCTATATTCGATAAATCACCCAGCTTGGAGAATTCTCTCCTGGAAATGCATGTCTCTCTCTACTCTCACGTCTCTCACTTTATCCAAGTGCGCCTTACCTCACACACACGATGATCCCTTAGCTTAAAAAATCCTGATTTTACCTGCTGTACTAAGAGAAGAGCAGTGAAATATAAATCAAGAGACCTGAGGCCCACTTATTACATCTGCAATCGTGGACAAGTCACTTAACCGGTCTGAGCCTCAACTTTCTATTCTGTAAAATGGGACAAACAACAAATAACAACAGCGATACTTTGAGGATAAAATAATGAATATGAAAGTGTTTCGTGAACTTTAAAATGCTGCTCAAAGGCAAAGCCATTCACTTCATCATCCTATGTAATAATCTCAAGAGAATTTCTGGCATCGCTGAGTCCTGCCCTGACCCTAGACCTCTGCTGTCCAATATGGGAGTCATGAGCCACATGTGCCTACTGAGCCCCTGAAACATGGCTAGCCTGATTTGAGATGCACTGGATAGAAGTAAAATTTCTCATTAATAATTTTTTTAATGTTCATTAAATGTAGAAATGATAATATTTTGGATAGATCAGATGAAGTGAAGAACAGTATTAAAATTAATGACACCTAATTTCTCTTAGTTCTTCAATGCGGTTGTTAAAAGTTTAAATTTCCTATGTGGCTCACATTATATTTCTAACAGAGAGCACTGCTCTCGACCCCACCTACATTCCTATCCTCAGCATCTCACCTCCTAGCCCTTTCCATGTCTGGACCTCCTGATGGTTCACTTTTTCCTAAACAGACCCCATTACTTTACGGTTCGCAGCTATTCCTCCCCTCTTCCAAATGTTATTCACTCCTCCATCTCCATCCCAAGCATCACTCTTTTAGGAAGCTGCTCCCGATTACTTCAGCAAGTTATCAGGTCCTGCTCAATTAATCACTATAGCAACTGGTGCTTCTTTATGGCACTTAATTTATTTTACCTTCACTGCTGTCATTCCTACCATGATGCAAAATCCTGTAGGTCAGAGGATGAGTTTTATTCATTTTTGCATGTATTGAATGATTAACAGAATAGCATGCATCCAGTATGCACTCAGTTAACATCTAGTTAACGTAATGAAATCATTATTTGAAACCCTCCAGGATTTCCAATAACCTATCACTTTAAGGCTCTCCAGAATCTGATCTCAACTATCTAATTTTATCTCCTATCACTGACACTTTGAAGATTAATCAATGGATGATTGAAAATAAGTTCTTAGCTCCAACAGGCTTTCCCCTCTCTGAAATGTGTTATGCTTATTTGGGGGACCGTGCTGAACCTCAATGCCACTTCTAATAATAAAAGTTTTGTGCCACATGTCATCCAAATCATACCTATCTCTCGTGGTCTGCTCAACTCCACCACCTCCATGGGTCTAAGTGTTTCTAGCCCGTACAGATTTAGATCTCTTATAACATACTTCTCAAATTTCCCCACTCGGATTTCTTATAATGTAATATCCACACTATTTATTAACATTGTATATTATTTAACTGACTAGGAACTTATTCTATGTTTTGTTTCCAAAACTAGATTATATATTTTTAGGATGGAACAACTGCCTTCTAATCACGTCTACCTGAGCTGTGGTGGGGAAGAAACAGTTGTATCTTAGGTTGATAGCTTAGAGTTACACTCTGCCTGAATCAGCAACAGTTGTTTTCCCCTCCCCTTCTGTGCTAACTATGCTAACATCCCACACATGCAATGGCAGACTGGAGCGGCTAAAATCTCAGCCCCACTAAATTTAGAAACTTAAATGAATTTTTAGAATGGGGATCTCGACACCTCTAATGATTTTCATCTGCACTGTGTAAATTCTTTTTGACTTATTTATTAATGATATAAATCTAAACAGAAGGATAGTTATAGAAAAACAATAATCTCTATTCTCTAGGGAGGAAAAAAAAACCACAGCTGAGAAGCTAAATGACCTAAGCCAAAAGGAGAACTCAAAAAAGATATTCAGCTATGCAAAATTCCAGATGACGGCACATTGAAAATCAATTGTGGAATGTCAAGTGTTACAACTCGAACAGAAAGAATTCACTCTTTGGAAATCTAGAGGTCTGATGAGAATCAAGTCACTCAGTCTCCATGTCTTCACTTACAGAAGAGCACACACACATCTAACACTGATAGAAAATAAGAGCCTAATAACTTTGATCAGACCACCCACAAGTTACATTCTTTGGAAGTCTTCCCCATTCCCTCCAAAACAGCATCAGAGCTGGAGCTGAAGTTGCTCTCTACCCTCCTTCTGATCCTGCGTCCTTAACTCTCGATCCTTGAGACAGTTTAGATTTATGCTGAAGTGAAAGGTACCATAGCCATGGTGTGAGGGGTTCCTATTTGGTTGCGCGCCTCACGAGGATGTGCGAAGGAAGCATCCTTTTACTCCAACAGAGTCCTGCTCTGACCATGAAGAGCCAGAAGAACACACCCAGTCATCAGGGAGAGCATTACTTCTGCCAAGTCTCTAATGTCAGACTAATTAGCGAGATAGAAAGACCAGTGTAGCGCCATAGTCTTCTCAAAGCAATCATAAACGCATAAACGCAGCTCCGTGCGTCCCGGAGCTGGGGACTGGTGTTCGCCTCGTTTTGTAATGAAGGCAGAAGTTCTCAGTGATCAATAAATTTGAAGCCGTAACAGCACAAGTGTTTGTTCTAACATGACTAGTTATACTGATAAACAGATTCTACCCCACTATTTGGTTTCCTGACATATAAATTCCGACCATAGCCGATTATAATTTGCAGATGGCGATGCAGTACCCCACTTACCTCAGCAGCCGCAGCTCTGCCAGCAACGTGGGGTTCTGCTGGGCCTTCTCAGGGGTGGGCTGGGAAGCCTGCTCATGCTCCAGACGGAGACGCTGAATCTCCTGCAGGATCTCTCTAGACAGGATGGAAGATGGCCATGTAATGTCTTACAGCTCCCTCTTCCTGTTAGAAGTTTTTACTCTAGTAGCGCCACCTTTACCCATCTTGTTTTGATTGCTTCTAAATGACCAAGATGTGAGACAGACAGACACCTTCTTAATACTGCTGCACCTGACTTATTCAATAAAACAATCCTTTGTGGTAGAAAAAGCAGTTTCTACCACAAAATACCGTTTTCAAGAACTTGAAAAAAAATTCCCACAGAAAGAAAATAACAACTAGAATACTCTGCTCTTTGCTGGGGAAAGGACGAGAGAACTTGCAGCCTCCTAATGCTAACTTCCCCCAAGTCTTCCTCTGTCTCCCCTCTTCCCCTGCCCCCCACCCCGAGTGATGGACAGCTGCTTCTACTTACGCCTCTTATATTACATCCACTCTCCTTGTCCTGGTTTCTACTTTTCAGGGCATAATGGTGTGTTGTCTGGTCTCCAAGCCTTTAAATGGCTTTCTAGTGAGATCAGACAGTCACATGCAGCATAATGGGCCAAGACAAGAAGACTAGATAGAGCAAAAGGCTCCTGGGAGTAGAGTGGAGAAAAGCACCACGAGAGGGGACACGCTTGTGTGTGGGAGAAGGCACTGGGAAAAGAATCTACCCGAGGGCAAGGTTTTGGACTAGCACAATGAATGGCAAGCAGATATACAATTTACTGTCCAGGGCATATACTGGACTTGGGCTGCCCTAGAGTCACTGTGCTGGAATCTTCTTTTGTGGGCATAAACCATCTAGCCTGCAAGGAAAATGAGAATCGGATACCCACGTGATAACCTTGGACGTCGGAAACTGGCTCAATCCTGCATTCTTACCTGTTTTTGTTTTCCAGTTCTGCAATAAGCTGTCTTTGTTGTTTGTTGGCATCAAAGGTAAAGCTCAGGTCAGTGGGAGGACGGGTCTATGGTGAGGAGAAAGTAAGTTGTTCTGATTCAAATATATCTGGAGTCCTAACTGGATTGTTGATTTTTTTAATAGATTTTTTGAGGTATAAAAAATACCTACCATAAAAACTACCCTTTTTTTCTTTTTAAAACCCACCCATTTTAAGTGTATAATTCAGTGAGTCTTAGTAAATTTAAACAGTTGTGCAACCAGTCACCACAGTCCAGTTTTAGAACATTTTCCACCACCGCAAAAACACTCTCTCAAGCCAGTTTGTAGTCAACTGCCACTCACGTCCATCCCCAACCGTAGGCAACCACCGATCTGCTTTCTGATTAGTTTTGCCTTTTTCAGAAACTTCATATAAATGGAATGGTTTCTGGCTGCCACTCAGCATGTTTTTGAGGTCTATCCATCTTGCTCCACGAACCAAGAGTTCCCTCCTTTTACGGCTGAGCAGGATCCCATTGTTTCAGCTTTTTGGCTACTACAAATGGAGTCGCTTTGAACTTTCATTTATAAGCCTTTGTGTTGATATATGTGTTGAAATGTGTTTTCATTTCTCTTCAGTAAGTACCCAGAAGTGGAATTCCTGAGTTATATGGTAACTCCATATTTAACATTTAAAAGAAGTGTCAAATTGTTTTCCAAAGTGGCTATACCATTTTACAGCCCCACCAACAATGAATAAGGGTCCCAATTTCTCCACATCCTGTTAACACTTGCCATTGTCCTTTTGGTTTTAATCATCCTACTGGGTACGAAGTATCTAACTACGGGGTTTTTAAAAAAATAATTGAGATGTAATTTACAAAAAACCAAAAAAACCCACCCTTTCAAAGTGTACAATTCAGTTGTTTTTAGTATATTTATGAGGTTGTAAAACCATCATCACTATCTAATTCCAGAACATTTTCATAGCCCTAGAAAGAAATTCTGCACCCATCAGCAGTCACCCCCCACGGCCCCCTCCCCTACTGCCTGAGCACTGCTAATCTACTTTCTGTTCCTATGGACTTATCTATGCTGAATATTTCGTAGAAATGGAATAATACAATATATGATCTTTTATGTCTGAATTCTTTCATTTAGCAAAATGCTTTCAAAGTTTATCCTTGTTTTAGCACATATCAGTACTTTATTCTTTTTTATGGACGAATAATATTCCATTATATTGTATGCATATACCATACTTTATCCATTCAACAGCTGATAGACATTTAGGGTGTTCCCACTTGGGGAGCTATTTTGAATAATGCTGCTATAAACAACTATGGACAAGTTTTTGTGTAGAGATGTTTTCATTTCTCCTGGGCATATCTAGCAGTGGCACCACTGGCTCATACAGTCATCCCTCCTCTTGCGGAACTGCCAAACTTTATTCCTGAGTGGCTTCACTACTTTACAGTCCCACTACCAACGTACAAGGGTTCCATGTTTCCCATTTCCTTGTCAGCACTTGTTACTGTCCGTCTTTTTGATCATAGTCAACCTAGTGGGTATGACGTGGTACTTCACTGTGGATTCAGTTTGCATTTCCTTAATGACGAATATGTCGAGCTTACTTTCACGTGCGTATTGGCTACTTGCATATTTTCTTTGGAGAAATCATTGTGGTTCTGACTCGTGAGTCCATTTCCACTGATGTCTGGGACCCTCATTACCCCCTTTGAGAACATGGAAGCCAATCAACCCAATACATAGGTGACATTTCCCCTTTACTGAGTAACCAGAACGGACGCTCCCACGGAAGACACTACTGGCTATGCTTCATTCTGCACATCCTTGGCTCTGCCCAGAGCATGAACTGCGTGGAACCAGAAACCTTGTTTCCTATCTAGAGCTTGAAGATGTAGTAAGTAATTCTTTTCACAGGGCATTTTCTAAACAAACAGGAGCAAAACAGCATAGCAAATCCAGGTGGGAGGCTTTTTACTAAATATTTTTCTTTCTTAATTAAAAAAAGTAAAAGGGTGATTTTTCTTTCTCTAGAGAAAAGTGGACCAATAACCAATTCAGCAAATTTTCTATATTCTTTAAAGAATCTTGTGAGAACCTAAGTTGAACCTCAGAAACGTGGCTTGCCTGAGACTGGACCTGTTATGAATAGATTTATAATTTCTGAAAACTGGAGTTAAAATTAATGGCTCCTTATTAAAGTGGGACCAGGAAAAATTATGGATGAGGAAATGAGCTCTGAAAGGAATTTGCTTCACATGACAGAAAACAAACAAAAACCCCACAGTATTTCGGTGGAATTTCTGAAGTACCTTTTCAGTTTTGATTATCTAATGCACTGCTGAGGCATCTTTCAAAGAGGAGGCTAATAAGCAAGGCAATCCAGGGTTATCGATAGTGATTCCTGACCAGCAGGATTCTTTGGCATCAAGTCACATCATTACGCAAATACAATGAGGTGGGAGTGGAGGAAGATTCAAATCCTGAGGTACTATTTACTATCTTAAAACACCATGGTGTTCCTTAAAAAAAGAAAAAGCCAGTATCCTTTCCTAAGATGCCTCCAGAACACTGAAGGGAAAAAGACAGGAAGGGAATTACTAGCTCATAAGAACAAAGAATACTTTAGCCAGAAGAGACCTAAAGATGATTTCTTTCAAAAATTACATAGCTCATTCATTTATTCAGTAAGTATTTTCTGAGTGCCTACTATGCATTAGACAGTGTTCTAGGGACTAGGGATGCATTAGTGGATAAGATACAATCCCCACCCTCACGCAGCCTGCATCGCGCTGGGAGACACAGATGAGAAACCAAAAAAGTGTGTGCGTGTGCGTGTGCGTTTATAATCAGTCGTGATAAACACAATGAAGAAGTATTAGGTAAACAAACAGAGTGAACTGAGACAGATGCTTTTCAAATGGGGTGGCTATGAAAGGGCTCTCAGAGGCTCAATGAAGTGAGGAAGTGAACCAGGGCAAGTTCTGAGGGACGAGAGCACTGGGCAAAAAGGAGGGCAAAGGCCAACGGCCTGCAGCTGCTCCATCCTGGTGTTCTCAGGTCAGCGCTGGTGGCCTGAAGTGCGCTATGGTGAGTGGTAGGTAGTGAACAGGGAGATGAAGCTCGGGTCCAGATCACATAGGACCACGGAGAGGAGTTTCCATTTCATTCTGCGTGTGGTATGAGCCACTGTGGGATTCTGAACAGGGAATTACAGCATCGGTTCCAAATAATGAATGGACATCTCCACCTACAAGGAAGTAGGGCCTGACCCCCCACGCCTTCTGCGCATCTCGTCCACGGTGACTTCCTCCCAAAGAGGACAGGTGGAAAGGGGAGAAAAGAGTAACTTTATGTTGGAAAAACCTGAAAAACACTTATTCGAGGTCAATATCGACAGTGACAAATGATATTAATACTAGGACCCCTTGATAGGATGTGAGAAAAATGGCACTTAGCTCTTCCTCCTCAAAACCCATTACCCCAGTCTATGAGAAAAACATCAGACTAATCCCAATTAAGGGACGTCCTATAATATTTGACTAGCACTCCTCAAAACTGCCATGGTCATCAAAAACAAGGAAAATCAAAGAAACTGTCACAGCCAAAAAGAACTGAGGGAGACGCGAGAACTAAATGTAATGTGGGATCCTAGATGAAACCCTGGAACCGGAAAAAGGGCATTAGGTAAAAACTAATTAAATCTGAATAAATTGTAGACTTTAATAATACATTCATATTGGCTCATTAATTGTAACAAATGATATATTAATGTAAGATGTTAATAATAGGGGAAACAGTATGGGTTATATGAAAACTTGTTACTAGTTTCACAATTTTTCTGTAAGTCTCAAATTGTTCTATAATAAAATGTTTATTATAAACAACACTGCTTTGGCTACTAAGTGGAGAATTTACTGTAGTGGGGTAAGAATGGGAATAAGTGGACTAATGAGGAATCCTAGGTTTTGCTATTTACTCATCATGTAATCCTTGAGTTATTTTAATATACCTTTATTTCCTTGTCTGTACAATGGGAATAAGTATGAAAAGAGATGTGAAGAGGATCACCTACTCTGTTACAATAGCATTCTCTTAGGTTTAGGTAATCTCACAGAGCTCCATCATCTTTAATGAGATGGAGATACATCTGCAAAATACAGGATAAGAAGCGGGATCCCTTTGCGTAAAACCGGGCAAATGTTATAACACCAAAGAAAGCTGACACAGTCAGCAAGCTGTAATCTGGTAGTATGTACTTCTGTAGCCTCCTAAAAATAGACTGGAGGCTTCCCATCTGTCTGAACTTGGCAAAGATGAGTTCCAATATCAACTAGATTCCCTTTGTATCCATCCCATCATTTCAATCTCAATTTGGCTAACAAATGGCTGTAGATTATTAATAACTCTCTTGTCTCTCAAAAACCCGATAATGTTGTTTAGGGTAGAGGTTCCAAAGTTACCTGTGAATCAGAAGACTGGAAAAAAATTTTTCCTTTTTTACATAAAAATCAATAGATCTGAAACCCAGAGATTCTGATTCAGTAGGTCTGAGATAAAGCCAAGAATCTACAAATTTTTTAAATGCTTCACACATGATTATAATAGAAATCCAGGTTTGACAATTACTATTTTACAAGAGTTCTGAGTCATTACACGTGTACGAAACCCCACATGGATACTGTTGATCTTTAATTCTAAGAAGCCATAAGGACATTCTGGATGGTGCATGCCTGGAGCAGGTGACACATGATGAGGCTGTGAAGGCTAAGACTGGGCTAACTGGGCGGCGGGTGGGGGGTGGGGTGGGAAAAGCTTCTCAAAAATATGTAAATATTCAATAGGATGACAATACAATGGCTTCCCCTTCCTTTCACATTTCTTCCAAGTTTTCCATAATGAGTTTTTGATTTTTTTCATAAAGAAAAAAAGCTTTAAAAATAAACCAAAAACATTTGATTATATCTGAAGCTGGTGATGTCTGTGATAAAACTTTAAGAATTTGCTGTTATTGCTCTGATTTACCACACACTGTTATTTTTTTTAAAAAGGGATTTAGACACTTCAGAAAAACAAATCAGCTTTCCTGGCTCACCTAAGCAACCTAGAATTTCTTTATTCAAGGGTCAGACTAAAAGAGGTGTCAGTGGGCATGTGTGCCACCTAGGGCGACTGACGGCTCTGATGCTGAAGCACTCTAGGGTGTGATGTCGGCTGCTAAAATGATTTAATGGTCTTTCTTCATGGAAGAAGAAGGTTTTTTTGAGAAAAAAATCAATACAAAGCCTATCTGGCAGGCTATAAATAAATTCTTTTGAGCACTACACCCACTTTATGCAAAGCACTTGTATCAGTGAGAGATTAGCGGATTAGGGTCTTCTGTTTAACTGAAATCTAGTCAAGAAGAATCCTTCCTGAGAGGTCCAATATTTATAAGATAACCATGCTTTGGAAAATAAACTGAAGATGAAAGGGACCATATCAGTATCTCCATTCTGACAATGGTCATTTTCACACGAATAAGAGAATTGGCATCAGAAACTATCAGGTGTAAACAGACTTAATCTTGTTTGCAGTAAAAAGCGTACTGTGATCTCCCTCTCAGGGTCAAATGGCTTTGGAGCTCTTATTTACAACATTTCAAAAGTACTATGTAAAGTCCAGGAGACTATATAATGGCCTTAAATATACTTAATTTTCAAAATTTAAGCACAATGCTGTCCATCGCAACAGGTTTAATTTTATTCATAAATTTCCAAAATAACTTGAATGGTTGTGACTGAATGAGGGTATGTGTGAGGTTGAATTAATTAAATGGAACTTTCCCCCCATTCTGTTCTATTTCACTAACCTTTAGAGTTGCAATATTAGAATCAGATGTGTGACCTAATGTTAGATTTTCAAAGAAAAGACTTTGAAGTCTAAACAAACTCAAATAAATAAATTACTTTTTGGAGAGAAGAAACAAAGACGTTCCATTGGCCACTTTCATAACTCTATTTCCCTGTGAAGAAGTAAACATAAATCGGCACATATTTCTATAATTAATACACTGTGTTTGTAGAATGTGGCCTTAAGAGATCCGGCCTGCCTGTCCAGCCTAATGTCACTCCAACACTGTTCTCTGTGCACTAGCCACATGAGCCATCTAGCAGGTCCTGAAACCGCCAACCTCAGGGCCTTTGTATGTACTGAAACGCCCCACTGGGAACACATTTCATTTTCCTTACTTGGTCAATGCTCGCTTACAACCGTCTACACTGTACCTGAGTGTAGACGACATGGCTGTCGACTGGGTTCTGATCATTCCTCCTTCCACCTCGCTCTTTGCTTGTGTTTGATGTTTTTTAACGTTATGGTTAATGATATTTTTCCTAAATTTAATTTTCTAATTGTTCGCTGCTAACACAGACACAGAAACGCAATCGATTTTCGTATGTTGACTTTGTCCCTTGCGACACTGCTGAAAAGTCATGAATCTGTTCTAGCAGTGTTTTTGTAGCTTCCTTAAGACTTTCTATACATGAGCATGTCGTCTGCAAACAACGACAGCTTTACTTCTTCCTTTCCAATATTTATGCCTTTTTTCTTCTCATGTTATGTACGGACTGCCAAGCACAATTTTGAATGGTGGTGAAAGTGAAAATTTTTGTCTTGCTCTCAATATTAGGTAGGGAAAATATTCTAAAATTTAACTTTTAAGTGTTAAATTTTAGCTTAGGTTTTTTTTGTAGGTGTTCTTTATCACGCTGAGGAAGTTTCTTCTACTCCTAGTGTATTGAGTTTTATCATAAATGGATATAGTATTTTGCCAAATGTTTTTCCTGCATCTATTGAAATGATCTTATGACTTTCTTCTTTAAACTGCTAATATGGTGAATTACGTGACTGATTTTTGTGTATTAAATACATTTGCATTCCTAAAATTCACCTCACTTGATCATGGAGTATTATCTTTTTTACATATATTGCTGGATTCAATTCTCTAATATTTTGTTAAGGATTTTTTCATCCATGTTGATGAGAGAATTTGGCCATCAATTATCTTTTCTTGTAACTAACTGCTTTGTATTTGGTATTGGGTTATAGTGGCCTAATAAAATGACTTGGACAATGTTCCTTCTCCTCTCTTTTCTGATAGGGTTTATGTTAGATTATGGTTTCTTCCTAAGTCTACTATAGTATTTAATGGTTATGCCATCTGAACTTGGAGTTTTCTTTGTGGGAAGTTAATTACAAATTCAATTTTTTAACAGATGTAAGAATCCTTAGGTTCTGTTTATTCTTATGTCGATTTTATTAATTTGTATCTTTCAAGGAATCTATCTATTTCATTGAGGTTGTCGAATTCATTGGCAAAAAGTTGCTCATAATATTCCCTTATCATCCTTACACTGTCCACAGGGTCCCTCTTTTCATTTGAGATATTGGTAATTTCTATTTTCTTTTTTTCTTGCTCAGGATTTCTAGGGATTTATTAATTTTACTGATCTTTTTAAAGAACCAAATCGACTTTTTTCTTGAGTCTTTTATTTAAAGAATGGTATCATAGACGAAATTAAAGGCCACTGTAAACCTTTCCCTTAAGCCGCTCCTCTCCTTCCGTCCCTGAGGTTTCACGTTCACCATTCCCTGACCACTTGTATGTTAAAGTAATGCTGATTTCTGCTACTCTACTGGAATCCTCCATTTACTCACCATGTTTCCCGCTTCTGCAGCCAGCCGGGCAGCATAGCGAGCTATCAGCCGGTGTTCCTCATCCAGTCGGCTGGGACTGTCCAGGACACTGCCAAGGAGATAAACATTCAACAGGTGTCTATTAAATGGCCCCTACTCCTGCTTCTCTCTTAGAAAGAAAGATGGGACAAAAGCTTGTAAAGAAAAGAATGGTAACAAAATAAATGGAGGCCTGGGTCATAGATATGAATGGTCTTCTGAGACAAAGAGGACTTATAGAAATGATGAGGCCACATGTATCATTTCTCTTCGTTAGCATATCCCCACTGCTCCTATGCCCTCAGAAGGGATGCTTCTTTTTAATGCGAGGGCTGAGAAAAGACATTTACAAAGCCTGAGAGAAGCATTTCTAATCAAATGATTTTTTTCTTTCTAATCAAATGTTTTTTAAAAAACTCGTGACTTTTAGACATAGGTCTTGAATTTAAAAAGACCAAAAGAAAACTAAAGCATCATGAAAAACAGAGGGCTGACAAAAACTACAATTAACACTTGCTGAGCAAGTGTTACCATGTAATCTTCTCCAGCTTTACCGTATGTTGGGCCTGCCCCAGACTGAAGAATGCAGTCTGGGGCAGGCCCAACATATGGTAAAGCTGGAGAAGATTACATGGTATCAAACATTCCCTTAATGACTCTCTCCTTTTACCATGCTTGTTCCACAGCTCCAGCCCCATCTTAGAGTGAAGTAATTTAGTCCATTACTCTTTAACTGAGTATCAGCACTCTAAAAATTTAAAGACCCACTTAGGTGGAACATCAGATCATGCCACACCTGGATAAGAGACGGGTTCTTGAGAAGTAGGCCTGTTCTGTAGAGATGTGATGCTATGACTGCTTACGGAATAACTGGCTCCTTTGATTTAGCATGTTACGTCAACTGTGATTTATTCCTCTCAGGGTACTCCTAGATTAATAGGGACTGTGGCTATAGGATTCCCTTTGTTTCAGTTTGGCAGATGCTTTAAGATAACAGTGATGACGACAACAGAGATGGCTGTTGTGGCTTGCTTTGGCCCTTAGGTTCTTGGAATCCTAAAAACTCTAGACTGGAAATTAGCGATATGACAAGTAATATAAAAAAAATTTAAAGACATGAGTAAAATACTCAACAAATCTGTCATAATTATTGAAGGGAATCTGGGAAGGGTGAAGATAAATCGAGAGCGATCCATCTGACCTTCTCAAGTACAGAATCAGCTGTATATATCCTAGATTTTTTTCACCTTTCATTTTTCTATCTCTGAGTAATTCTTTAAATTTAGTCTTTCCTCTAAAATGTTTTTTTTTTTTAAATGTGCTTTAAGTAGTCTATGACACTTATATGCACTATAATTTTAGGTGCGCAAATGTCAGTCTCCAGCATGTATAATCATCCTCTCAAAGGATGATCTTGTAATAAGAACATGCTACTGTCAGATGACTTAACTAACTCAGAGTCAAGACCCCAAGGTTAGGGCTGACCTATATTTATGCCTTAAAGGTATGTGAAATGAGAGAACTATCTTTATCTTTTAAATAAACGATAACACTAATAAACATTTAATAATACAAGTAGATAATATTATGGAGGGACTGGCAGCCTAAGAAGTGGAACTTAAAGTGGTTGACCTTTGTTTTTGGTAAGAGATACAATAGGTTCCTCTGTGTCCAAGAGTTCCTCCTTCTGCATCACATTACATTCCTCTAGGAAGGTTAATAGTGCTTGTCATTTATACCTGAGTGTAGACGACATGGCTGCTTTAACTGATGCTGCTTTCCAGCCAGAAACTAAAACTTTATGCTGATGAGGGGTTTTAAGGTCAATGAAAATTATGAAGCAAATTACAAAGGTTCCTTATTCTTCTGCCTGAGCTGACTTTCATTTTCATTATTAGCCAGGAAATTTATGACTTCTTCAAGAGAGTATGAAGCTCAGTTCCTTAGACTATAAATCAAGAAGAGATACAGCACTCACCCAATCTTCATGTTCTCCCAGGGTTCCCGGCCACCAATCCTTGCTCAGGGAGGCTAATATCCCTAAGATATTTGAGGACCTTGGCTAAACCTACCATAAATCTTTTTGGGCTGAAATATTAGGTAGCAGTCCTTGTCCAGCATTCTGCTGCTACTTTCATCATGGAAACTTTTAATCACCTGGACAATTGCCCTTGCTGATAATAAGTAAGCTGTCCTGCCAGGGGTGAGACAACTCTATTCCTAGAGATCACGGGGGTGGGGCAGCGTGCAAAGTAATCATCTGTTGGGTGAGGAAGCACTCTGTGATACAATGCTGTTATCAGGCTCTACTTTCTCTCCCTTCGGATAAATCTACCAGTTAGACATGGGAAGTAAGAGAAGCCTACAATCTTTAGAGATAGGTCAGTGCCTAAAAGAAATAATGCTACTGAGTCATACTCGGAAAACTATGGGACATGGTATGAAGTATAATATTAAAAAGAGTTCAAAGAGATGTTTTTTCCTCATTGATTACTGATTTATTCTTCTGTTATAATGGGGAATAAGAATGACCTTACCAGGGAACCATGACATTATGGGCAAAACTAAGATCAAAATTTCAGGCTCCAGCCTCTCTTATGTGTGTAGTTTATAAATGATGGGGGTTTTCCCCCTGAGAATAAGAATCTCAAGTTGTTTGGCACAGTGACTCTTCTCTGCTGCCACGCAGAGCGGCTGGGATGGCTTTAGGTTATTTAATCTTGACCTGCCATTCTCCATGCAGAATGGAGGTGGTGTTGGCACAGAGTGGGCAGGTGGCTTTGGTTCTGCCTGACTATATAATAGCACTTTGTTTGGTATTAACTCTTTTAAAGAGTTAACTTTACTGTAGCTAGCAGTTATCAAGTATTTTTCCATCCTAAGTCACTGAGGGATCAGTTGTATTCCCATATAAACAGTGAGTCACTACCACAGTAGTTTTCACAGAAAGGGGTCTGTGGGACTTTTATAATACATATAATTATTATAATGTGAGGAGGTATATATGTCATTAGGAAAAAGTCCCTGAGGTGACAATGATCCAACATTACTGCTGAAAACCCCTGGTTTGAATAATCAACAATGACAGATTCTGGGGAAGAGATGAAGATGTAACATGTAAAGATGTAATGGGGTGATGGTATCAAAGATTAGAGAATGTAAGATATCTGTGAGGTGACCAACCCTAAGCTTTGAATGTCAATAGAAAATTTCATTATTTAAGCAAGAATGAACGGTAAGAGGTTGCATCAGATACCTCTGTGAATGTACATCTTTGGGACTGCATATCTCTGAGGTTTGTATGCTCTTTAAGTATTATCTGAAGGAAGTGAGCTCCACTTTAAAGGAGAATTTTTAACTATATGTTTAGATAAGTGCCTGGGCTTGGCAAGGCTCCTTCTCCTTGAGAAGCTAATATTTTAGCAATTATCTAAACCCTGCCAAACATAGCTGGTAGCTTCTCAAGAAAAACGCCACAAGCAGAGCTTTTTCCAGCTGGCAATCCCGGGTAACACAGCTCTCCCTCCCTTTGCTCAGCCCTTGGCTACCCGCCTGCTGCTGCTGCTCTACCACTGACCGTGCACAGTGCTGCAGACGGGCCACAAAGGAGGCTATCAGGGCATGCTCATCGGCCAAGTGACTGCGTATAGGCTGGCTATACTGTAACCTAGAACAACGGAGGCAAAGACAGCAAGCATGACGTAAACACATACAGAGCGAGAAATGAACATGAATTAAAATGGGCAAATTTCAAAGAAATACAGAAAAAAAAATAAATCATGATAAGGAAAACAAAAAGACCACAATGCATAATGGAATATAGTGTTAGACCATAGAGAATACATCTTACAAATACTTTGAACAAAAGCAATCCCTTAGGAGACAACTTTGGCCAACTGGCCCTATCATCTTTGAGGAGAGAAACCAAGGAGGGGTCAGGTGGGCGCCTTGTCCACCAGTCAGGCCAAGTTCTGGGTTCCGTGATGGATGCACCTTTTCGGGAATGTCCTCTGGCAAGAAAACAGGCAGAGAGGGTCTACTAAGTGTCCTCCTAATGCTTTTATAGATTTGTCTACATATAAGGGTTTTCAGTGTTACCTCATGATACCAGTTAAACCTTTTAATTTCTATGAAGATATTGCCTTTAGCATCATTCTACTTTTTATCACACAACTGGTACTTAAAACAAAGTTGCTAGAACTGTATCTCATTGTAAGACAACACTGTATACATTCCCAGCGGGGCACTGCTATAGATATAGGGAAGGTCCTTGAGTACACAATCTTTCATTTTGTTCAAGAAGGGGTGGCTAGAGCAAATCTCAGAAAATTTATTATTTCACTTGGGAATACTTACTTTACATAACCTCAATGTCATTATCACATTTAAAAAATCTAAAAAAAATTTTAGTAACTCACTCCAACTGAAAATTTTCCTGTCTTTAAAAAAAAAAATCCTTTTACAGTTAATATCAAGATCCAAACAAGGTCCACAAACCTTGCATTTGACTGATGTTCTGTTTTTAATCTGTAACAATGCTTCCTTTTCCCTGGTTCTTTTCTGTCATTTATTTGTGAAGAAAACGGGCTATCTTGTAGCATATCCTATATTCTGGATTTAACTGATTGTCGTCTGTGGTGTCATTTACTTTGTTTCTCTATCTTCCATGGTTAGATCTAGATGCTTGATTAAATTTTTTGTTTTTGTTTTGTTTTCGAGAAGTAGCTAGAATCAATCCTAGGTAATATGGTGTACTTATAAATTAAATAGGAATATATATATTGATCAGGAGATTCAAATGTTATTGGTTACATCTCTCCATTATAAAGTCACCCACCAACTTTTCAATTAATAGTTTTAGCATTTACTGATGATTCTTGACTAGATTCATTATTTCATTAGGGGTCGAAAAATGTTGATTTTTCTAATTGTATCATCTTTTCTGCATTTGTTATTTTCCTCTCTATGTTTATCTTGAAATACTGCTCATTTAGGAAAGGTAAAATAAATGACTGATATTATTTAACAAAATTCAGAACAATGAGTTAGTACCCTAGCAAACTCCAATGGTTACCAAGGATTTTTCTCTTTTAGTATCATTATGAACTCATAGATTTTTATGTACCTGATGTGCTTCAGTCCGTTGTAATTATCTTTTTGGTGCTCAAATTGTCCTATCTTTGGCCAGTGGGAGCCCCTGTAACTAGGGACTATGTTCTTCTATGTTCTTCTGACATATCCATTAGATTCTCCTATGTTCTTCTGACATATCCATTAGATCTTATTAGATTCCTTGCTTGGCACAATAAGATGCTCATCTTGTATATAACCTGCCCCATACCTGAAATGCACTATTCGTCCAAGCACTCCAGGTTCCCTTTACTAGGAGAGAGCACTTAGAGACCACAGTCAGGGCTCTAGGGTGCTCATTGTTCCTGGGTTGTCACTGCTTCTAGACCTTTTCCGTGGATAACGCTAGTAAATTTATATATTTTGGAAAGAATAAAGATAAATTCTTTCAGCTCTTTTATGTACTGGCCCATTTTCTTCTAGTTTGCATTGTTTTTAATGAGAAGTCACTGGAAAATCTTATCTTTGTTCCCCTGTAAATAACATCTTTTTTTTCCCTAGGTGCTTTTAATATTTTCTCTTTATCACTGGTTTTGAGCAATTTGATTATAAGTACCTTAGTATAGTTTTCTCTGTTTATCCTGCTTACAGTTTGTTGAGCTTCTTGTATCTGTGGGTTTATAGTTTTCATCAAATTTGTAAAAAATTTATTTGGAAAACTGGAAAAAATGATTTCTTTAAATAATTTTTTCTCCTCTGTTCAACTGCTTGACATTGTCCCACAAGTCACTAAGGCTGTTCGTTTTTCAGCTTTTTTTCTTTCTGTGCTTCGTTCTGGATAGTTTGTATTGCTATGTCTTTAAGTGGACTTTTCTTCTGCAATTTCTGATCTTTTAAGACCATCCATTGAATAGTTCATATCAGGTATTATCCCTTTCAACTCTAAAAGTGATTTTTATTTAAAAAACTTTCTTATTCAAGTAGAACATATATGCGGAAAGTCACAATTACATTTATACTTAGTTCTTTTTTATTCCATTTTTCTCTTATGTTCATATTTTCCTTTATATTTTTTAAAAGTTTATGTTTGTTATTTCTGGCTCTGGTTATATTGACTAATTTTCTCTTAGTTACAAGTCATACTTTCTTGCTTCTTCCTATGTCTTCTAATTTTGTACTGAAATGATGAAAATTGTGACTATTATGCTGTTGAATGTCTGGATTTTGATGTCATCCTCCAAAGAATCTGGTAGTTAATTTACTTGTGGACAGCTTGATCCTTTGAGGTTTGTATTTAAGCTTCATTAGTGCCGATCTACAGCAACCTTATCTAGGGCTATTTTTGTGCTGCTCCTAAGGCGTGGCCTTTCTGGGGTCTTTACTGAATGGTCAAAGCCTTCAATGATGTCTCTCTGCTCTAGCTGAAACTTAACTATGTGAGCTCAGATAGCTCTTCCACTTTCAAATTCCCCAAGAACTGTTCTTTCCCAGGTACTTGTTTCTTTTCTGGTCTTGTGACATCTCATTTATGCAAATACAGCTTAGTTTTCAGCCAAAGACTCAAGGGTCCTCTATGAAGATTTATGAAGATCTTTCTCTGCACACTTCCTCCTCTTTGGTAATTTGCTCGGCAAACTCCAGCCTCCCTAAACTCCAATCTCGTCTTCTTATTCTCAGCAAGACTGTCTTGCTTTGCTTGTATCCTGCAAGGGGGATTGGCAAATGCCTCTCGGCAGAAAGCCTGGACAATCATAGCGCTCTTCTCCTTTGTTTCTCATCCCTCAGAGATCAGTCTTGTCCTATTAACCGTCTAATTTCTGAAAGTACTTGTTACATTCAGACTGGTTTTCTAGTAGTTTACAGTGAGAGAGTTAATCTGATGCCAGTTACTTCACCATGACCAGAGTGGAAGTTCTCTGCAGTAAATCATTTTTATTATACTTTCATAAAGTATTGGTCTACTTCAAACTAGAAATTAAAACAAAAACAAGACTGCTTCTTTATGGAAGACAGAAAAGTAGTGCTACATAACTTTGTAGGCTATTATAAAGGCTTTAGCTTTCACTCTAATATGAGAAGTTACTGGAGGGTTTTCAGCAGAGGTGAAGTATGATATAATTTACATTTTAATAGGATCATTTGCTCTATGGAAGACAAAGTGCCAGAGAGCAGAGGAAAAAGTAGCCAATTAGAAGGCTACTGGAGAGACAAGAGTAGCTAGAAAAATAGTAGTAGCAGTAAAAGTGGTAAGAAACAGCAAGACCTTGGACAGATTTGGATGATGTTTTTGGATAAAGATGGTAAAACAATCTTAACAGTTTAGATGGGAGAAGAATCGTGGGTTCTGACTCGGCAACGAGGATAATGGGACTGCCATTAACTGAGATGGTGACAACTACGGGAGAAGTAGGGTTAGGAGGGAGAGAGAGAGAACTCAGCTTAGAACATGCTAATTGTGTGTATTAAATATTCAACTGAAGGTATTGATTATAAAGAGGATATGAGGTTAGAGCTCAGGGAAAAGGTCTAAGCCAGAAAAATAAATCTGGAAGTTACAGTAGGTAGATAGTATTAAAAGCTATGAGTCTGTCACGAATACAGAGAACAATCTGGCGATGGCCAGAAGGGAGGGAGTGGGGGTCTGGGGGCAAGGGGTGAAGGGTTAAAGAAGGAGAAATCAGTAGTTCATCGACGGTCACGGGGATGGAGAGCAGGGCACAGTGAATACAATCAGCATTAATGTAATGGTTAGGTGGAGGGCCAGAGGAGAGAAAGAGCAATCAGGGAAAACGTTTTATAAACTATATAAATGTCTGATCAATTTACTGTATACTTGAAACTAATAATAAAATAAAACTAAATTAAATTAAATTAAAATTAAAAAAGAAAAAAAAAAGCTATGAGTCTGGATGGGATCACCTACAGTGAGTACGGACTGAGAAGAGAAGTGGTCCCTCTGGTATACTAACATTTCAAGTTCAAAGAGGTATGGGAAAACGAGGAAAGGAGGCTGAGGAGGAGGAGGAGGAAATCCAGAAGGGCACAATACCTGGGGGCAAGTGCATACAGTGTTTCAAGTAGAAGAAAGTGACCATCTGCGTCAAATGCCACTGATAGATCAAGTAATGTTAGTCCTGAGAATTCAACACCGATTAGCACTGAGGAAGTCACTGGTCTCCCGGACAGAAATGGTTTTGGCAGAGTAACAGGAAGTGAAAATCTGACCAGGTGTGTTCCAAAGGGAACTGCAGAACAGAAATTGGATTACGTTTACGACAGAAGCAACAGTTTAGCTGTATGCGAAGACTGCTATTCAGAACCTGTGTTGTTTGCCAGATAATCAGGGATCTAAATCAAAATGAAAAGCATCATAGCAGCCTATAGTAAGGAGATAAGAAACTTAAGCATCCAAGAATTTTCCTGCAACTTTGTTTGGGGTGCAGGTGTTATACTGTTCTACTCACATTCAAAGTTGTACCTGTTTTTTGAGATTTTTTTCATTAATTTTTTTTTATAAAATAATAAATATATAGTGCTGTATATATGCAATACATATATATATGCATGTGTGTGTGTATAAATATATATATAAATATATATATGTATATATATATATGTATGTATGTATAATGTTCCTGTTTATACTAACCTGAGTTAGAATTGCTGAAGGGTTTACCTTAAATGCTTGAATGGAAATGGAATTTAATCCCAACCCAGGAGCAGTTAAAAACTGGAGGTCTGCCCGAGCTCTCTGATGGACTTTGGAAATCTGCCAGCACTGAGGACCTTGCAAGTCCATAAAATTAGGTGTTAATTTTCAATTACTCTGCTTTTCTGTCTTTCGAAAAAAGATTGGAGAAAAAAAGTAATTCCAATGTTGCCTTGGAGAGATTCTCATAAATTCATATAAGCTAGCTGTTTCATGACCAGGCTGAAATCTTCATTAAGTTTTACTTTTCAACCCAACTCTGTTTTTCTCTCATTTCAAAGGAAGAGAATCAGTGGCCTGAGTCCACAAAGCGATAGCCTCTGGCTAGACCAATCTCATTTAGCCTCCTTTCTCAGTGTCCCCAACATCTCTGTTGCTCTCAGTCTAAAAAAACAGCAGAACTGTGGCCTTTGTAATTCTACTGTATTCTGTAGATAACAAGATAAACTCTTTATCTTGGCACTCAGTCAGAAAGCCGTTTTAATACTATTATATTCCAACTCATCTCTTTACTTGGTCATGTCTCTAGAGCTCAGAAATAATGTTTTTACTGTGAGATCCGGCCTTTAAAAACTGCTTTTCCTTCTTGTGAAGTACGTGTTAAAATAAAAAAGTTCTAACCAATATTATCTTGCATGTTCTTAAATTTTCTAGCCATCAATAACTATTCAGAATTAAGTGGCTCTAATATATACCTGTTACTACCCAAATGTGGTGTGACGTCCCCACACAATATATCTTTGTAAACTGAACATAACAGAAAGCATTATTTAACACTTGAGAGAAATAAACATGAGGTGATAGGGAGAAAAAGGGTTTCCTGAAACAAACATATGCAAATGGAGGTGTGATGTAATATACTTACACAGGCAATTTTTTTCAGAACCCACCCAAAAAAGAAGCCTATAGCTATGTGTCTCCTCTATACCTCTACCTTCTCCAGGGACAGCAGACTCCTTCCTTATTGGAGAAGTGACCCGCAGCCATCCTGGGTAGGGCCACCAAACATAAAACCCTTGGGTGGGTAACATGATCCAAGATGGGCCACATAGAACTTTCACTGGAATTTTCGAATTGAAACTAAAAGTTAGGCAATCCGTATAGGGTGGTAAGGTTATGAAATGTGAACACACAGGTCTCAGGGCGATATTCCCTGCCATGTAAAAAAGGTAGCAGTATTAGGGAAGAAAAAGCTGACGTGGAGCATGTTGGGGTCAGGAGAAGAAGAAAAGGAGGGAGACACCTCGATGAGTTAAGAGCTCCCTTGCTCTGAGGCCCAGACACATACAACCTTGCTCTTCCCAGTTCAGTTACAAAAACAAAAACATCTTGTTTTCTTTAAGCTCATTCAAACTGCGTTTCTATCATTTACAGACAAGCATTTTGACTAAAATATAAACGGATACCAGAAGTGGGATGTAACGTGAGTTGAACTAGCTGAGTCAAGTTGAGTGTGGATAGTAACAAAACTCTCCATCCCGGGGCAGGGAAAATACATCATCAGTCTTGCTATATGGCTACAGAGCACGGCAACTGGTTAAATGACAAGCTCCGGGATCCTGGGACTTAGATCTTGTGCCCCTTATGACTGGAGTTCCAGGCACCCTGAGAACAACAACAGGACGCAGGAGTGATTTCTTTAAGTCTTCAGTATGATATTGCGAGAGAGAGAGATGAGTTGTCTGAAAGGCAGCTGCCTCAGCCCACTGAGGGCGAGCTAGGGTTAAGACGACTAGGGTTTGATGGGGGTTGTACTATTCCAGAAACCCCAAACATAAACCTCAACTCTTTGGCAGAGTGGCGTAAGGGCCGTTGCCCAGTGATGCAGACAATCTGAGGCTCTAAGTGCTTCTTGCACAGCCGATCAGCTGCTTCTCCCTTCCAGAGCCTTCTAATTCCCCGGGTTCCCCAGGTGGGCTTTCTTCTGGGCTCCTTGCACTATCAGCTTAGGTTTTTATTCTCTCCAGTTTGTAAACTCAGTTACCACTCATCCACCTGCTTTGCTCGTTCCAAAATGTTGCTATTGTCTCCTCTTCCATTTTTTCTTTGTTCTTGTGGGTTTTCACTTTAAAAACAAAAAAGTCTTGACTGTCATTTTAGTGCATTCCAGGGGGAAATATAGGCAAATGTGGCTTAACATGCTATGTTTTCTGTTACTTCTCTTTTCCTCATTCTCTAAATTACAATTATCCTATTTTTAGATCTCTACTTTTGCATACTGGGTATTTGAGTGTTTCAAACATATCATCCGGTCCATGGTAGAATGGGCTAATAAACCATAAAAAGACCTAGACCTGATCTGGACATAACCTAGATATCTGGGACCCCGCACTGCCTACAGGACAGGTGTGCATGCAGTTGCAGTTCTCTATGGAGAGCTGCATGATGTAAAGGAAGAAAACTCTGGAAATGTGTACGGGAATTGTGTAGGGGGTACGTGGGTGTGTATGTGGGCATGTACACATTTTTGCATACGTCCGCATGCTGGTTAGCAAAACAGTGGTCTGACAAAGACCTCTGTTATTTTTCTTCCCCAGGATCTGTCTCTTCTGTTTTTGATGGTACAGCCTATCACAGACACATAGGATGGGCAGCAGTACAATCCTTGGGGTCTTCTCATCCACAGGAGAAGCACAGTCTCTTGAGTGACGAGGCTGTGGGTGTGTGAGTGAAGCCATCAGCGGTACCGAGCAGTAGGAGGGAAGGAAGCTGGCACACTGAGCGAAGCCAAGAGATGGAGGGCATCCTGGTGGCATTTCAGTAGCTTTTGCGATCCTTCTGCCCTTCCTTTTATGCTTTTGCCTTAAGCTTTATGCTTTATGGTTTGTGCCTTTTTTCCTTTTTTTTTTTTTTTTAACTGGATTAAGAACACATGAGATCTGTCCTCTTAAAATTTTAAGGTACAATAGTGTTAATCAGAACTTTTCCATATTGTTTAACTGGGTTTGTGCTTTTCAAAGTTAAAATGTAATACCTAAAATTAAGAGTTGATATTAATATACTAACAAAGCAAAAAGTTTCATATTGAAGGTTTTTGATGCTGCCATAGTTATACGAAATGCCTACAGAATTGTAAAAGTTTAAATATTTGTAAAGATAAAACTTTAGAAGACATTTTAAAATGTTAGCATCACCTATCGGTCTTGATATACAGTATAACTTAAAATAGAACAATAGTACAGAATATCACATCACAGTTCACATTCTGAATGCTGGGGAAGAGGAGGGACAGAGGCAAACCTCAGAGGAAATCAGATGGGGGGTGGCATTTTAAGCCTCTGTTTTAAAGTTTCAAAAGTTTTTTGTTGTTTGTTTTCAGGTGTGCTATTCTATTTTGATTCTTTCAAAAGAAAGCAATGTAATATTTTCCCAATATTCTTAAAAATTTTATTTTCAATAAAATTTCCAGAAACTATTTAGTCTAAGGCAAAGACAAATTTTCTTTTCAGTTATAAGAAATATCAATATGGAAGTAATAGAATATGATACAGGGCAAATCCCTAGAGTGGAATGTCTCAGGAACATAATTCATAGTGTGTCACATGATAACCAGCGTCTTTGCCATTTATAAGGGTTTCTTCTTTAAAAAGTAATCTTTACATTTAGGATCATTTTGTATGTGGATTAATTTATAATACAGTATTATTTCGATCACTGTGGCTATCCCTATTTTTTTTACTATGTACTGCCTATTGAAAAAGTAGAAACTGGGGTTCTTACATTTTTTCTGCATTTTTATTACGGTGCATGTTCTTATCAGATTCAGTGACTTATGTCTTACATTGAGTGCTAAAGGAAACTTCTTATTTCAGAAGAGTAGCTTTATCCTTCCTTGAGGATTCTCTGCCCCAACAGAGGAAGGCTCTGTTACTGGGATGACACGCTGGCTTTCATCGGACTCTAGAGACACGGGTCTGACGACACTCAGAGGAGGAAAGGAAAACTGGTGAGTCCTTGAGGAAGTAAATAGATTACTAGATGGAAATTTATACTCATTGGAAACTGAGGCCATGAAGAACCAAATCTGTGAATTATGCAATTAATGTCCACGTTACAATCTCATCCTGAATATAAATGAAATCTCCTGAAATTCGAAGGACTATATTATTAGGATGGGAGCACCTTGTTCCTATGTAGCCTCTACTCCAGCAGCTACTCTTCTTGATAAGTCACAGGCTCAATCTTCCTTCTTGGTCTGCTGTGGGCTCTGACTACCTTTGTCTGGAGTTAGTCTCTAGATAGTCTGTGATAACCACCTCTAGGACTAAGTCTTTCTAGAAAGAGGTGCTGGCAGAAATGCTAACTTTAAAATAAAATCTTAATCCAGGCTGTACTATATTATCTGAAACCACTTTCAAAAAATAAGAGACTTTGTGACTGACAATTGCAGCTGGCCACTTACTAGGAAACCTGGGGCTTAATACTGCCACATAAAGCCTAAAGGTTAGTCCTACAGAGGCGACTATGATTATCATTGTTTCTGAGTCTCTTCTTTCAGGCTTCTCAAGCAATACAATACTGTCCAGAAAGAGATACTCCCTCTAAGAGCCTCTAGCAGCTACATTTAGTTGTGATCACTGAATATCTGGTGCCCTTGGTCACTAGGTACTTAGGGCCCCTCAGGGACTCAGGTGACTCAAGTGACAAAACTAATAAATGAAGATGACACAAGTTAAGTGAAACTCTAACAGGTGGCATTGCTAAAACTAACATACGACTTACAAGGGTGCGTCTTTCAATGATCCACCTCGTCTTCCTGGTTTTGAAATGGAAACACGCCTGAGTTGATATTTAGATCCTGGGTCTGGGTCTGAATGCTATGAGTGTTTAACATCAAAACTAAGGACGAAGGCCAGCAAGGTTCGCTGTAATATCTAGGTAGACGGGAGAGGTTTAATTGTTCTGTATTCTTCCAGAAGCTTTCTGTTCCTCCTTGAGAGGGTCTTCTTCATAAATTATTCTGTTTCTTTCACACTTATTCTCTCATTATAGTTTACTTCTTAAATAATGAAAACAGTATCTTAAATTCTCACATAAACCCCACAAGGAAGACACTATTACTGTTCCAATTCTCTAGATAAAAATAGGAGGATACAAATCTTGTTCAGGGTCAGGCAAGAGCCAGGAATCGAATGCAGACAATCTGGGTCATAAGTCTATGCTCTAGTACACCACTCAGCTCTGCCCGAAGCAGCAGCGAGGCCATTTCCCTGCTTCAGCGTTTCAACGAGGCTGTGGGCACGTACTCACCTGGTCCGGGTTTTGAGTCTCCATGTTCACTCTGACTTACTAAGTCCCTAAATCCTCTATTCCAGGGTAGCCCTACAGTTTACTACTTAGCTTTCTTGTAAGGCTATTTTCCAAACTGGCATGATCATAAGAATCACCTGGAATACTTGTTAAAACTAGCTTCTCAGTATCTCAGGATCCGTTGGGTCTGATGTGGTTCCAAGTAGTTGTATTTTTAATAAGTTACCCAGGTGATTCTTCTCATCAATCGAGTTTGGGAAACACGGCTCTATGAGCTTCAGCCAATGGGAACAAATGTAGGTGATTTTAAGAATGATACAGTCCTCACTGAACATCGTGGATTGTTTCTTGGAACTGTGGTGAAACAACGTATAATGAAGCCAATTTGACCATGGGCTAATCTATTTAAACAAGAGTTCAGTTCCTGCAGCATCTCATCAATGTTATAATAAAACGATGTTGAATGAAACGCTACTCTTAGAGGACCAGCTGTATATTATACATTAAGTCAAAGTCTTATTGGGCAGATGACATTTCTGTAGCTGAATTAATCCGAAGCAATCAGTAGATATGGCATGAAGTGGTTTTCTTCAGGAAGGACTTGGGGTGTGGGGTTGGAATGTCTTTGTTGTTGTTGTTTTTTTTTCTTTTTGAGTGATGACTGTTAGAAAGAATTCTTTAATGGTTGTGCCCCTGAGGGAGTTTCTGCCTCGCTCTGGTCTTGGAACAGCTTAAACCAAACAGAAAGTAAGCCATTTTATATAGTTCTTTTAAGTCTTGCCTAAGAGAATTCTGGAGAAAAGTAAATTCAATAAATAGGAGAAAGGAGTACACAGTTCTAGTTCCCTGAAGGACCCTAAAGGAAACTCTTGTATAACTAAGAGAGGGACTTAGGCTTTTCAACTCAAATGTTTATGAATCATATATAGGATGATTAAGGTGAATATAAGGGATTAATTCAATTTACACAGCTTAATCAGCACACAAATCTGCCCTCAGAACCCAAATGCAAAACTGCTGAAATTCATGATCATCAAAATGTTATTTAATGTTAAGAAAAAAAGAAAAAAGAGATCTCAAACATGCCTGATCTACTTTGACACTATGTTCACTGCTTGTCACAAATGCAGTTTCCACCTCAGGCATCACTCAAAAGCAGACTTCTTCAGTTGCTATATTTATGAGTAAGGAAAAAAAAAAGATAAAATGTAGAAAACAACATTAAAAGACAGTCAAAGGAGGAGAAGGCAATCCAGTCCTTTCTGCCCTGTGGAATACTTTGCTTTCAGGCCAGAGGCCTGCCCCCAACTCGGAGCAGAGACTGAGTCACAACCCACACATACCTCTTGGTGGGAGTGGGTACTCCAGAGGACATGTGGCTCACCATGGTGTCATTCATGTTAGTCACAGGGCGAGGAGGACTGAAAGAAAAGACATTTACATTATATTAATGATTACCAACATGACTAGGGGAAATAAATGAAAATGTGATAAGGGCAAAAGCACCAACTATCACTCTTGATAAGCAGAGTGGGACCCACGGGGAGTGGGCTTAGAAATCGATATGTCCAGCCTAAGTAAATTCAACAAGAAGGGTTCTCTCGAGCAAAGACAAGGGACCACAGACCTGTGCTGCGCCAGGAGCAATGAATCATAAACATGCCGCTACCCGATGCACCTTTGGTGCCTTTCGGTTTGTAGTTTTAGTACACAAGAATCAGAGTTCTGCCACTCTGTTAATTTCTCTGCATTTTAGGTGTTTACAGGATTACTAGGTGTTTGGCGTTTATGGTAGATGACAAAAGTCACAGCAGCAACATGCACACTATCCTGAGACTTGGTTAGAGCTTATTTACCTTCCCTCAGATTTAGCTTGTACGCTTTTTACCAAAACAATTAAACTGTTAAATACTAAAATCTTCTATTAATCCTTTACTAGAATCTTAACAATGAACCACATTTCATACCTATATGCTAGTTGAATGCTTTCTTTTAAAACTTAATCCAAATTTCAATTTGAAGGTAAGCGTTTTTGGTAACTTACCTTTAGCTGTTGGTTTTCTGGACTCCAGGTCTATTTCTCCCTCTTGTGAGTCTCTTGAATGAATGAATCCAAACTTATCAAAAAGAATCTATGATTTGGTCTTTCAGCCATTCGTCAATCCCTCTCCCTCCCCACCAGGTTCAGCTACAAAGGGTTTCCGTCTTGCGTTTGAAGCCACATGACGATTGCTAAATATTCCTCCTGAGAAATCTCTTACTTCCTCTCCTAAGAAGTACTTTTCAGAGAAATACCTCCATCGAAATCAGAAAAGTAAAGCAGAAAAATCCTCTCTCATATTTAGGTGTTTGGGGAACGACCTCCGGTTTCTCCTTATGTTTAAGAACTGAGTTAATTATGTAAAATGTTTTTGTGGAGGGTATACTTAACGAGTCTTCGCAAATATTACAGGACAAGAGCCTTTATTATTTTGCAGGTTTCACAGTACATTCAAATAAAGAGTCAAGGGAAATTTTTCAGGTAGAGCCAAGAAACTTAGAGGAAAGGTTGAAAGAAATGGATAGACTGATCTACGTATCTCTATATCTGTCTATCTACCTATATACTTTTTAAAAAATTTATTCATTTTTATTATGGCGACATTGGTTAACAAAAGCCAGTAAGTTCCAAGTATACAATATACTTTTTTAAGAGCCAATTTCATTTTTGGGTAAAGAAATCTTTTTAATGATTTTCCATTTACTGGAGAGAATCAAAGATGGAAAGTAATTTGCAGGGGACAGATTTAAGTCTCTTGACTTGTAAGCCATAGCACTACGCTTGTTACACATCCCTCCTTCTGTGTGACAAGTCCCTAAGTAATATTCAGAATTTGAAGCATGTCTTTCTATGCTAGAATTCAATTTTACATTATTTAGCTTACTACCTATCTTCCAGACAGATATCTAATTTTGCCCAAACTTTCAAGCTTATTAACACTAGCGGCTGTGCTGAGTTATAATCAATTAATGAACTGGTTTAGGTTGATTAACAATGGAAGTGAACACGGAGATTAGCTTAATTTTAGTATTAAATTTACAATTTTGCCACCGGTTCTTTTAAATCAATTGTCCCAATTGAACAAGGAGACAATTCCTATGAAAGAAACAAAGCCAGCCTCATAGCTTTTCATACTTGAGGGCACCAGAATCGTTCTCATCCTGAAAATAGAATGGATTTTGCTTCTTTAATATATTATTAGCAACTCATTTCCAAAATAAGAACACGTTCATGTTGTTTTCAAAAATAATGCTGTTACCTAGTATATTTCAACACTGAAGATACCACTGTATTTAATTTCCTTTCTGATATTCTCAGAGGAAAAACGACAATACAAAAATATTTTTTTACTTCCTTAAACATGGATCCGTGTGATAAAATTTCATGATTTTTAGCATTTTGTTTGATCTGATGCCAGAAAAGTTGTTATTAATAATCATCTTTATCTCTTGGCAAATATGCTCAATTCTTATAACATACATATCAAAGCCTCTTTTCTAATATTCAAAACCAGAAGTAATGATTACATAGTAAGCTGTAAACTAATCGCATCTGCCCCAAATTTCATACCCTTTCTGAACCTCTAACATGTTTTAATAGGGACACAGGTATGTGTTTGCGGTCCAAGATGAAAGAGGCGTTCGCAAACGTAAAGGGGATCTTTACTACAGGATCTACTACTCGACTCCCAACTCATCGTTAAAGCCGATAGCTGACATGCTATCTTAGGAGATGTAATACACCAAAAACGATTTATGGCTTAAAAAAAACAAAAAATCTCCACAGTTCCTGTAAGCATGCTTCCGGGGGTGAAGACTGACAGAAATGTACAAAGCAGAGCTGACGCGACTCATCGGATCGGTTTTGTTGATCCCGTTTAACATTCAGAACCCGCCGCAAACTTGAACATGTATATCTACATTCACGTTCTGTATCCTCCTTTGGTGAAGAACTCAGCAAGGAACCTTTAGGCACTAATGAGTCTTGTGATGCCCACACGGCCACCAACTACCACATGGTCCGGAGATCTGGTGGGGTTCCTTCTTTGTTAGTAAGACATGCCAATTGTTTTGATAAGGAAATCTAAGCAGATGGATGATACAGTTAGGAAGGAACTTGCTACTCAGAAGAGGTAGGTGTAAAAAGAAAGATTGGAGAGAATTTGTTAATTCTGAATCAAAGGAAAAGAGGTATTCTTAGGGGGTGCTTATGTCTAAGAGGTAAGCAAGATTATTTAATCTCGATGACCTAACTATATACTGATGAAGATGGATATGGAGACAAATCACCACAATGCAGAGTAATGCGAGCAGCAATTCAAGTACAAAGTGGTGAGGAGTCACAGAGGGAGAGCAATCGCTCCTGCCTGGAGGAATAAGCGGGGAGAGGAGTCAGGGTGAAGTAACATTACGGAGAGAGTTTTTCAGATAGAGAAAAATGGTTAAGGGCACTCTAGACAGAAGAAACGGCATGGAAAAAGGCAGGGAAATCCAAAAATACATGGCATACTTGGGACTAAATTATTTGGCTAGACTCAAAGGCCCTTCCTTGAAGGGAGTAGCTGAAAAGGCACCTGGAGAGTTAGATTCGGGCCAGGATGTGAATGATGCCTCTTCTATCAAAAGCTAAGAAGTTTGGACTTTATACTATAGTGGGAAAAGCACTCACTGAAAGTTTTTAAGCCAAAGGATGATGTGACTATAGTTGGTTTTTGAAAAGATAACTTTAGGAGCTTTTAGCATGCGGGTTTTAACCAGGGGTGTGCATGGATGGGGATCACCTGGGAAGCTCTCTGTAAGATAAGACATCCAAACTACCCTCAATTTAGTGAATCTGAATCTCTAAGGGCCAGAGGATTCTTTCTAATGTATATTCCCATTTAAAAATCATTTACGCAGAATGGATTTAAGAAGAGGAAGAAATGGAAGCTGAAAGACCAATTATGAGGTTATGACAATTGTCCAGCTCAGTGATGATGAAGGTGGACACTGGTAGTTAAGATGGGGAAGAGAAAAAAGGAAAAATACTATGAGGGTAAAATAGATAAGATGTGGTAACTGATTAAGAACACGGGGTTAGTGAGTAAAGAATAATGGAGATTTTTATCTTGACTACTGGGTGGATAGTGATATCAACATCCAAACTAGGGAACTCAAGAGTAGGAAACAGGTGTTGGA
>NW_006434835.1:15117695-15121661 GCF_000325575.1 Pteropus alecto
AAGTCCCCTGAATAGGTATAGGTAAGTGATATGTAGAAAGCAGCTGGAAATAGAAGAATGGAACCCAGGTGAGACATCATGTTTGAAAATATTTGAGTGTTATCATTTAAATCATAGCCGTTTGAGTATTCCGATCACTATAAAGGTGTGTTTTTACGTGGAGGAGAACATTTGGGGAAATATCCAGTAAGAAGGTAGCTTAGATCAGGGGTCCCTAACCCCTGGGCCACAGATTGTTAGGTCCGTGGCCTATTAGGAACCAGGCCGCACAGCTAGAGGTGAATTGCAGGCAAGCGAGCTTCTGTCTATATTTGCAGCTGCTCCCCAGCACTAGCATCGCCCCCTCAGCTCCACCTCAGATCATCGAGCATTAGATTCTCATAGGAGCACCGGTCCCTGGTGCCAAAAGGTTGGGGACCGCTGGCTTAGATAATGGGTACACAGCATCTGGTTACTGGTTAGACACAACTCCTATTATTAACTAAAAATATTAACTTACTGGTTCAAGTCATTTTCACAATACTTCTCCTACAACTAGACCACTCCAATTCATTCTGGTGGATGCTCTGGAATGTAAACTAACTTGAAATTAAAATAACTATAGAATCTTTCTTAAGGTATTTAAAGTTAGGAATAGAAGTAAGAACTACTACTAAGTGCTATGGGAAAATACCAAGATCGCCTCATCCCATAAATAAAAACATATTTCCAGGGTGTTAAAGAGCTAAATGGAAATGTTTAATTATATAAAAAAGGAAAAAATATGTTTCTATGGACAGTGAGGATGTTCTAAGATCAAAAGCAATTAAAAATTAGGAAGGTAAAGTCCAATTAATTTGAATTATTAAAAAATTAGAAAAGAAAGAAAAAATACAAAGTTGGGGACTATTTCAATAAATGTGACAAAGCAAGAATGAATAATAAGCCTTAATATATAAGGGATTCACACTAGTTCACAAGAAAATTATTACTATTTCAATTAAATGAGTAAAGTAAAAATACGCCTTTAAAAAAGAACTATAAATAACCTTAACATGTTTTAATTATGAAAACAGCAAAGAAATATTTTAAAATTACAGACCACTTTCCCTTAAAAAGTAATTTTTTTAAAGGTAACCCTTAGGGCTGGGAGAGGATTTTCTGACATATGCCCTTAATTACTAGTAGGCAGGAGTTAAAAGTCAAACAAAATTTCTAGAAAGCAATTCAGTAATACGTTCATCAAAGATCTTTAAAAACGTTCAAACATTTTGGCTCAGTAATTCCCTTTCTAGGAATCTGCTCCAAGGAAGAAATCAGAATTGCAAAGATAAGTCTATATTTTAAAATAATTAGGGAACTATTACTTACAGTAGGATAATTTTAGAAGAAACCTAAATGTTCAAATATAAGAGAAAGGAAAAAGTAAACCATGGTAATCTATAATTATAAGATACTGTGCTGTCATTAAAAAAATAATGTTTATGAGGACTTTCTAATTGCACAGGGAAATGCTTAGCATGTGAGAGGTAAAAAAGGGCAAAAGAACTATAATAGCTAACAATTATTGAGTGTTTATAAGTTTATCGGACAGTGTTTAGAGCTTATTTATTTTATCTTCACAATAACCCTAAAAATAAGATAAAATTATTTACACATACACACAGCATGATATCAACTTAAAAATATATAAGCACAAAACAAAATACTTGAAGGAAATGTGTCAAAATGTTGAGAAGTAAAATTATGGGTAACTTCTCCTGCCTCTTGATACTTTTCTATACTTCTCCAAATTTTCCATTTTATTTTTTTCTTATTTTCAGAGAAAAATATGCTTAATGTAAAAAAATGATAAAGTAGAAAAAATTAAAACAGAAACATATAATCTATAATATCACCAAGTTGAATTTCCAAAAGGGAGTCTGTAGTATTTTTGTTATTAAGAAAGAAACTGAAAAGTCTTTTACAAACCTAGAGAGAACTTTGAGACTGTTAGTAGAAGAAAGAATTGTTAAATGGTTTGAGTAAATGCGAAGTTCTGCAACCCCAAAACATCCCTACCACCACCTTCCCAAAAAAGAAAGTAAAGAGAACATTTTAAGTCACTCTACATTATCTCCTCTACTTGACTGTAAGAAATTTGGGTGATTTTTTTTTTAACATTTTACTTCAAGTACCTAGCATACATGAGACAGGAAGTAGGCTTTCAGGAAATATCTGTTGATTATGAGTGAGCACCATGCCATTTAATACACAGAAGTGTAGACTGTGTGAGAAGTAATCTTTCTGTTATATTTAGCTTTGGTGAGACTATTCTCTGAGAATGGAATATTGACATGTTTAGTTGTTATATTTGGTAGGTATGTTTATAGTGTTTGCAGCTACAGCAAGTTTCATCCGTGACTTAGTAATGGAATCAATAGAGTGGAGACTGTCTTTAATAACAATAGCAATATGTGCTAGACTCAATTTGAACATTCCCCATGGATTCACTCAATGAGGTAGATACTATCACCGTCTTTATTTTACAGATGGAGGCACTGGACAGAGGTAATATATCTGAAGTCAGAACCAAATCACAGCAGAAGTGGGATCTGAACCAAGGCAGGATGGCTCTTGAGTCTGTGTTCTTCTTGATCATTATGTTGTGAGTGTCTCTACTACCTTTGATTGCTGTACGTTTAGAAAGACTTACTTAAGACTGTTTAGCCTATAAATTAAAACCAACGGCATAATGATAGATCATAGTTCTTGCCAAGTTGTTTCTTTAGAAAGGTAAAATAATAATTACCTCAGAGTATAGTTTGGGGTGATTTATCCTTTCTCTTATCACATCATTAGAACTGTATTGTAAATGCCTACCTAATCTCAAACCATTTGGCTGCAGCGGTCCCATTTTTAACCAGCCCTAGGCTGCCTCAAGGAATACTAGATGACCTAGATGAACTGTTTCCCTCAAAAACATTCCTCTCATTTATTAGGATGACTTTAAAATCTAATCTTAAAGGTCTTTTGGATTCCTCATCTCAGCCTCTACTTTGAATGAGCAAATTATCGTAGCAGCCAGATTGCTGAAAGGAAAGGGAAAAAAAAGTTTGGCACAGGGCTCAAGAGCAACACTGAGTGTAATTCCTTGTTTGGGGCTTTCTCAGTTGACTCAGATCCAGGAGTAAACATTTTCTGGATAGGACTCTGCAGTTAACCAAGGATGTTGAAAGTATAATATTGTTGTTGTTTAAGCAAACTTTCTACTTAAAACTGTGAGTGAATATAGGGGTACATGAACCAACTCTAAAGCCTGAGAGGACAAGTGAGATCTTAGGCACCTGCAAGGACTGTCACTTTTCCATGAGCCCTTTGACAAACCCTCTTCTGCAGGAAGTCATCCAGATAGGCAGATACTCACCCCTACCCTATACTTCTGAAAGTATTTACTCATTATCTTGCCCTTCTCCCCAGAATATTTTTTAGTTGTAGAGATTAAAATTGCAGTCCTGCGATTCTCTTACCTTGACAGCTATCTGCCAATCACACACTTGGGGACACTTTACCGGATTTTTTAGTCTATATATTACTGTTAGTATGAAAGAGAAAATGATTTTATTATGTCCTAGGCTTTCATTTACTCAATTTTTTTGTATTCCCCACAATGCTTTACACATGATGTACTTAACCATTTTAAATACATTTAACCACTTAAGAATTTTGCAGCCAGCTAGTTTGCCTTCAATCCTAGATACCTGTGTTGCTTCTGAAATTATCTTCCCTACTCATTTTCATCATACTTTATTTATCCTTAAAGTTATACAGATTTCACTATACTTTCAAATAAGTTCAAAATCCACAGTGTAAATGATTTCATTATTTTAACTATCGAACTACTTAGGCCTTCAACATCTTTCAAGCAAGTTGCTCTTTTGCTTCTTCCAAGCCCCTGTTTTCAAATCTTCCCCTAGGTGCCTATCCTGGAATGTCCTTCTTCGTAGA
>NW_006434835.1:15121676-15127211 GCF_000325575.1 Pteropus alecto
TCTCAGGTCTCCTATCAAGGAAAAGTCTCCCAAAATTTCAGTATCTCCATAAAGCCCTTCTGATTGCTACAGGCCCCACTTAAATAAACAAGGGCCATATCAGTACACAAACAAAAACCCATGGCTTATGCATGCCTAGCACTGTTAGGGGCTCTAGGGGTGAAAAAAAGACAAAAACGAGTTGAAGATTGATGTCGCTGTCCACAAGAAGTTTATAATCCAATTAGTCCTCAAAATCGTCAGTCATCTCGACAACAGGCATCTAAGCTTTAGCTTAACATATTACAATTGTAGGTCAATCCGATTTGACAATTATCATTTACAACCAAAAACGTGTGAAATCATTTATAACGAAGACTACAACTTATTTCAAATCACGAATCAAAGACCAGTTCAACAAAATAATATGAAAAACCCTCTGCAGTTAACAGTTACAGGATTATCTCATTCCACTGAGCTTCCCTTTATCATTCCTCATGGATGTTGCATTTTTTACAAAGTGAAGGCAAGACCCTCCACCAGCAAAAAGATCACGACTCACTTTATTGCTGTGGTCTGGAACTGAACCTGCATTATCTCCCAGGTACGCCTAGACAAGACTGGCTCTGTATTTGACATATATTTCTTTAGTCTTAGAACACTGGTGAGGGTTGGGAAAGAAGGGATAATGCATTAACATCTGTTGACTATAAGCATTGAGCAAGATCCTCAGACACATTATCTGAATTCTTGCTACTACCCATGATGGTATTCTTATTTTACAAATAAAGAAATAAAGGTCAAAGAGGATAATTAACATGGTCAAGGTCATAAAACTAGTAAGTGGCAGAACCAGTATTGGAACCCAACTTTACATGGTTCTAAAGCTACAGAATGGATTAAATCCACAGACTCACCATCTTAACCCAGGCATCTCTGTATTGTCCAAATGAATTTTTCAGATTAGAGTTCTCAGGGAAGAATAAATTCTCAAGTTTGAGAAAAACTGCCCTACTTTGACCATTGGCTTCAAGTCTAACTTGAAGTAGCTTAAGAAAAAAAGAAGAGAAATTTACTCAGTATTATAACTCCTCTTTGAAGTCGCAATGAAGCTTCATGAAGGGTGAGGGTGCAGCTAGCTTCCGGGGCCATGGAGCATCATTAGGACACTGGCTGTTATCGTGGCTGAGAACTCATTTTGGGTCAGAGCCTATATAGATCTCACAGCTTTATACGTTTAGCAGGAAACACTTCTGCCTAACATACTGTAGCTTCACCGATGAAGAACAAAATCTCTTTCTCATTCCAATCTGAAATTCCCAGGAAGCACTCAAGACGATCCGCCTCGAGTCATCTGCCCACTGTGGTAGACACTTTGACTAGCAGTCCTCCTAAAACACGGTTAGGATTGAGGGAAGACCAAGTTTTCAAAGAGGAGGATATTGTTCCCAGAAAAAAGGCTGCAGAGCAAATCAACGAGAAATATTCGCTTACTTAAAGATTAACTTTCTTCAAAATAAAAGTGTCGAATGGCAGGGTCCAGGATCCAGGCACTTCTGGATCTCTGCTGGGGTGATCGGCCCAGGTGAACACTGCTTTAAGACAAAGGTGTTTCTCTCTTCAGCATTGTTTCCCCCTTCTTAGTCACTGCCCTCTAAAATTTAGTAGTCTATTCACAGATCCTAACATTGAAACAATATATGATCTAATAAGAATGCCAGCTTATCTAATTATTCCATTATGATAAAAAGAATATATGGGACTTACAATGATCTATAGTAATGACACGCTCTAGCTCTAGTGAAATATTAGGGAGGGCAGATTCTAAGATTTCTTTAATGTCGATAATCTATCAGGCTCTCAAAAAGCACCCCACCTCTAGACAACAGTTAGACAACTGCGGATCGTTTTTATCCTCTTTGAGCAGGGTGACGCTTTGCTGTTTATTTATTTCTATGTACCAGACCAACTATCTCCTGTTACTCCACTGGGTGCCATCGTTATCTGCCAAAGAAAAAAGTTAAACAAACAAAACTGCCTTTTGGAAAACCGTAAGGTTAAAAAAAACCCAAACCATATGGTACTGCAAATACAGTACAAATAACATGTTACACAGACAATGAGGTTTCTCTGACGTCTAAGGAAGTATATGTTACTTTATTGGTCATTTACAATCAATTAACCAACAAGAAAAATTTAAAATTTCCGACAATGATTAATCTGACATTGCGACTCATTCGTGAATGTAAAGAACACCTATCAAGAGACAAATGCGCCTCAATTTCTAATTCTCGCTGTTAAACAGAGCTATTTGTGGTATAAGACTTACAATGAAACATTTCTCAGGAAGGAAAGGTTTACCACAAACATTCTTATACAGAACTTTCACCACCAGACAGCAGCTAGAGATGCTCAGAGGAACCCAGGTATCTGGCTCTAGCTCCGGAAAAGGACAGAATTGTGAAATGAGGCAATAATTATAATTATTTAGTAGTAGTGCTCAGTTTAATATCGTATTGAAAAAGCAGGCAAAGTGTTTTGCAAAACAGATAATAAAAATTAACAGAAATGTACTATTTTATTTTAAAAACCTTCCCACGACGAATCCCTCCTTTATTCTCCTTGTTCATTAAACTTAGCAAGGAAGTTGTCAGTACTCTGTATAGACTTTGATTGCTGTATGTCTAGAAAGATGAGAAAAGATGACAGCTTAAACACTTCGACAAGTTACTGCTCAATAAAATGCATAATGTAATGTCATTTCCTGACCTGTTCACATGGTCGTTGCTGAAATCTGTTTTCAAAAATGGAAACAAGTACATTATCATAGCAGACTGGCTCTCATGTTTTTTACGATTAGCCAGACAGAAAAAGACACAGTTGGCTTCCCCTTTTCATAATAACTGCCTGGAAAGTTCCAGAGACTCTAGCACCCTGCTGAAAATAAACACAATCATCATTAGCCCAGCAGCTCAAGCAGCAAAAATACAAAGACAAGGAAAAACTATCGAACCTTCACATTCTGCAGCAAATGCTTCTTCTTCCTCTATGGATCTGGCATCTAATGCATTTCACTGCTACTGTCTCTAAGGAAACGGAGCAATCGCATGACGAAGAGTCTTCTCTACAAGGTAGTTTATCCCACAGAGCATTTTGGGAAAGAGCAGGTACAAGAGAAGAATTCGTTAGAAGGCAAACACACGTTGGCATTCCATCAGCAAGTCCACCAAGAAGTCGAATGCAGCCAATGACAGGAAGGCAGAAGCCGCAGAGGAGGAATCACTCCTTAGAAGCTTAAAAATGAAACACACTCTCTTGTAATAGAATCCAGTGGCCCAATTAACCCACTCAGCCATTCCATTCTGACGGCGACTTTAAGGAGCATCCCTCCACCTCTTTCCCAGGGCTCTTCCTAATTGCCACCCGCTTGATAAGAACACAGCCTGCAGTACTGTGTCTGCCAAGTGATCTAGGTAGGCGGCGACTGGGAGGTGGGGAGAATTAGTAAAGCTTGATTTTTGTTTTGTTGAAGAGGAGTTAATGGAAACTCAAGTAGAGTGAAAAAAAAAAATAGGACAGTGGTGTCTGTCTACCCTTTACTGCAAAGAGCTCCTTAATTCAGAAAGGCAGCTCATCAGAGGGCAGCTTAAGCAGACAGGTGCACAGTGTGAGCTGCTGAACTGACTCTCAGGGACAACTCTAGCAGGGCATTCACATGATGAGAACGTCCCTGACACTCAGAGTCATCCTGTGGCCTCTTATCTATTTCATTTAGTCAGTAGCTCTTAAATCGATCTGCTCCTGGTCTCCATCTCCACTGCCGTCATCACATTTCAGCCCGTATTTGGCTAGTGTAACTTAAATATTATAAGTTTTCTATTAGTTCATGGGTGTCCAGAGAACCTTTCAGTTGTTACTCATCTAATTTCTCACGGCTATCATCACTTTCCTAAGCATGGCTCTCATGTCGTCATCCTTCCCCAAATCATCAGCTCTCTATTAGTCTCCCAAATTAGGACAAACATCTTCCTCTTGACGGTCATTGCCTACACACACGACAACCTCTGTCTCTCTGTCTTACTTTTCACTACTGCCGTACACTTCCTAAATGTTCTGCGCAAATATGCTACCCTAGTCACACACAGGCCGTGGACCTTCCTGCCACGGTAAAACAGAAACAAAATGAAAACAGAGAGAGTCAAAGTGAAAGCCAGACTAACAACCCAAATGCCTGCAAAGGAATTTCTACCCTTTGCTTAGATAACTAGGTGAAAAAAAGACAACCCAACAAATCAGACAGCTAACCAGTTAATATAAACACTTTGCATCAATAACAAAAACCTAAAGAATCAAATGGATGCAGGTGTTAGAAAGCTTGGCAGAAAATGAAAGAGTTGATTTATATGACATAACAGAAATATAATAAAAACAAAATAGGAGCTCTCAAGGCTATAAACTCTAAGGATATACAAGAGGGAGGACAGCACGGAACGTCAAGGGCAACGTGAACAATAAGGGTAAAATTAACTTCAGGGGAAAAAAACCCTACAGAATGCTTGAGATTGGCACACCTTAATTTTATAATAAAAACACATCAAAGAGGAAGAAGAGGCAGTGGAGAGTGGAAAGAACACCAGTTTGGGAGAATTGGGTTCTTGTTCCAATTCTGGTACTAAGCAGTTTACGTGACCTGGACAATGAAGCCCTTTGTGCCTCAGCTGAACTGATCTGTGAAATGAAGGGGCTGGTTCTAGAACAGTGGTTTTCACATGTTGTCCCCTGAGCATCAAAAGATTCCACGCGGTGCTTCAGTAACCACAGACAAGAGCGAGGGGCTCAGGCCCCCACCTCATTTCAATCAGAGCAGCTCCGCTTCTGCTCCATGTGACCCTCCAGAAAGCAAAATGTTGCACTGCTGTTTAAAAGAGTCTGAAAACCCCTTCCCTTACTACAAGATTTAAATGAGAAGTCTCCGTTATACTCACTCATTGTGTCCTGTTCTTTTCTTTTCTGGTCCTTATCACAGTTTGCAGTTACATATAGTTAGTATTTACTTTTTGATTGGTTTCACTCAAGGGGCTATAAGTTTCGAGAGAGCAGGGCCCACAGGGTCGATTCTACCACTGTGGTTCACACTACGTATCTAACATCGTAACTGGCGCACAGTGGGTGCTCAACAAATATTTATTCAATAATGAAATTTTATGACTTTATTTTCCATTCTACTTAAAAGTGCAAACTGGTGAAGGATTTACTTGAACTTAATTTTAAATGAAAAAAAAAAAAAAAAAAAGTCCTTAACAAGGAATTCAAAGAAGGATTGCTAACAGGCCATTTGGGTTGGCCAAAACTCAAGTGGAAGGGGTAATGACAGCTAAATAATATTCTCAGGAGTATAGCTGAATTCATGAAAGCAGCAGTACTTCTCATATGTATTAAACGCATCAGGCCAAACATGCCTGTTAAATGAGTCTTGGTATTTAATTTCTGGGTCAAAAGAATCTCAAAATAATTTTAAATCCCTTAATATGTTAGGGAGTTTGCCAAGGGAATGAA
>NW_006434835.1:15127222-15128536 GCF_000325575.1 Pteropus alecto
CTCTTTCATTGGATGTGTATCACAGTCTCTACTAACAAAGTCACACAGAGCCCTTTGGAGATGGTGCTATGATGGTGAATTTTAAATCGGCTGAAAAAGCAATCGAGGGACTTCTGGTTCAAGGTGGCATACCAAGCACATGCTGAGAGCTCTCCCTCCAGTACCAAAGAAAAATGATTTAAAGACATAAATTGGTATGTGCGTAGCTGGAACACACACACACACACACAAAGGAAACTCTCTTTAAGCCTAAAAAAATAGTTTCCCCCAAGGAAGAAAATAAATAAGAAGCCATTGTTTGAGCAAGGGCTGGGCTGAGCTGCCATGAGCCAAAGACAATTCTGCAGGCTGCCTGTGAGAAGACCTGAAGAACTTAAATACCTGCCTGCTCAACTCCCCAAAACCCAGAGGAAAAAAAGCATCTATAAAGGTCTTGAAAATAAGTATACTTAATATCCTCAGATACCTAAAGGACAGAACAGCATCCATAAAATGTTCTGAAAAATAACTAATTAGGGATTTAAAAAGTGAAAATCCTAATTATTGAGTTTTAAACAAACTCCACAGATAGGCTGAATACAAGTCCGAATAAAACTAAAGATTGATGGCACATTTTTTTTTTTAAGTTAAGAAAGGCGAAAGCTAAATCCTGGTTTAAAATTTATATCTCAGAGTTCCAGAGAGAAGCAAAGGCAATAGTATCTGAAACAGATAATGGCTGAGAATTTTTCAGAACTGATGGGAGACATGAGCCTATAGAAAGTAAGAATCCTCTGAGCATTAAAACAAATAGAAGTAAAAAAAAAAAAAAAAAAAAAGTGCTCATATCCAGACAGATGACAGCAAAAATTTCAGATTACCAATATTATAAAGAAAATTAGTGTAGCCACTATGGAAAACAGCTTGGAGGTTCCTCAAAAACTTAAGAATAGAATAACCATATGACCCAGCAATCCCTCTTCTGGGTATATACCCCCCAAATTTGAAAACATTTATCTATGAAGATATATGCACCCCGAGGTAGCATTATTCAAGGTGGCCAAGATATGGAAACAACCAAAGCATCCTCTGATAGACGACTGAATGAAGAAGACGTGGTACATATATTCAATAAAATATGACTCAGCCATAAGAAAAGAGGAAATACTACCATTTGTGACAACGTGGATGGATCCTGAGATTACCATGCTAAGCAAAATAAGTCACACAGAAAAAGTTGAGAACCATATGATTTCACTTATACAGGAGATCTAAAACTGAAAGCAACAAACGAACAAGACAAACTCATAGACACAAGCAAAAGTTTAGTGGTTA
>NW_006434835.1:15128554-15135191 GCF_000325575.1 Pteropus alecto
GGGAAAGAGGGGAGCGGGGCATGTAGATAAGGGTAAAGGGGATCATAGATATGGTGACAAAGGAGATTTGACAGTAGGTGGTGAACACACGATGCAATATACAGATGATGTACTACTGAATTATACACGTGAAACCTATATAATTTTATTAAGCGATGTCACCTCAATAAATTTAATTTAAAAAACAATACTTGCTTCTACTCAGGAGCACTAGAAAACTCTAAGAGTTAATAGAGAAATATGAGAAATTCAACAGAAAGGAAGGAGAATCAGATCGTTATCAACAAAACTGGTTACAAAATAATAGAGGAATGATATCTTCAAAGAATGAAGGGAAAACGACTTTTGCTAGATTCTAAATCCAGGCAAATTATCATTCAGTAGTAAGGGTGTACAACAAAGAGACAAGAAAAAGAAATAAATGATATCCAAATTGTAAAGAAACCAGCAAAACTATGTTTATTTGCAGTGACATGATCTCATATATAGAAAACCCTAGAGCTAATAAACAAGTTCAATAAAGTTGCAGGACACAAGTTTAATATAAAAAAATCAGTTGTATTTCTACAAACTAGCAATGAACAATCTGAAAATGAAATTAGAAAAATAATTTCATTTACATTATCATCAAAAAGAATAAAATACTTAGGAATAAATTCAATCAAGAAAATACAAGACTTATACACTGAAAACTATAAAACATCACTGAAAGACATTAAAGAAGATCTAAATAAGTGGAAAGACATTCCATGTTCATGGACCTGAAGATAATATTGTTGCGATAATGATTAATTCCCCAAATTGATCTACAGTTTCCATGAAATCCCTATAAAATCACGGCCGTCTTTTTTTTGCAGAATCTGACAAGAAACAGAAAATAGCCAAAACTATCTTCCAAAAGAATACAGTTGGAGGATACATACTTCCTGATTTCAAACTTACTACAAACCTTTCAAAGTAGCCTAGTTTGCTTTGTGTTCCTAGGTTCAAGAATATTCATAAATTATCCATTTCTCTTTCTAGTTACACAGAATTTCCTAATGAATATCTGAAATTAGTGGCTTTGAAAAGTTTCTGAGTCTAAACACTGCAAGAATTGAGTAACAGATACGAAGGCTTTTTAAGTAGCTATCTAATCAGTATACCTGTCACTGCTTTGAACTCCGGCCACACCCCACGCCTCTGTTTTCGCTGTATATTAGAGTGCCCAGCGTAGAAGTACAGCCGACCATAGTATTCTTACAGCTCCTCCACTCAAGGTCTTCACCGCTTCTCCTCTGATTCCATATAAACATTGAGAAAAATGACAAACGCACAGTCACAGAAAGCTAAAGAACGTTGCTGTGGACTGTGGGCGGAAAGTGACTTTGATGATGTGTTAGAAGGGGTCAAGGGCATTTTTCATTTCAAAGATATTAACCTCTTGGATGCACCAGTACTTTTCCATTTGTAACTTACCCCAGGGTACCCATATCAACAAGACATTTGACTTGCTCCACTTAAAGGTTTACATGTTCAAGTGAGTTTTTGGAGGTCCTTTCTTGGAAAATTCAACTTACATTTGGGGTTGCTTCCCCTATTTTTAAAAAAGAAAAATGTATATGAAAAGTTTGCTGCCAGTTGTATTTCTGCTTATCCGATTGCTCTCCTTCCTCCCATTGCTATTTATAACATTTAAGATCACAATAAATTAGAACTGTAACTTTATTTCACTTCTATGACTCAATTTCATCCAAACTGCATTTTGACATCAGTGTCTCTGTCATCACTACAGGCTCTCTGAGTCATCGCACAGTTCTCAGAGTGCATTGTGGTTATTTCTGTCCAAACTGCTTAGGAATGAGTCCTCTGTATCCAATGCGCTCAATGCAAACTTTACCACAAGCTGCTCCCATAATATTAAGCCAGCTGGCATTTTCATCTATAATCACTTAATGCATTTTTATTTTTTAAATTAAGTTTAATCTTTTCTACATACACAATTAATAAGCCTGCTCTAATGGGAATATGGAGAACACCGCACTCAATAATCTGAGAATCTTTTTAAGCATATGGAGGATGTTTAGAAACATTGGTTAGATATCTGGCCCTGAAAGAGATAAGAAGGGTATTCAGGAAATGGGGTAGTTAAGCTAGGACCTCAGGAGTCAGCTCAGAGGGGCATGGAAGGATATAAAGTTTTAAAAGGGAGAAAGCAGACAGGTCTAACCAAAGCAGAGGCTTTGTACTGCATAAATTTAGCAGCAAAAGATAAGATTCAAAAAGTAAGGTGGGTCTCGATTACACAGGACTTTGAATTCCAGCACGAGGAGTGCCTCCTCAATTCTGTAGGCAGTGGAGTTTGGTAGATTTTTAAATAGGGAAGTAATATGACAAAGGCAGTGATTCAAGAAGATTAATTTGGTAGAAATATGTCAACAGATTTGAGGTTTAAGAAGAATGAAAAGGACTAATTTATTAGGTGTTAAATTCAGGCACTAATCAAAAGTGGGCAATATGAAAACCTATAAAGGTGCTAAAAAATAGTCAGATTATTCTAAATTGCAACCAGATCACAGGATACACATCCTATTAAGAAATCCCACTCAATGAATATAATTCTGAGGCTTGATGTCTGCATGAAATCACTTTATAGGTATACCCTAGGTTTGGCTAGGGAAGAAATGAAGCTCAAAGAAAAACAGATTTCTCCAATATTAAGAATAATTACTTTTTAAGGACTTTTTAAAAAGTAATCATAATGAATTGGAAGATCATGGCTTCCAACCCAATTTTTTTCTGTTTTTTAAAATAATTGAGGTAAAACTGGTATATAACATCATGTAAGTTTCAGGTGTACAACACTATAATTCAGTATCTGTACACACACTACGAAGTGATTACCAAAAGTCTAGTTTCCATCCTTCACCATACAGCTGACCCCCTTTACCTATTCTGCCCCAACCCCAACTCCATTTCCCCTCTGGTAACCACCAATCTGTTCTCTGTACCTATGAGCTTTGTTTTGTTTTGTCTGTTCATTTGTTTTGGTTTTCTTCAGATTCCACATATAAGTAACGATACAGTTGTTTGTCTTTCTCTGTCTGACTTATTTCACATAGCATAATACTGATAAAATCCCAATAAAGTATAGAACTCAGTTAATAATAATATCAATATTGGTTCATTTGTAAAATGTCAACAACAGGGGAAAAAGTACAGGGTTTATGGGAATTCTGTCCTATCTTGGAAAAATTTCTGTAAATTTAATAAAATTCTTCTAAAATAAAGTATTTTGTTAAGTGGGCAAAAGCTCTAAATAGACAGTGATACCAAAGAAGATATATGAATGTCTTTTAAGTACACGAAAAGCTGCTGAAACATCATTGATCAGTGGAGAAATGCAAATGAAAACCGGGATGAGATACCTTGACTCACTAACTAGAATGGCTATAATCCAAAAGCATAACAATACACCAAGTGCTGATGAGGATAGGAAAGAAACTGGAACTCTTGTGTATGGCTCATGGGACTGTAACACGGTACAGTCATTCTCAAAAACAGTCTGGCAGCTTCTTTAAAAGTTAAACATACACTTACCCTATATGACCCAGCAATTCTCCTCCTAGATATCCACCCAAGAGTAATGAAAACATATGTCCACACAAAGACACAAATGTTCATGGCAGCGTTTTTCATAATAGTCAAAAACTGGAAATGTGCCAACTGCACATCAGCTGGTGAAGGAATTAAAAAAATGTGGTCTAGTCATACAATGGGGTATTTTCAGCATTGAAAAAAGGAATGAACTATTGATACTTGCTACAACATGGATAAGCCTCAAAAACATTATGCTAAATGAAAAAACCAGAAACAAAAGACTACATATTATACTATTCTGTTTATATGAAATCTCTAGAAAAGGCAAAACAATAGAAAGAGGAAGTACATCAGTGGTTGCCTTGGGGCCACAGGAGGGAGCCAGGACTGACTACAAATGGGTACGAGGGAACTTTTTTGGATGATGGAAATGTTATAAACTAGATGGTGATAAGGATGCAAAACTATATAAATTTACTAAAAATCATTTAACTGTCACAATGAGGTAGTCTTATGGTTTGCAACTTATACCTCGAGGAAACTGTTTAAAGAAAGAAAAGACAAATCAAAATCGCAATGAGATATTGCATCACGCCCATCAGTGTGACGCCTATAAATAAAAACAAAACAAAAATATAGGGTCTCCAAGAGATATTTGTACATAATAATCTTCATAGCAGTATTATTTGGAACAGCCAAAAGGCAGGAGCAAACCAACTGTCCGTTGACGAAGGAATGGACAAACAAAATGTGTTATAGACATACAATGGAATATTATTCAGTCATAAAGAGGAAATAAATCCTGACACGTGTTATAACATGGATGAACCCTGAGGACATTATGCTAAGGGAAATAAGACAAAAAAAAATGTATGATTCCACTTACATAAGCTATCTAAAATATTCAAATTAATAAAAACAGAAAGTAGAATGGTGGGTACCAGGGGCTTGTGGTAAAAGGGGAGTTGATGTTAATGAATATGTTGTTTCAGATTTGCAAGTTGAGAAAACTCTGGAGGATCAATTTCACGCAACGTAAATATATTTTCCACTACTAAGTTGTACACCTGAAAATGGTTATGATATATTTTACCATAATAAAAAAAGAAAAGAAAACCATGGGATGGTATTTGAGCCATGCTAGATTTGGAGTTTAAAAGCAGAGTGCTTTGTAGCAGCACAGTGAGAAACAGAGTGAGAAAAATCCCAAGGGGAGGGTAGAACTCGGCAAGCCACTCATATACAACCACCTTTCGAGGATTAAGCCTTGGGTTTTTATTGATTAAATAATGCTGTTTCTCCTTACTGCATCATAATCAATCACCACATTTGCTGGTCACCTGACCCCGCCCCCCCCTTTCTCTCTCACACACACACGCACACCCCGAAGTTCAGGCAAAAATCATATCCTATTCCTAAGACTATCTTACATGACACATGACCCTTGGTATCAGCTCCATCTTTCTTTTTAGGGAGACATTACTTCCAGGGCTAGCAGGTGACCTAAGTCCGGAAGAAAATTATTATCTGTGACCTTCAGTCTGAAATGGAGCAAAACACAGACAACACCCGAAGTTGGAATAAGCAAAGCTCAAGGCTCTCAGAGAACCTTGTATTCCTCAGCTGCTAGGTTTTCAAAACTATCTCAGTGAAATACAAGACAAAATTTGGATCAGATGAGTTGTGATCTAAGAGACATAGAGCCTTCACATTCCAGGCTGTAGGAACAGGAGTTATAAAAAACAGCTTTTCTTGTCTCCAAAGGTCAAATTAGATAGACCTGAAAGTTTAGGTGTCTGATGGTCCACTGGTGAGCAAATTATGTCACTATGGCTAGGTTTTTCAAAATTTTTACAGTAAAACATTAGACAGAATTAATATCTGATGAGCTATGATCTAAGAGTCAGAGTGTAATACTTACTTGTTGGAAATAGCTCAAAATTATAACCTTCCAAAACGGGTTCTGTTTCAGGAGACCAAGATACCCAGAATGAATCTGATATTTCCTTCAAGTGACTAGGACATCAGATTCACCTAGTCATCTGGAGGAAAGTATCATCTCGTCAGCCTCCTCAAATAAGACTCTATCCTCAGCACCAAGCAGCACAGAGCCCCAGTCACAACACACGTCAGCAAATACTTGTGTGAAGACAGAAGTTTCAATTCAGACCCATTTATCAATATTATAAATTCTATAACATCCCACAGTTTGGGAATACAGTAAAGCCAATTAATAACTCTCTCAAAAAAAACCAAATTTGATTTATTTAAAAAAAGTTTCAAACAATGAGGACTTTGGTCTGACATGTGACCAGTAGCCAGAACCACCCTTGTCACAAAAGCCATTTCCAACTCTAGATCCATCCATCATTTTAAAAAAAGCGTCACAAAAATGTGCTTTATTAACAAAACCACATAAACAGGAACTTAGACCTGTTTTTTTCATGGGGTTGAAATGGTCTTACACTATTAGTGGTCTAGTGAATTTCTATTGATCTACTTAACGTCATTATGAATAAGAAGAAAACAGACAGAATTTTCCTGTAATAGTACTAAAAAGTTCACAAACACTGAAAGCATCAGATGTTTCAAGCACAGCTGTCTAAAGTTCAAAAAGAAACTGAGGTTGGTATAGAAATAAAACAATAGAGGACAAACACATTTTGGTCAAATCGAAGTAATGCATTATAAGTATTAAACAGGAGAGCAGTTAAAAAAGAACACGAGCCACGTTAAAGTATTATTTTAATTATAATTTTATAATTATACTATAATTTAAGTAATAGTATTTACTTATTATCTAGGTTAATTCTGTTTTGATGCAATGTATAGAGAAAACTGGCTGGCTTGGCTGTTCAAACATGCTATATGTGTATATACGCAGAGATAGCGAGAAACAATAGGAGGGCAGTCTAGTTCCTAGGTAACAAACTATATCCAAATGCTTCAGCAGAAGAAGTTACTAATTAACCTTCATCATTGGGTGGAAAGAGCAACCTGGACCATCAAAGAAGATGAGCATTTGGAAAAAAAAATCTAGAAGCAAAAAGTGCCCTAA
>NW_006434835.1:15135241-15160272 GCF_000325575.1 Pteropus alecto
TTTTTCTATAAAGAGTCACATAGTAAATAGTTTAGGTTTTGAGCGTCATATAATCTTAGTCACAAAGACTCAATTTTGACACTGTAGCCTGAAAGCAGACATAGACAATACATAAATGAAAAAGTATGGCTGTATTCCAATAAAATTTTACCTACAGACATTAAAATTTGAATTTCCTATAATTTTCACAAAATATCCTCTTTTTACTTCACAAAACATTGTTCTCATTTCCCTTTAACCATTTAAAAATATAAGAATCATTCCTAGGTCATGGGCCATTCACAAATAGGTGACAGGCTGTATGTAACCAGTGGGATGTACTTTGCTAAACTCTTTAAAAGACTGGATCAGTCACAGGTGTGTCCAATGGGACACTGGTCATGCTCTTCCTTGATGGAATTCATACCAATAAATACAGTAACCCAACAGCTGTAAGTTTTCTTTCAAAAATAATAACACAAACTGAAAATGTAATGGTGATTAACCACTAATTAAAGAAATCAGATATAAAGACTATGTGGTTAGATAATTAGATTCTAAGCAACAGCAAACTGCTTGAAATTAGGCTAGCAGAAATTCTATCAGAGATAGCAAGAGCTAGAAGTTTTATTAAAATGATGTTTTAATTGATCTCAGAGACTCAGAAGAAAGAAAAGCTGCTGGAGCGCTGATGATAAGTGAATTGGTTTTGTTTGAGATATATTTGAAAAACCTTGTTTACTTAACGTTCTCAACTCACCAAAAAAGGAACATAATGAGCCAATCAAGGAAATATGCCTGACACCTAGTGGAGACTTTAGGTACTACAGGTACACGACCTGTATTATTTTCTGAAGCAAAAAAACAAAACACATAAAAGGGTGGGTGGGTAGGCCATATGACTGCTTATATAAAGCGTGTTTAGTGTCGTTCATTTATTCAAAGTATTTTAAGTGCCTACCATGCTCTGGGCTCTATTTTAGGCACTGGGAGCTCAGGGAAGAACCAGAGTTCCAGCCTTTGTGGAGCTGACATTTTTGTGTGTATGATTTACCTTATTCTGAGGAAAAGACTTTAAAAGTTTAGAATATCATATTGCTAACTTCTTAGAAGCACTCTTAGATACATTATCTTTAAACAGTACCCTGAGTTAATTAAGATGTTTTATGATCACCAGTCTTACAGAAAAGCAAGCTGATGTGTCTTGATTTTTAATCTAGTTTCTCTTCCATCATTTCACACTGCCTCCCTTCTATTTTTCAGCCGCCCAAGTTACAGCTATTCTCTGTTCTCTCTTGATTCTAAAACTAACCACAGGATTCAAACAATGGCTCCATTACTGTATGCTTCTATAATAATTTTATCTGGGTCGGCATGTTAGGAAACTGAGGTGCACTGGAGAGAAGGCTGGGCATGGAGGCAGAAGCCCTGGATACTAGTCCCAACTCCATCACACTGAAGCTGTGTGCCCTTGGGCAGGTCATTCAACCTCACCAAAACTGTTTCCTAATCTGTTTTGGTTAATGATATTTATACTGCAAAGGCTGCTGTGAGGGTTAAGGAGGAGGTGAGCAAAGGGCTCGGAACACTATGGGTGCTCGATAAATATCAACAACGAAAATTTGATTCTCAAATTTGTGAGGATCTAAATAAAATAAATCTCTACTCTGTCAATAACGAAATATAAGCAGTTAACATTACAATATACTTTATCTCATACTTAGTTTCAATTCCTGTCCCAAACCTCTATTGGGGTTTTAATTTGATTTCTGGGTATGCAACGATGGTAAAACCTAAGATTTTTTTATGTTTAGAAACTTTTCTCCATCTCCATTACCATCATGTCACCTGGCCAATGGGAAGAAAAAAAAAGGAAAAAACACGAGCTGGCCTCTTCTTTTTCACCCTTGTCCTATTCCCTATTTCCACACAGTAGCAGTGATTTTATTCTTAATGAAAAATTCAACATGTCCCTCTCCTATCTAAAACTCTTCAGTTTGGATAACGTCCAAGATCTCAGGAGATCTTTGCGTAGCTCTGCGTCCTTCCCTCAGCCCTCTGTCCCAGCTTCCCGTCTGCTGGGAAGGCTCCTCCCTCTGCCCCGCACATGCCTATGCCCTGTGCATCTTTTAGGCATCACTGTACATGTTACTCTTCACAGAAGTCTTTCTCAACCTTCCAATAAGATAAAGACAGACCATAAGGTAAATGCATCTTGTTAGAGAATTACTTTACATATATAGGACAAATATGTGATTTATATAATTTCTCAGAACTTCAAAGTGAGTATCAATTATTAAAGGAAGGAAAAATTAAAAGTTCAACAAAACAGCGTGGTGCCTCATTTGGACCAAATGAATCATATGTGTTCTTATGGCTATTTTACTGGGCTGTCCTCTTTCCTGTTACCTCACCAGCTACACACACACACACACACACACACACACACACACACACAATATCCAGAGACAAGAATTTTTTTTAGACAGAGGTATTTTTATAATCTTGAGGTGAGAACATTATTTTTAAATATGAAAGGGAAGCCAGAAACCATGAAGGAAAAAATTTAACAAATCTGACTTTTAGAGTAAGAAAAATAAAGTTAAGAGACATTGACAAATTCAGAAAAATTCTATAGCATGTTTGACAAAAAATTACCTATTCCAATAAGGAAAAGAAAACTCAGATTAATTTAGTAAGGAGAAGACTGATCAAAAAAGGTGAAAAAGACAAAATGTAAATGGATAAGAAATATATGAAAAAATAGGTAGCTTTATTTCTCATGGAAGAAATGCAAATAAAAACAATTAGAAATCATTCTCACCTATCAGGTTTCCAAAGACTAAAAAGTTTAAAAATACCCCAAACAGGTGAAGATCTAAAGAAGTTGCTGTTCTCATACATATCAGATATAATCTTCCTGCAGGTCTATTTGACAATATGAACTAAAAGCCTTAAAAGGTACATCTCACTGGCCAAGCAAATTCAGCTTCTGGGAACTTATACCAAATAACTAATTGGATATAAGTACAGGTAAGAATAAAAAGTGCAAAAATGTATTCTGCAGCATTGTTTAGTAGCAACAAATTAGAAACAGCCTAAATGCTCTAGAAGAGATATTACATATATAAATTATAACACGTTCATGTGATAGGATAACAAGCGCTATTTAAACCAATAATTTAAAACTATGTTAACTGACATAGAAAGATATGTTCAAATACTGCTTAGTTAAAAGAATGGTTATACAAACAGGAATACCCCACATAAAAATACACATGCATGAGAAAAGACTGGGGGTAAGTGTACACACTAAAAAGGCAATGTAGTTGTCTTTAAGTAACAGGGTTATATAAGTGTTATTTTTCTGAATGTTTTTACAATGGACATGTATTATTTTTAACCACATAAAAATATTTAAAAACTACTCAACACAAAATATGGGCTTATAAGAAGTGTTAGTAGGCACAAAGAGACAGAAATCAGCTTTTCTTTAACTTTATTCTTCTTCACTATAATGTTTACATCTGTAACACTTAGCAACATTTTTGCTAAAAGGGAGAATCTCTCAGAATAAAACTGTGCTTCGGTGACAGATTTTTTATTATCTAAAGGGGGAATGTCCACTTTATTCTGTACTCAGAGAAAGCTTCAGGTTCCAATTCTTAGCTGTCAATCCTAGATTCAATTCCCACTTAAATTTCTAACAGAAACCAGGTATGAGGAAGGCTTTTTTAATAAATAGAGAAGAAGAGACCTGGGGTCAAATTCATCCTGAGACCAGAGAAGTGGAGCCACAGAAGGAATGAATGGTCAGAAATCAGAGATGCCTGGTAACTCTGAAAGAGGGGTGAGGGGCTGCATTAAAATTTTTTTAATTGGTTGAAAGTCTGCCTAAGAAGCACAGCACCTGTCACCTCTTCCACCCCACTCCCCAACACCACACAGCCATCTGACTGCTCTTTTCTAGCCCCAGGAGGAAACCAGAGGTTACTCCGTAAGGAAACTGACCAGACAGTATTTGCACTCAGGCACACCAGGTGGAGGTGGGGGTAGGGGCCTGATATAAAATGGAGACATTAACTAAAAGTCTGCACTAAACCACTGGATTCCCCAACACACTTCTTCTGATCAGGATATACATAACCTTTGACCCAACAGCTGTATCCTGGATGTAAAGAAATTCCTACCCAGTTCCACTGGGGAAACATCTAAGGTATTTACTGCAGCATTACATGTCAGGCAGAGATCCGAATGCAGCCTAGGTGCCCATCACAGGGTTCAGAAGAGACGGGTAAAACGTTGTTCATAACACCATTTAAGTAAATTTTTAAAAAAGACAATACCTACTTTCAAGAACATATACTAGTAAAAAGACACACAAAAGGCAGATGAGAATGGGTAGAAAGGGTGGCTAGAGTGAAATACGTGAATAAAGTTGAATTTTTAAAAATGTGATAAATAGCACAAAATAAAATAGTAGAAAAAGTCTAAATATCACAGTAATGATAATTTTTAAAACTATAACAATATAAATCAATTTGAATTATAATAAATGGCTAGTTATAATGATGATAATATTATGATAATACATTTAAGACAGGTTCTCAGGTCAGATTTTAAAAATCCGGCTTAAAATTTACAAGAAACATAATGAAAACCTAAGGACACAGGTTGAAAGTAAAAGGATGCGAAAAGTTATACCTGGCACATGTCTAGCAAAAGATATCGAAAGATGATACTAGCACATAAAAGAGACTTGAGAGCAAACAGAATTATTAGGAATAAGGACAGTTATTACATAAGAATAAAATTTAATTTCCACGTGAAATGTATAATTTTGAAGAAGTAGATTATAAAAGATTTGAACGATATAATTAACTTGACCTAATGGACTTACAGTCAGTCACTCACTATAAACTCTGCACCAAACAAGCATAATACATGTTGTTTTCGAACTTACTTTAATGAATAAAGAGATGATCATATGCTAGATAATGACTGTCTTAACAAATTTGAAAAAAAAAAACTGAATAATTCAGACCATTTTCAGAGCAAAATGAAATTAACCTAGAAGTTAGTAGCGAAAGGCAACTAGAAAACCCCCACACAGTTGGATTTTAAGAAAGTATACTTCTCAAAGAAATCATAACAGAACTTAGAAAATATTTAGGACTAAACAATAAAAAAAGTGACGTAACAAAACCTAGACACTGCTCAGGTAGTGCTTAGAGAAATTAATAGCCTTGAGTGCTTCTGTTAGGGAAAAGAACCTGAAATGAGTGAGCTAACCATATCTTTAAGGAAGTTAGAAAAAGAGTATCCAAATAAGGTCAAAGAAACTATAACAAAAGAAATAATAAAGACAACGGTGGAAATAAGTAAAATTTAAAACTACAACACATACAATAAAAGAATCATCAAAACCCAAAGTTGGTCCTATGAAAGTCCAATAGATTAGACAAACTTATGGCAAGATTTTTCTAAGAAAAAACAGAGAAAAAAACCACAAATACATGAGAGTAGGAATGAAAAAAGAGACATTAGCACACATACTAGAGATAAAATATTACAAACTTTGTGCCAATACTTTGAAATTTTAAACGAAACTGACAAATTCCTACTAATATGTTACAAAGTGACTCAAATAGAAATAAAAAATGAAAATAGTCTTATAATTGTTTTTTAAAATGGAATTAACTATTAAAAATCTTCCTGTCTACAGCCATGCCGCCCTGAACGTGCCCGATCTTGTCTGATCTTGGAAGCTAAGCAGGGTTGGGCCTGGTTAGTACTTGGATGGGAGACCACCTAGGAATACCAGGTACTACAGGCGTTAATAAATAAATAAAAATAGAAAAAATAAGAATCTTCCCAAAAAGAAGGCTTTAGGCACAGACAGCTTCATTGGTGAGTTTTACCAAAAATTTAAGGAGCAAATAATTTCAATCTTAAACAAGTTCTTCCCAAAAATATAAAAAAGAGACAATGCTCCTAACTTTTTGAAGACAGCAAATTGGGCAAACTTTGTCCTAAAAATAAGACAAAACAAAACAAAACCAAAAAGCCAAGAGAAATTACAGGACAACAAAATTCATAAACGTAGGCAAAATCTAAACAAAATATTAGGAAATGAAATCTACCAGTGTATTAAAAGGAGAGTCAATTTATATTTATTCTAAGAATGCAGGGTTGTTTAAAAATACAATGTAATGCACTGCATTTTAATAGAATACACTCATACGATCATCTTAATTAATGCAGAAAAAGTCTGATAAAATTTGACAACCACTCATGACAAAAAGAAAGCACTCTTAGCAAACTAATAATAAAAGGAAACATCTTTTACCTGATAAACAGTTTCTACAAAGACTACATCAAATACCATACTAAATGAATGCTGAAAGCACTCTCTTTGGGATTAGTAATAACACAAGAATGCCAAGTAAACCACTTCTGTTCAATATTGCACTGGAGTTTCTAGCCAGCATAATAAGACCAAAGGGAAAAAAATACGTGATTAATGCTTAAAAGCATAAAGAGTGGGAGGGAGGAAACAAAGCTATCTCTAGTTGCAGGTGATATAATTATTTATAGAAAATCTAAGAGAATCTGAGTAGAAATTACTAGAATTAACGAGCAAGTTAAGCAAGATGACCAGATAGTGGATTAAAATACAAAACCAGTTTGCATTTCCATACACCAGCAACAAACTGTTAAGACACATAATTCAAAAAAGATACCATTTGCACAACTGTATACACTTGCCAAAACTCACCGAATTGTACACTTAAAGTGAGTGCATTTTATTACAAATAAATTATACCTCAAAAAAATTGTACAAAAAAAGGTACCATTTGTAACAGCAAAAACACATAAAAAAGTACACAAGAATTAATCTAACATATATAAGAGCATTCTAGGAAAAATTACAAAGATTTATTGAAGGGCATAAAAAATATTTAAATAAATGGAAAGATATAACACATTCATGGAATGAAAGACTTAATATTATAAAGATGTCAATTCTCCTCAATCTGATATTTAGATTCAATGAATGGCCAATCAAAATCCAACAAAATTTTATGAGGAACTCAATAAGCCGATTCTAAAATTTACATAAAATAGCAAAGAAAAGACAAGATACTCTTTAAAAAGATTACTTAATCCCTTATCATAAGATAGTGTGATGCTGGCATAGGGATAGACAATTCAACCAAAGGAAGAGAATAAAGAGCCCCGAAACCAGACCACGTATCATCTAGAAACTTCATTTATGACAACGGTGGCATTGGAGGTCAGCGGGGAAATGATGGATTATCCAATAAATGGCTCTGAGAAAAGTTATTATTCAAATGCAAAGGAAGAAAGAGAATTGCATATTCTATACCACACCATACACAAAAATCCACTCCAGATGAATTAAAGACATATGTGAAAGGGACATCTTCAGAACTTTAAAGGGGTAAAAAAAAAAAAGAGAGAGAGAATGACACACACACACACAAACACTACAATGTTGGGGCAGACGGGGACTTTTTTTCGAAGAAAGTAATGGGAAACTGAAAAGAAAACAACAGTCAGAAGTCAATCCAGTTATAAGGTCAACAGGTTTGGTTTTGAGCAATCGATGACGTGTAAGAAAAGTTCCCACTGAACTCTGATGAGAGAAGAAGGGCACAGGGATCACGACACTGGAGCCACACGGAGACAGTCGCAGCACACAGACTGTGTAACCAATGGCGTTGACTGGAAATGCCGTTATCTGGTTGCAACTTTTAGACGCAACCCTTACGAAATCTCAGAAGATTGAGTTATTATCACAGAAGGGAAGAGGAATATTACCAGTTTTGATAATATAAAAGTAATGGGAGAGATGACAGAAGTTAGGAGGAAAAAGGAGAAGGAAGAAGTAGAAGGTACTGATTTTCTCATTTTACACAGTGGAAATGAGAAGACATTATAAGAAATAGAAGTTTAAGAATATTATTTAAAATGACAGGTAACTAACTTAAAAATGGTGACATAATTATGAAAAACTGGGATGGGTTGACATGTAGTTATAAATAAGGTGGGTTCCTTATACCACAAACGGAATTATTCAATAATTTCCAAAACTGGTAAGTCCATAAATGGTGCTCTAAATATATTATTCAGAGATACACTAGTAGATCTAAAATCCAGACAAAATACAGTGAAGTAAAGGAGGATGTGCTGTGCTTCATTTTAAGCTCTTCTGTATCACTGGATTTTTAATCCACACGTCTTGTATAATTTTAATAAATATAAACGTTTTCAAAATAATTAAATGAAAAAAAAGAAAGATCAAGAAAGCTAAGAGATCGTTTAGTCAAAACACCTACCACCAGGTTGGTAAAAGAAAATGAATGTCCACTCCAAAAGAAAAACTTTTAAACACTTGATAGAGACTAATGATCAAAAACCTACCGACTGTATCCAGCAGAGTAAACTTAATATCATCATTTAATTCAGAGTGAAGAGACGGAACAGAGGCTAAAATCTTATTATTCCTTGTTTCTCCTCCTCACTTTCCTTCTTTCTCTATTTCTCTAACTTTTTTGGTCCTCCTAGCTTTCTAGCATGGATAGTCAACTAAAATGTGTGTGTGCGTGTGTGTGTGTGTATAAAATACTAGTTTTGTTTCTAAATAGCCTTATGTTTCCTAATTTCCTTTCAACACAAAGAGCATATCAGGTTGATTTTCATTTCCATATTGTCTAAACTATTTTTAAAATCTCTATGGGCATTACTTCTGTAGAGGAAAAATGATCGCTACCACTGATTGAAGGGAAGAACACACACACAACAAAAGGCAACCTTGCTAAATCCATCACAATCACTCTTCAATGGATTAATGCTTCTGTTGGAGACTGCTATATATTCCTTAGACTTTGGGGCTCAGGAGCTAGGATTCCATGGAGACATTTATGGTGATTTAAAGAGATGAAAGTTTGAAGTCTAAGTTTCCCAAAAGTAAAGTAAAAATCAGAAAGTTAAATGTTCATGCTAGGTGATACTTGGTTTTGATCCAAAAGAATTTAGCAAGGTCTCCATTTCAGTCTCATTCACATCCATATCCAGGTATATACTTACACTATATTTGCAAGGTCAAGTGGTTTCTCTGGTTGCTCGGGAAAAACAGGATGCGGGGGTTCTCTGGTGGGTACACACCCCAAAGATTTACTAATTGCATGGCTCAGCTTCTTTGCAGGGGATTTCTGTGTCAAAGTAGAAAATAAGGAAATAAGAAGTTACATTTCCAAAGAATGAAAAAGAATTTCAAAATAACTTGGTGACAAGAACTGCAGACTACATCTTCTCAAATCCAAACTAAGTTTCATTACAATCAACATTAACGGGTCCTGCAGAAAGGTCCCAAGGTCATGTGTGGTTCCCTTCATTTCTGTGCTTACTCTCTCAACTCTGAACGCAGTCACATTATCAAGTTAATGTGAATTTTCCTTTTGAACATCTCTATGTGACTTTACATAAACTCCTTGATGCTTCTGGATCATTTTTGGTGAGATATTATAGTTAAATCCCTAGTCAAAGTCAGGAATTTTGGGGGGCTAAAATACTAAAAGGCTAAGATAATGCTGAGAGCTTATGACTTTGAATGTTAACAAATTAGCTAAGCCGCATGCCAAAATGTGCATGTTAAGAGAATGTTCCCAAAATAAATGGGAGACAGAACATTTGGTATTAAGGGTCTAGCTATGGACACAGATACAAATGAGTGCACTCACACACACAGGCAGTCGGTATCACACCCGTGACTCTAGTTATGGCATGCTGAAAGCACAAAAACAAGTTGGCACACTAACACATTTCTCTGGAAGGTAGAATGATACATGCCAAACCTAAAGACTACCGCGTTTAAGACTTAATAGCAAATACATACGAAGGTAAACACTATGCCACAATTAAGTTACATAGAACATTCACGATGTAAAAGGGGCTCTTTATAGGATACTGATTTTGTTGTCCACTCAATTCCCTTTAAAATAATACTGTCGTCTGAGATTTTCTTGGCAGGATATTAACTGCAAAAAAAGTTTAAATATTTCATTCTACTGCTCCTGTAGTATATTACCATATATACCACTGTAATTGGAAAACAGAACTTGTTTGCAGCTGTGTACCTCATCGATACCATGTATACACTTAACTTTTATATGCTGCTTGCATATATTTTAACAATAAGCAAAAACCTGTTTGCTTTTAAGACTATATAGGCAAAGTTAGTTAATACCTTATTTATAATAAAGACTAAATAATACCAATTTCTTCAGAAACGTCTTATATTGGCTCCAAATCATCAACCACTATCCCCTACAACACATTAAATTCTGGGAAAAGTCTAAATGTAATCTAATTTCCTGAAAATCACATGAAACTAAACAAAGCAGAAATTCTGAACTTCCCCAACTAGTCTCCATTGCCCCTTTGCCCAATGACTAATATGGCTCTGATTCTTCCTCCTCTAATCCATCATCTGCCCTGCCCCCCAGACAGGTCAGTCTTCTGCTTTACATTTTTCAAAGGCTGATTATCATTTATAGAATAAGATCTAAACAAACGCCATCATGTTCCACAGCTTTCATATCTGGCTCCTTCCTCTCTCCTCACCCTTCACCTCCCACCACACAAATGACAAGCTGCTCAGTTAACGCAACACACTGTGTTCTCTCAGCTCTCTATCTTCTGCTCGTCTCTCAAGACTGGTCGCAAGTCTCCCTTCCTCCGTGGAGACTTACCTCACAGGTCAAAGCCCGCCTTTCCAAGCGACCCACTTACCATGTTTATATTTCCACTGTTACACTTTCCACGCTACACTGCACTTTTCAATTTAGGTGCCTATCTCCCTTAGACTGGTGTTCTTGAAGGGTAGGATCTACATTTTATTCATCTGTGTATTTCCAGAACCTGTCCTACAATGGAATATGTTAGATGAACAAATTATCTGCCTAGATGAATTTTCTAGACTGCTTTCTCCTGACCAAACCCCATATGCTTGATATTTTTTGAGTTATGATACAAGTAGAGGACATCAGAGAATATCTTAATTCGCCTTTACGACTAAACACAACATCTGTCACCCATGTATTAACTTCGTGATTTTTTTTTTGCTATATCTAACAACCGCCTGGGCCATTAATTCATGCAGTCTATGTGAGACAGATTATCATAGACTACTTTAGCTGCACCCTGAGTAATAACAGCCATGAAATCACAGGTTCCATGTGTATATTTTCTAATAAACATTAAAATAACGATATAACTGTTAAAATAACAAACATTTCCCTTTGCACCACCTAATATTCGCTAACAATATGCTTGCTGTGCTTTTGAAAACACTGCTTGAAGTCCAGGTTTAAGACTAGATCCAATTTCAAGTCTCAATAATATAACTATAAAGATAAAATCAATACATCAAAGTCAATTCCAAATACTTAGAGTACATCAAAAGAGGCTTGATACGTATGATGGGAAGGGAAAAATTAGTAATAAATATACAAAGAAATTTGAATATTAAGGAAGGGCTAGGACCAAACCAAAAACTTTAAAAGATAGGTAGGTATTCAATTAGGTTGCCTAAATATGCAAATAAATTATTTTCTCAAAACGATCTCAAAGGGTGGATTATGATATAGACCTGAAGTGAATTTCGATGCAGAGTCAGTTTAGGAGGCAAGAGTAACAAAGGCTGTAATCGAGAGCTTGAAAACTGCTGTTGAGAGCCGAGATGGGGACAGGGACATTACCTTTCTGGCTACCTGGGCCCTGGGACGATGCCCAGGATCTGGCAGTCGGTCACTAAATATATATGGACGTGAAGAAGAGAGGACAAAAAGCAGTCAAGCCTAGGGCCTGGGGTCTCCCACACTTCGTTTAAGCTCCGATGCCAGAGATGCTCCTTGCCATTTCAGTATCTCTCCCCTCACTCCAGCTCTGAAACTGACACCTGCAGAAGCCTTACTCTAGAGAGTTACAACTCCTCCAAACACTCGTAGGCGATAATTTTCAATTTTTGTGCATTTTCAATATGTTAATCTACTTCACTTAACTTCAAAATATTTCTTACCGTCTCTTAAGAATATTACAGGTTACAATTTTTTAAGAATATATCAAAGAGTATATAAAAATATATGTACAGTTTAAAAAGTTATAAAATATATACCACCTACCCACTATTCTGCATGAGAAACAGAACATTTTGAAGCCTCAGTGTGGGCCCTTATCTAATACTGTCCACTCCCACATCTGTTCTCCTCGTAATGTGTCCTGGATTTTGTACTAACCACTTCCTTATTTTAGCAATTATGGCATAAATAATATAAATCACTTGGTACGTTTAAAACTTATATTTTTTCTGCAACTTGCTTCTTTCACTGAAAGTTGTAACAATTCATACATGTTGATGCATGTAACTATAATTCATTCGATTTTTCACTGCTTGATTGTATCTCATTACTTAATTACATCGTAATTTGTACATCCAGTCCATGCTAATGAATGTTTGGGTTTCTATTTCTTTCCCTCGTTCAGAATGCTGCTATGAACTTTCTTGGTGGCCACGTGTAAGAATTTCCTAAGAGTGGAATTACTGGGTCATAAGTTACACACATTCAATGTTACTAGGCACTGCCAGCTGGTTTTCACTCAGCTGTGTGAGAGACTTGCCGACTGTCCACATTCTGGCCAACCCTGGTTATTGTTCAACATTTTAACATTTGCCAATTTGGTGGGTGATAAATAGTATTGTGGTTTTAACTTACGATTCGCTGATTACTAAGAAGGCTGGGCATTTTTTCCTATGTTTATGGGCCATTAGTGTTTTTTCATCTGTGAAATATCTTTTCCTGGCTTTGGCGTGGGTCACACTAGAATGCCTTTCTCTTATTGATTTGTAAGAGTTCTTTACGTTTTTTGTATTTTAACCCTACGGAAGTTATGACTTGTGAACAGCTCCTACTATTTAAAGTTTGTTTGTTACTCTTTTGTTTCTGATGAACAGTCGCTTTTACATATAATGTTAGTCTCAATTTATTAATCATGTCCTTTATATTTTGTATCTTAAGAACTGTTTCCCTCTCTGAAGTAAATCAAAAAGATATTCTCCCTCATTATCTTCTAAAGTGTTATAGTTTGTATCTCTCATATTTCAGTTTCGATCTATTTAGAACTGATTTGTTTGGTAGGTATGGGGAAAGAATCCAGTTTTATTCCATATGGATAATCAATTGTCTCAGGATCTTTTAATAAAGATTCTATCCTTTTCCTAATAGATATTCTTTTTCTGTCCCTGTGCCAGTATCACATGATTTAATCGCTGTAGCTTCCTCTTATCTTTGCAGGTAGCATCAGTGCCCCAAACTTACCTGCTTCTTTAGGAGAGTCCTCATTATTCTTGACCCTTTACACTTCCACTTATATTTTAAAAACAGTTTGTTGTTTACCACAAAAAAAACCCTGTTGGGATTTTGATGGGAACTCATCAAATCTATAGGTAGTTTTGGAAAGAAATGCCATCTTCAAATAATAAACAGTCCTTTCATGCATGTGTTCATCTCATGCATTTAAGCCTTCTTCAATGTCTTTCAATAAAGTTATAAATTCTTTTCCATAAAGAATTTATGCAGCGCTCTTATTTGTTTCTAGTTATTTTACAGATAGATTTTTGTATCCAGCAACCCTGCTCTTCTTTTGTTTTTTGTTTAAGTTGTGGTACAATATACATAAAATTTACCACCTTAATCATTTTAAAGCATACCATTTAGTGGTGTTAGGTACACATACACTGATGTAATGCTAATCTCCAGAACTCTGCATCCTGTAAACTCGAAACTCCATACCTATTCAACAACTCATTCCCTTCCCGAGTCCCTGGCAACCACCAGTCCGCTTTTTGTTTCTATAAATTTTACTACATAAGCATGATACCTCATATAAGCAGCATCATACAGTATTTGTCTTTCCGTGACTGGCTTCTGTTACTCAGCAGCATGTCCTCAAAATTCATCCACGTTGTAGCCTGTGTAAGAATTTCTTTCCTTTTCAAGGCTGAATAATATTCTGTTGTATATATAAAACACATTTTGTTTATCCATTCACCCATCAATGGACACTTGGGTTGCTTCCAAGTTTTAGCTACTGCGAGTGCCATAAACCTGTGTGTACAAATGTGTCTTTGAGACTCTGCTTTCAATTCTTTTGGAAAAATATCCAGAAGTAGAATTGCTGAATCATACAATAATTCTATTTTTAATTTTCTTAGGAGCCTCCATACTATTTTCTATAGTGGCTGCACCATTTTACATTCCACCAACAGTGGGTTCCGATTTTTCCACATCCTTGCCAACACTTGTTACTTTCTGTTTGTTTTACAGTAGCCATCCTAATAGGTATGAGGTGGCATCTCACTGGGGTTTTGATTTGCATTTCCCTAATGATTAGTGATATCAAGTATCTTTTCATATGCTTATTAGCCATGTGCATATCATCTGTGGAGAAATATCTTTCGAGTCCTTTGCCCATTTTTTCATTGGGTTTTTTGTTGTAGTTCTTTATATATTCTGGATATGAACCCCTAATCTGCCATATGATTTGCAAATATTTTCTCCCATTCCATAGATTACCTTTTCACCATGTTGACTGCGCCCTTTGATGCACGGAAGATTTTGATTTTGATGTAGTCCAATTTACCTGTTTTTACTTTAATCTCTGCTCTATTTCAATTCTAATGATCTGGAGATTCAGACTTCCTACACTGACAGTCATCGTCAAATAATGACAATTTTGTTTCCTTTCAATGCAAATACCTTTTATTTCTTTTCCTTGTTTACTATGCTGCTTAGGACTGCCGATACAATGTTGAATAGACATGTTGATAGTAAGCCTTCTTGTTTTGTTTTCAATATTAAAACAAATACTTTTGACATTTCACCAGTAAATACCATGGATACTACCAGTTTTAACAAACATTTCTATATTAGGTTAGGGAAGTTCCTTCTACTACCAGGCTGCTAAGGGGGTGGGTGGGTGTGTGTGTGTGTAAATGATCAGTGAATATCAGGTCATAGTAAATGAGTCTTTTATATGAGTCTTTTGAGATGATTTATGGATTTAATCCATCTATGAATATGCCTAAATTATAATAATCTATCTTTAATTGCTGGAATAAAAATGGTGTGGTCATGATGTATTTATCTTTTGTATACACTGCTGGATTCAGTTTCTTTATATTTTGTTTAGGTTTTATGGTCATTAGAATGGTTTATAAGCTTCCTTTCTTACTGTCCTCATAAGGTTTTGGTACCAAAGTTATTCCAGCCTCAAAAATGAAACTGTAATGATTATTATTTTTTCTAAAATCTGGGAAATTTTATATAACACTGGAATATGTCTTTTCTTCTAATATTCGTTGAAACTCATGTAAAGTCAGTCAGCTCCAGTTGTTTCCTTTGTGTAAAGATTTAAGCTACTAATTCAAATTCTTTAATGATTATACTACTAATTGGATTTTTTATTCCATTTTGAACCAGTTTGGGTAAGCAAGGTTGTTTTAGGAATCCGCTCATTTCAACCAATTTTTCAATAACCAATGTACTGGTTTTCTTGCTCTTGTTGTTACTGATTTCTAAATGAAATGCACTATAGTCAGAGAATATAGTCTGTAGGATACTAATTCTCTTTTGAGGCTTCCTTTATGTGGTTGACTTTTGTGTTTGAAAAGAATGTATAATCATTAATTGTTGTGTATATTCAAATTTTCTACATTCTTTCTTTTTTGTCTAATAATTCTAACAACTGTTTATAGGCGTGTTAAATTACCCATTTTAATAATGTATTTTTCAACTTATGCACCCTTATTTTTAATTCATGTATGTTACAGCAACATTATTAGATGTGTATCTGTGTATAAGTGTTAATTTCATCTTTTTGTCTTTGGTACTTCTGGTTAAATTTTTTTTTTTTTATTGATAAAATATACATAACATAAAATGTACCATTTTAACTTCCCTGGTAAAGATTTTTGCTCTGAAAGCTATTTTCTGAGATTAATACAGTTTCACCAAATTTATTTTGGTTAGTACTTTGCCAAGTATGTCTCTTTTTTTATCCTTAACTTTCAACTCTTGTGTATAGCTTTTTTTGCTGTCCCTCGTAAACAGCAGAGAGTCCAATTTTTTAAAATAGCCATTTGACAACTGTTGCTTTTTATCTGGAAAATTTACTAATTACTAACATATTTTGTCTTTATTTCTATAGCTTATTATATCATTATTTGTTTTATTACTTTATTTGCTTTTACTTAGTCCTTAACTATTTTTTAGGTTTTGTTTTATTTTTATCATTTTATTTTTCCTTGTTTGGCAATTATACTCTTAGAGTCAACTTTCTAGTGGCTTCATTGTTTTTCCCTAAAATTGAAGTAAAGTTGATTAAGAAATTAGTGTCAGGCACCTGATAGGTGTTTTGCACACGTACATAGGCTCATTTAACCCTCCAATAGTCTTGTGAATTAGATGTTAACAGTCTCAATTTTATAGATGCAAAAACTAAAGCTCCCATAACCAGGCCCGGCTTACTTTTTTCACAGTACAACATAGTCCCTCAACAGGTAAAATTACTCAGAGAAAGAACATACAGGGGTTGGGGGAGACTGCCTGGTCAGTGAGACATTCTTGCAAGGCATCAGTCAGAAACAGACTGGGGACTCCAAGTAACCCACAGGGGTCATGAAGGGGAAGCTCAGTTGAGTCAGGGGTGGGGACACAGTTTCCAATTGAGGGCAAACTCCAAGGTAGGGAGTGGCAGGTGACTAGTGTTGTAACACTGCACTGTGTTCCTGTTCTAGGGCTGAAACTTGTAAGATGCTCTGATAAATAAATTTCTTTTGAGCTCGGATGACTGTATTTTCAATCAGCCTCGAGCTAATTCCTTGCACAGCACAGTCTTCAGCTCAGGGTACATGCTGACGGGCCCTGACACTTGGGAGCACAACAGCTTAATGCAATAAACTCAGGACTGGTGCCTCAGAGGCCATTCCTGTCGTGTTCATTTCCAATGACTCTGAGTACATCATTTTGAGCATCAAGCCACCATCTAAGGGATTGCAAGCAGAAACATAAGCCTATTAAATCCTCATACATGTCAGGAACCTTCTCTATTGTAACATGAACACTGACCACAATCTTAACCAGCATCTGTACTCATAGCCTGTAACAAAAACCCTACAACTCTAATCATGCCTCAACTATATTTGTGTCATAACTGATTAGTACTTTAGCTGCATCCTCTTTTAAGCTCGCCAGAATTAGTCATTATTATTATTTTACACACGATGTTTATTTAAATTTGCCCACATTTACCCATTCTACCGTGTACCATTTCTTTTGGTATTCCATTTCTTCCTTACTGCGTCAATTAATTTTTTCCCTAAAGTATGTCCTTAACTAGTTTCTTCAGCAATGGTCTCTTGGTGGCAAATGCATTGAAACTTTTTTCTGAACATATATCTTTATTTCTTCTTTGCTCTTGACTAGATTAGCTAGATACAGAATTCTAGGTTGATCTTTCCATTCTATTCTTCAAATCCTTTAATCACCTTTCACATTTTCCATTTCTCTATACCTGTGTTCAACATTCTGTATCCTGGTTAATTTCTTCTAATCTATCTTTCATTCTCTAATTTTTGCTGTAGCTATCTCTAATTTGCTATTTAACCCCTCTATTGAACTTAACCTTAATATTTTTTATTTCTAGAAATTTAAACTGGTCCTTTCTTCATATTGGATTGTTCCTTTTTTAAATATCGTTCTTCCTAAATTTACTTCTATTCAATTGCACTGGAGGTTCTAGCCAGCATAAGACCAGAAGAAAAAAAAAAAAGTATGATTAATACTTAAAAGCTTAGGGAGTGGGAGGAAGGAAACAAAGCTATCACTATTTGCAGGTGATATAATTACTTATAGAAAATCCAAAAGGATCTGAGTACAAATTACTAGAATTAACGAGCAAGTTAAGCAAGATGACGAGATAGTGGATTAAAATACAAAACCGGTTTGCATTTCCATACACCAGAAACAAACTGTTAAGACACATAATTCAAAAAAGATACCATTTGCACGACTGTATACATTTGCCAAAATTCATCAAATTGTAATTAAAGTGGGTGAATTTTATTACATGTAAATTACATCTCAAAAAAAAAAGTAGGAAAAAAGGCACCATTTGCAACAGCAACAACAGATGTAAAAGTACACAAGAATTAATCTAACATACATAAGACCTTTCTGGGGGAAAATTATAAAGCTTTACTGAAAAATGGAGGATCAGGAAAAGAGGTAATAGCCGAGCTGAATCTTAGAGGCTATAAAGAAGTTGGCGAGAGCAAGCTGGGAGAATGGGGAGGAAGAAAGACAGCTAGAATAGATTGAAAGACATAAAAGTAAGAAAATAGGGTGAAAAAGCAACTGCAAATAGTTCAATACTGTCATAGTGCTGCCTGTGAGTGAAAGATATAAATAAAAGCCCCAAACCGAAGACATAACTGTAAAAGCTTTCAAAACATTACTTCATAAGATTAAACTTCAGTATATTATAAATCATCTCTGGTTTAGAAATTGCTCCTAGCATACATTGAGCAGATAGTTCTCAGGCTCAAATGAAGTAACAGACTGCATGGCAGGATAGCATGAAGAAAGAGAAGTGTGACTAATACTTCAGGTTTGGGCAAACAGAGGGTCTAATCAACTCCAGCAAAAAGAAGCAGAGCCCACGAGCACTATGGAAGTAGATTCACAGGCAGCCTGAGTCCCAGGAATGACTGAGGGTTAGAGAGAGCATGAGGGTTGGAAAATCAAGACGATCTGCCATGTGCTTCTTTGTACAGCAACACTCTGCGGGGCCTGGAACATAACAGGCACTAGACATGTTTACTGAAGGAATACCAGCGCAGAAAGCTTTTCGCCTGGTTTAGACTGACCACTGTATGACTATCACTGGGTACGCAATAACTCCGAAGCCTGTTCCAAATACTGCCACAGGTCAAGGCAGGATCAGAGCCACAGTCAATCAACGTCATACGTGATGCAGACACACCAGTCAGGAACCAATGACAACCATCACTACTATCAGGCAGTGCTCTGAAACAGTGTTTCCCAAACTTGTCCGAAGATAAAAAATTCCTTCGGTACTTGTATAAAAAACAAAACAAAGCAGATTCCTCCGCCTCAACCCAGACCTACTATACGAAATTAAAATTTCCAGAAGAGGTCTGGTACCTTACATATTTAAGCAGCAGCCCAGATGATTCTTTTCAGGCAATTTTTGGAAGCACTTCTCAAAAAGTTCTTGACGACACAAAAAGGTTTTTTTTTTTTTTTTTTTAAAAAAAAGAGTATAACTACTGGAAAATGACCAAGCTGTTTCCTATAGATGATAAAGTTATCTACCTAGAAGTTCAAGAAAATGGACTGAAAAATTACAGTATCATATACTGACAGAAAAGTCAGTGAGACTTTCAGATGGAAATGTCCATGAGACCCCTGAATACATGAGGAGTCTTTATGGAGACAAGAATCCTGGGATGGAATTAAAAAGTGTAGAAACTTATCAGTGTCCGGGGGGTCATCTGAAACCTGAAACTGTAAAAACAGTCAGAGAGGGGGCACTGCGAGAGAAGGAGAGAGCTCAGGAGAGAATGCCAGGGAACAGAACATCTGGTTTATCGTAGGTAATCAAAAAGTTTAATGAATAAACAACACAGGAACGTTTCATAATTGGACATTTTGTAGTCACTAAATAGAGATAAAATGTAATGAATCCACAATACACATGCATTAAATTTATTCAGAGAAACAGTTCTACCCTAAATCTGTGTCTACAGCTCTCAGAAAGTACTAGATCAACAGGCAATAATCACTGGTATATCTGATTAACGTGGAAACAGACAAGCAATTCACACGGCTGGGTCACAGAGAACCCTAATCCTCCCACGCATGGAGGAAAATACACATTCTCCACTTCAGCTCTGGTGGCCACCTGTAAAAATCAAAAAAGATCTAAAGCTGGAGGAATGGCTGTGGCGAAGTGACGACCGCTAGAGGAAACTGCTCATTCGAAGAGCTGCTTGGTTTGGGTGCAGAGCTGCTTGGTTTGGGTGCAGTCATACATGGAAACCTCCTCGTCATCTCTCCGCTCTAAGAAGAATCAGGCTACAGGTGGAAAAGACGCCTTATTGTTTCGTAAACTATGCACCACCACTGTCTTTGGTAGGCATCTGTCTTTTCTAGACAGCTGGGTCCATTTCAGATGGTCTGCCTGCAAACTCAGCACCTTGGCAGCTGTAAATGGGTTCAAGAATCCATAGTGCATACAAGTGCCAGAGTCGAATGGGGGCAATATTCAGGTGCCAAAAAGAGCAATATTTAAAACACCCCAATAACCTATCAAAAATTGCTGACAAACACTGCCAGGACACCTCTAGCCTATTCCTTTTATCTCTAGGATGACCCTGGAAAGTCTATCATTTCAGAGGGAGGGCCTTTCTTGGTCAGTGAGTCAGTGGAGTGGTCAGGTCAGCCGTGGGTCGAGAGAACCTGAGGGCACTTCTCCCCAGGCCTTCACGCCACCACCAGCGGCAGTAGAGAGGAACCCAGAGCTCTGCGCGCTCCTGGCAAGACTCTCTCCCAACCAAGCCTCACAGCAGCAGCACTGTGATCTGCCTTGGAGACTCTCTGGGGCCAGTTCCAGCACAACCTTTCTCAGAGGTCATGCCTGTTTCCTAAGAAATCCCAGACTCCCACTGCATTCTCATTCCCGTAAGGCTCTGTACCTCCCATCACATGACCCCATCTCCCACGAATCCTCAATTCTTGAAACTCTTCTACTTCGTCATGGTCCGCCACTTCCATTTTTAAGGAAGTAAAATCCCTTCCCTAGCTGAGAATGTCTTCTCCGAGTGCAGCTTTCACCTTTTTACTCTGGCTTTCCCCGAAGGCTGGGCTCCCCCTGAAGCCACTAGAAGGGCAACTGCTTTCTCTCTCGCACTCCTCAAACCTCTAGATCTCCAGGTGGGGGAGACGTCCTCCGAGGGCCTCGCTGCCACTCTCAGATCCTTTCCCCTAGTTTTTGATTGACATGTCATCAGACCCAAACCCTAAATAACCCTCTGTAGTGGAGTCCAACAACACTACTGTCATAATTCTTAGTGATTTCAACATCCACGAAGTTGACCTTTTCTATACGCGAGCTGCAGTGGGTTGAATGGTGGCCCCCCGAAAGGTATGTCCACATCCTAAACTCTGGAACCTGAGAATATTACCTTATATGGCAAAAGAGTGAATATTACCTTCTACGGGAAAAAACATGATAAGTTAAGGATCTTGCGAGGAAAAATTTATCCTGGATTTTCTGGCTGGGCCCAAAATATCATCACGTATCTTTATAAGATAGACACACTGAGGAGACGAGAGAAAAGGGGAAGAGGCATTGTGACCAAGGAGGCAAAGGATGAAGTGAAGCAACAAATCAAGGCTGCCAACAGCCACCAGAAGCTGGAGAAGGCCAAGAACGGTATGATGCTTAATTTTACGTCACCTTGCCTAGGCTACAAGGCACCCAGATATTTGGTTAAACATTATTTTGAGTGCTCCTGGGAGGGTGTTTCTGGTTGAGATTAACATACAAATCAGTAGACTGAGTAATACAGATTTCATGGCTGGGCTTCAATCGCTTGAAAACCGGAACAGAACCAAAAGGCTGCTCCTCAGAGAATTCCTCATGCCTGGCTGCCCTGGAACTGGGGCGTGAGCTTTTCCCTGCTTTCGCACTGTCTCTTCTTGGGTCTCAAGCCAACACATCTTGGGACCGGAACTACATTATCAGTTCTCCTGGTTCAAAGGCCTCAGACTCAGACTTACACCTTCAGCTCTCGAGTCCCCAGGTTGCCATCTCACCTTGGGGATCTTGAGACTTGACGGCCTCCACAACTGCATGCGCCAACTCCTGATGACAAATCTCTTTATTGTCATTTATCTCCTCTTGGTCCTGTTTCTCTGGAGAACACTGACTAATACGAATAGATACCACCCTAGAGCCTCGGAAGCAAATGTGGCCCTGTCAGCATCTTGATTTCAAATGTGTGGCATCTAGAGCTGTGAGAAAATAAATTTGTTGTAAACCACCAAGTTTGTGGTAATTTCTTATGACCGCCCTGGAAAACTCACGCACTGGTATTCCCTGAATTCCTCTCCTTCAACAACTCGTCCCCTACTCCACGTGGGCCACCAACTTCACAGTCGCATCCTAGAATATTTTATTGCCCATCAGTGTACAGCATCTAAAATCTCAATTGCAAGCACCCCACTCTCATACCAGCTTGTCTTATTAGCTCACTCCTTGTAGCACCCTGCCTTCGACAGTACTTCAATCCCAGTGGGACCTACGTGCCACTGAGCCTGCCACCTTCGATAGCCCTCATCTCCTTCGCGGACTCATTTCTCTCTGGGCAATCTATATTTCATGGTCCGCTCCTATATTCATTTCTGTGCATCTACATTCCCACCAGCAGTGTACTGGGGTGCCTGTTTCTTCACATCCTATCGGTACTTGTAACAGTCAATCTTTTTTGATTTTAGTCATCCTTGTGGGTGTGAAGTGGCAACTCACTGTGGTTTTGATTAGACATTTCTCTAATGACTAATGACGTTGGGCATCTTTTCACGTGCGTATTGGCCATTTGTATTACCTTCTTCGGAGAAATGTCTATTCGGATTCTTTGCCAATTTTTCCCCCAAAGTTAATTTACATTTTTTTTTTATTATGGTAAGAAATATATGACATAAAATGTACCATCTTCACTATTTTTAAATGTACAATTCAGCTGTGTTAAGCATATTCATTTTGTGACCAGATCTCCTGAACGTTTAAATTTGGCAAATCTGAAACTTTATACCGATAAAACAACTCCCCTTCATTTCCTCCTGACCCCAGCTCCTGGTAACCACCATCCTACTTATCCTTTGCCTATATTTAAATCACGTTATTTGGTGGGTTTTTGTTGTTGTTGTTGTTTTGCTGTTGCTGAGTTGTGAGAGTTTTTTATAATTCTGGATACAAGTTCTGTATCGGATATATGATTTGAAAATATTTTCTCCTTTTCACTTTCTTGATGGAATCCTTTGAAGCACCAAAGTTTTTAATTTTGATGAAGTCAAATTTATCTGTTTTTCTTCTGCTGCTCCTGCTTCTAAGAAGGTGCTGTATACCCCAAGGTCACAAAGATTTATACTTATGTTTTGTTCTAAGAGTTTTCTGACAAAAAGGTAAGTCAACAATCTTAATTGTCTAGCACAACATAATTTACTCTGACTCCTTAAAGGAAATGGTTTAATATCACTAATGCTCAAACAACCACACTGGACATATATGAGTCGCCTATTAACATTTATTTAAAAAAAAGAAGAAGAAGAAGAAAGAAGATGAACAGAAATGGTTAAACAAGCCCTCTCATTTCCTCGTCTATAGTAGATTTTAAAGAAAAGGATGAGTAACTCTGTTTAGAGGTGCAGTCTGCCATCTGCTGGGAAGAAAGGTGAAATTTTCATAGCATCAACTGAGTATATAACTACCTCCACTGAGGCACTCTACTGTGTTTCGTTCTCTCTCTCTCTCTCTCTCGTCTCTCTCTCTCTCTCTCTCGTCTCTCTCTCTCTCTCTCTCGTCTCTCTCTCTCTCTCTCTCGTCTCTCTCTCTCTCTCTCTCGTCTCTCTCTCTCTCTGTCTGTCTCTCTCTCTCTCTGCCTGCCATAGATTAACCAAGTGGGAATTGGTCACAGTTCTCTTGGTAAAGTCAAGGCCAGGTTAAGCAGAGATCCGAAGGTGAGGTCTAGGGGCAGGGAATGGAAGTAGGCTTCCTTATTTCCAGCTTCTTTGCATATCAAGAAAGGGCTAAGAGTTGTGTATTTTTACCATAATTAGTAGAAAGGAAAGAAGGAAGTGGGGTTAACCGGGTCGCCTTCCCTGCAGGACCCCACCAGGGTGCTCTCTGTCCTCACTTCTCTCCCAATCAGACTGGGTGGGTTTAAAGAAGGAATGAACATGCCTGGCTCAGCCTCTCCTTCTCCTTTGTTCCCTGGAATCTGTGAACTCCACAGAGCACATATTCTCCCTGCTCCCAGAGCCACAAGCTTCAAGGCTCTACTCCCTTCCGGGCAGGCCCACACTGGGTGCAGGTATATTCAGTTCGGGGGTTACTAGCAAGTCCGATTGTTTTCCTCACAATCAAAACCGCTTTCTCGAACAGACTGCCATCTTCCTAACTCCTGGCTGCAATCATGGGTGGGGAAAAATGAAGTGGAGTTAGCTGGGTTTTCTAAAATCTTAATAAGAACTACTATTAGAAAAAAAGTTAGAAGTAGATATCCATTGACAGAGTTGTCTACACTCACTGTCTCCATCTCTCTCTTCTTTCCCTCCTGAACCCACTTTAATCAGGTGTTTGCCCCCGCCACAGGTGATCCTCACATTATGAGACAAAGGGTCAGTTCTTGGTCCTCTTACTTAAGTATCAGCAGCACTGGGCACAGCTGATCACTTCGTCCTCCTCGAAATACTGTCTTCACTTTTTTCCACAACAGCACAGTCTCCTGGTTTGCCCCCCTTTCCTGGGTGAGGCTCGTCCTCTTCTCCTGGGTCTCTCAATACTGGAAAACTCCAGGGGTCGGCTCTTTTCTTCTTTTCTTTCCCGTCTTCACTCACTCACTTGGTGGCACTGTCTAGTCTTGTGGCTTTAAATGTCACCTATATGCCAATAACTCCCAAGCTGATATTTCTATCTCAAACATGTCTCTTGAAATCGAGATCCACATACAACGGTCTATTCAACGACTCCATGTGGACATCCAATAAGCAACTTAAATTCCACATTTCCAAAACTGAGCCCTTGATCCTAACATCTACATATGCTCCATTCATGGCCTTCTCAATCTCAAATGATGACATTTCCATCTTCCTAGTTGCTTA
>NW_006434835.1:15160292-15174676 GCF_000325575.1 Pteropus alecto
CCCCCTCCCAAAGCCACATCCCCCCCGTCAGGCCGATTTATAACACATGTCCTAATTCGACCCCTTTTACCACCTCTACAAATATTACCCCTTCTTGTTTTAATTATTGTAATCATTTCTCCTTAGCAGTCGCTCGGCTTCTATCTTTTCCTTCCAGTCTACTCTTTACATGGCATCCAGACTGCTCATTTTAAAATATAAATCAAGGCATGATATTCTTCTGTTCGAAATCCTCTGAAGACGCCTCATGTCATTCAGAGCGAACGCCAAATGGCCAACAGGCCCTCAGTGAGTCTTTGATCTCCTCACCTACAGTCTTCCCGCTGCTCACGGCATTCTGGCTTCTTTGCTGTTCCCGGAACTCAAAGGCACACTCCTGCCCTGGGGCCTTAATGCTCAGCTCTTCGGATGTCTGCTGGCAGCTATCTGAGACTTTGCCTATCTGACTGCCCAGCCCTACTGCTGACTCTGCTTTCTGATTTCTTGCACACGTGAGAGTCCGATGCAGACTGGCAGGTGGAGGGGCTCTGGGCCATCTGTGCAGGTGCCCAGCCTCCTTTCGTCTAAGGGCTTCTGCCTTTGCTCGTTTCTTTGGAGACATTTCCATTTGGCCAACGTATAGGGGCAGTGAGAAGGGTTAAGACAGAGCAAGTGAAGAAAGCACATCTGTTTCAACGGCCTTGACCCAGAAGTAACACAGCTCACTTCCAAACAAATTCCATTGGTGATAACTAATCATATGGCTCCATCTGGCAGCAAGGAGGATGGGCTACATAATCTCGTTATACATGCCCAAGAGGAAAAGGAAAATTTAGATATTAGTGAGTACTCCTAATCGTTAAATATCTTTTTGCTTCCTTTCCCTAAATATAAAACACTCTCAAACCCCTCCTACCCCCATCCCCGAAAGAAAACCTGAAGTCCTATTCAGTCGGTGCACCTAATTACGAGTCCTGGGTATGGCACAGTCTTCTTCATCAAGACCACATGTAGCTCCTTATAATGCAATCTATGAACTAAAAAGGCAAATTATCTGCACCCTCCCTCCCTAGTCTCAATATAAAATGGTAGAGTAGGAACAGAGGGTCTTCCTTATCCAATATCTTGGCCAAGTAGGCTCTAGCATGCCCTCCTATACAACCCATCTCCTACCAGAGCAAGTTCCGGGTCTTTAAAAAGTGGGTCGTCAGCTCAAGCTGTCAATGGCTCGTTCAGTCCAGGCTCGTGGTTCTTGCCAACATAATTCCCCCCAAAACTCAGTAGGCTTCGATATATTTGTTCCCAGTCAGTTCCATGTGCCAGTAATGACACACAAAGTTCTTTCCTAGAGATAATCCTCAAGCCTGGTTGATGTATGTCTTTCCCTCCATGCCTCTTGCTTTCAACTTACAGAAGCCAACTGGAGGCCCCGTGAAACAACAGGCCAGTAGTTTCCGACTTTGACTACACGACAGAACCACTGGGGGAGCTTTCAAAACCTGTCTGTGTCCAGGTTTCATGTCCCCTGAATCCATGAAATCGGAAGCTACATAGGTGGGACAAAGGTGATTTTGATGAGCCGCCAAGAACAAAAAGCTATACCCTTAATCTGGTCTTTGCCACAGGACTAAGCCACTGTTTTCAACCGAGAAAGTTTGCTAGGCCTTTGTCGCTCAAACCCTGCCTCAACTCATTGCTTGCTCACTGGGGTCTAGAAGCAGTCTGTTTTTCCTTTCACTGTCTCATGGGTCAGAATTTTCTCTGTTTCCTTTCATTTTTTTTGCTTGACAACTAGCAAATTCCTTCATAAGCACATTTCTTTCTTGCGATACCTTATCAATAACACTCAACTCACACTCTAACCTAGATTTTTTTTCTATACAAAAGGCAAATGAATGGATTGATGACTAAAAGAATAATGAACCAGGCTGCATAGTTACTTAGATAAAATATTAAACAAAAACTTTTGGAAAAACTGAAATAAACTTCTAAGCACCAATACTACACGTAATAAATCTACAATGCAAATTCATATATGAGCTGGTTAAATGCACACTAAATTTACCTACTGTGAACACAGAAAAACATTTATTCAAAATATTAGCACAAACACAGTGAACAATCTTCAAAGAACTTATTATTAAATTGATCACCCATCTTTTTGTTAGGTGGAAACTTCTTTATCCACATCTTTCTCAAAGAGCAAGAGCATTGAACATACAGTCTTAATCTTGAAAACAAGTTACACACACACAGACACACACACACAGACACACACACACACACAGCTAGAAGACCTTACCAGTATGCATCTACCATATAATGCATATGCCCATCAAAATTCAGAACTAATATATTGATGATACCAGCTTCAAAATTATGCATGCTGATAATACTTGCTTCTTCTTAAAATCTTAAGTCATTGTAACAAAAATGAATTAATAAAATTGAAAAAATAACAAAGCTGAAATAAAAATAACAACAAATGGGGATGACTTCTTCACAAGAGTGTTGTAAGAATCAAGTAGAAATACAAGAATTCACTTTTGATTTATGTACTCTGTGTTATAGCTCAATGAAAAAATTCAACATGGTATATGAAAAATTGCTTTGTAAACCATAAAGCAATATTCAAAGTTACTTATCTTTAAATAAATGTAAAATCCCATTCCTAAAAGGGTTATAAATGAGCTAAATGAGTAATTTCAAACAAAGGTGAACAAGAAGTTCCTTATTCTCCTGGCCCCAACACCTAGAATAAGAATTTTCAGTAGAAATATCCTGGAAGGAGGGGTCAAATATGTGGTGACAGAAAGAAATCTAACTATGGGAGGTGAACACACAGTGTAAATATATATATGCTTTACTGTTAAAGTGTACAGCTGAAACTTACTGGATTCCGTTAACTAATGTCACCAATAAATAAATAAATACATATACACATACATACATACATAAGAAACATCCCAGGAAATTCAATCATTACAGAAGATTATAAAGCAAAGAGCTAGACTGTAAACAAAAAATATTAACAAATCAAGGAACACAGTGGGATACTTGTACTTTAGGAAAGAGAAAAATAACAATTGAAAAATCTATAAAGTCTCTCTATCCAGTGAAAAAAAGAAGAAACTGTTGGGTTTCATTTTTCTCCTTTGCTTGTTTAAACATTTTTAAATAACTCCTCAACCAAAACATATTGGAATTTACAACACAACAAGACCCAAGATAGGGTCTTATGGTTAACTGTAACTGAAAATCTATCTAGTTAAAAATAAATTATCTCTAACACATTGTCAGAGGTGTAGGAAGTAAAGTGTACACTTGGGTTGAAGTTTGTTCTTTTTTTAAAATACTAATTACTGATATGAACTTATTTGCTTTTTTCTTTGTTCAATTTTAAGGCTAAGTAGAAAACAAACAAACAAAAACCTGGTCATTAAAGTTTTCTAATACTTACAGTCCAGTAGACCAGGCTTAAGAACCCAGATCCTGAATTATACTTATAACCCTATATATTTTTCTACCCGTTAGCAAACCAACCAACCAACAAACGAAACTAGAAGAAAAGATTTTAAAACAAGGATATATCAACTTTTTGAAAATAAAAGTATGGCATTTAAAAAAACTCTGGAAATAAAATGAAAGAACAAAAGAAAAATGGGCTTACGTTAAGCTTGTTACATAATTATAAACACCACACAAAAATCAGACACGTCTGAAAGTAAGAACACCAATGTGGCAATTGTAAAATACAGTATTTCCCCAACCTTGGAGAGGCAAAAATTTAACTTTTATTTCATGCAGCTTCCTTTGCAACATTTAAAGCCTATAAACATGAAGAAAATTTCCTTGAAAAAAAGAACTTTAAATCTTACTTAAAGCTCAGCGAGTAAGCATTTAGAGGGATACCTTGCACAATTTTAAAATAAGAAGAAACCCACTTTTCACTCTGGAAAGGGAGCATTGTAACATTCCATTTCACTGCATAACAGGGACCATTTCAAGTGTAATAATGTCTCCATTTCTGGAACTTTTAAAATTCTGCTTTTAAAATCAAGCGATGAGGCCTAACATGTTTGCAAACCCGGTATTAAGATTTTATTACACCACATCCTTATTTGTAGGCCTCCATCCGGAAGCAAGCCTACAGTGCTGTTACTGATGAAACAGATTAACAGCTGGGGACACAGACTGAAACACAAAGCAGTTACCCAAGAGGAATGCTCCTTCATCTGGTGTTGGTTGCTGTGAGGGCCACTGGCATGGCCACGCCAAAAGCAATTTTGGCAGAGCTGGTAGTTGTGGCACTGCTGGCATCGGTACCGGAAACCCATCATACTCTCGCACCGGCAGTAGGAGCACTCCACGGGATGGAAAACTTATGGGAGGGAGAGAAAACAGCGCAGAGTGAATGGCAGGGGAGAAAGGGTGGGACAGCAAGGAGAAAGAACTAATTTTCATTTGCGAAGAAAGTCAATGCAGTGGAAAACCAAACGTAATGTTAAAAAGCAAAGGTGAAAACAAACTGAGAACTGAAGATTCCAAACTGTCTCTTATTTGGTTAATTGAAGCAAAAAATTAGAAAAAAATATTTCCAACTTAGAATCCTACATTCCAATCCACCTTAGAAAACAGCCAATTTCTTTCCAATGAAACTCATGTTTCTCAAAATTTAGGTATACGAGTAAGGAGGAGAGAGAAGCCTTCACTCCAAGATTTCCGCACTCAAAATTCCAAACCTAGACATTTTTTAAAGAGATGTATCCCTGTTAGTTGTACGTATGTTTTCTTGACTAACATAAAACCTAGGAGAGTCAGGACGATGTAGTACGTATCCTCGTTACCTGCAAATGACCTTACACGTGACCTTGTGCTGAAGGCCTGCAAATGTTTGCTGAATTAAATCCTACCACATACTTAGGCGTAAATAGTAACTAGTAAAAAGTAAGGTTATACATAGTAAAATAGTTTTAGGTAAGAACTCTAGTAACGGCGTAAAATAAAGTAATCCAGACCAACGAAGAGACAATGATTTGGAGGAAGGGAAGTTCAGTGACCTGCCGCTCCACCTCACATGGCCTCTTCCCTGTGGAAAAGTGGCACGTGGCGGTCAGGAGTCACAGAGACTAGCAAAATTCTCTTAACAGCCTGAGAGTCTAGTTCACTGAGTGGGAAGAGGGTAACACACAACTGTGTATTATAGATTTTTATTTATACTTTCAAATGTTGGTAGGTAGTTGTCTCCTCTGGCAATTTAATTCTGAACACAAGAAACGGAAGTTGAGAGGAAAGATGGATATAGTATTCCAATCTTCATCTGAAGGACTCTTTCTAGCATTATGTGTGCAAAGCCGATCTTACATCAATTAGAGAGATTTTTAGTCCTGCTTCCAAAAATGTGTGTCGACTAGGAAATCAAGACTATAACGGTGAGCATTAGGTGAGGAAAACAATATAACGAGATCACTAAAAGACTAAAAAACGGTAAAACAAGAACGAGAAATTGAAAGGAAATACTTCCTCTAAGAAATTCAAGCTTTTGTCATCAAAAAGTTTCTAAGGAATCATGTATGTGCTAAAAAAGGAGTCTGCTCCAGATTAAAGCTATACAACCTAGCAGAGTTATGACAAAGAAATATTCCCAAATCAATCTGAGTTAACAATGCAGTCGACAGCGGTGCAGCCACTAATTATAATTCCATATAATAATCCTGGGTTAATAGTAAATGATATATGTTCATTAATGTTAAATATTTAAATAGATTCTGATAATTCTAGTTGAACATGTATGTCAATGTGATTTTTCTTCTCTTCTAAACCAGCAAAGAGCCACTGCTTACATTAGTCAGTGGAATCTGTGGCTTGTGGGAAACACAGAGAACCAGAAAGAGAAAAGGATCAACATGTGTGCTGGGTCCATTATAAATAAGATCAGGTTTTGGTAAAAGCATTTTTTTGGAAGAGTTCATAATGTAGTTATCTACTGATATACCATACATTTGGATTAGTAAACCAGTATAAAAAATGCAACTTTTGCTTATGCAAATAAATATCTGCCCTTAAAATAGTAATATCAATACGATTCAAGTGATGAATTTCATAGAAAGAGCCCCAACAACAAAAAAACTAGAAATACCATAATTTTAGAATGTTTCCTGCCATAAAAATTAAGATATATAGATAGATGTTCATGTGATACATAACATGTTTTAATTCTAGATAACTCAATGATTTCAGAATATTTCTGTCTCTGAGAAAAATGATATCACTATGTAAGAATGCAATAAATAATACGCCACATACGAAGTCGTGAAAATGTTTATATGGACAACAATACATGCTGACAAAGGCGATTTTCTCTACTTGGTAAAGCAGATACAAAATGATTTTATGAAAATGAACTGGATATGAAACTACTAAAACATTTAAGGCCATAAAAGTATTGCTCCCATTAGAACTAACAATACTATAATAATTTAACAATATAATTCTCTGTCCAAATATCCTGTTCAAAGGTTTAGCTGTTTTGGTCTAGTCAAGAAATTCAGAACCTTTAAGAAAATAATCTTGATTCTAAGGTACTTGTGAACTAAAGCCATAGCTGGGCAAAAGGCTGAGAAGTTAAAAAAAAAAAAAAAAAAAGAATGAATAGGAAGGGGAGAAAATAAAGAGTATGGGAGTATATTTCATTCTTACAAAGGGAAAAATAGGACTGCTTTTTTTAAAATTAAAATTATTGGAGTGACAAATAAAATCAAATAGGTTTCGAGTATACAATTCAATAAAGCTACTACTGCCCTCTTCTGTGGAATGAGGAGAGACAGACAAGAGCCTCGAAAGAAGGGAGGTGACATAGAAAAGCCATGACCTTTCCTCTAAATAAATTCAAACACCCTAAACAAGAAGATAAACTAATAGCAACAGCAGAAAGAAAATGAAGACGTGACGAAGAGATAAGTTCCATTTCAACGGCAAGTGAAATGAAGGCTTAAGTGAAATTACTGGAAGGGATACTGGGAGTAACTCAAGGCAAAATAATGAAAGAAAAAACTGGATGCATGAAACCCAGTAATAAATTCTATTTTAGCTATTTTCCTTTCAACAATTCCAAAATAATTATAGTTTTAGTGGTTGGTATCGCATATGTTCAAGTTTTTAAATCTATGATTTTTATAAATTAAAGGGAAAAAGGAAGCTATGATTAAGTGAGGTGGCTGAAGCCAAAAACCACCGCCTGGAATCTCGGGGTGGGGGGGACCTAGAGTTTGAACCACAAAGTGTTATGACCTGATATTACTACTACTTGGTATCCTACCTAAGTCAAAAGCCCGCCACCACCTCTTCTTCTGAGAACAAAACAGTCCTCTTTTGAAAGCTAAAATCACAAATTCAAATGACAGAGTGTCCAACAAATGTCAATTGTAATTGTCAATGGTAATAGCTAAGGACATGACAAATACTATCAGTTCATACACTTCCTACAGCATAAAGAACTGAATGACACAAGTGCTGCTTACCATTCTCGACATGGGCAAGCCTGTGCATGAGAGGGAGCCAGACAAGGCACTGGGGAGGAGGGTCGGCCATCATTGTGTCTAAAAACATATTTAGCATTATCTTTTTCTGTAAAGAGAACAAAAACAAATACACTTTATATTTTTCAAGTATCTCTGAACTCCAAGATGAAGTTAACTTAGGACTCTTCCAACCAAGTTATAATAAATTGCATGTGGAATTTCACACAAAATATTTTACATGACTACAGACGCTGCCACACACTACACCACACACTACTACTACCATCAAACGCATTTCCACATACATTATTTTATTTGAGGCTAACATGACTGTATAAGGTAAATAGGTTAGGTGTTATTCTCTTCATTTTACAGATGAGAAAATAAAGGAACAAAGCCATTTAAATGACTTGTAATGAAGGGTCTTGTCCAAATCAGACATGGGTGGGACTAGAAATCAGCTGTCCTTCAAATTACTGTTCCTGTCATCCAGTGGGGAAGTGCCCATCCCACCCCTGATTTAAAAGCAACATCAATGAGAACAAGAACTACAGCCATCTGGCTGTCTACCATTATTTCCAGCATTCATGACAGTGTCAGCATACAGTAGGCATTTTATAAGTAATCGTTGAACAAACACTAAAGTAAGGGGCAAACCCTCTTCGACATCATTTAACAACTTTCTCATTAACAGAAAACGGAAGCTCAGAGTAGTGAAGTGACTTAACTAAGTCACAGATGTAGTTATAGTAAGGATGAGATTGGAACCTAAATATCCAAATGCCCATCACAGTCCTCCCTCCATTATCCCATCTTCCTGCCTGGATTGTAAGTTTCTGTTCTATCTTTATTTCCCTCTTTTAAACAAATATATAGGAAGCTTCTACCGAATGGGAAACACTGATAAAATTACATCCCACGTGAACACGGAAAATTAGAAAAGTCTAGAAAAAACAGTCATATAAATGTAGACAAATTCCCAACAATATTTCAAATTAATGAATTTTCCTTTTATTTCCTCTAACCCACAAAACACCTTTCCAGCTCCAAAAGGAAAGGAAAGAGGCTCAGGCAGTACCATACGGCTCGATGTGACCGAAACCTGGACACTTAGTCCCCCACTTCAAAGTTAATTCCAAAAGAAGAGCAAAGACGAAAGAGAAAACACAGGAGAAGGGAGATGGACAGGGCAGTGAGCGGCCTTTTCCAAGCCCTGGTCCCCCACACAAAGTGGGGTGTGTGGTGGGGGAGGTACTGAGGCCTGGGGCTAGGGCGGAACCAAAAGGCGCCCAGAATTTCACCTTATTCTTTCCCAAATAACTGTGGTTCTCAGTCTCACCACTCTACTTGAAGTGAAAAACAGGGTATTTAAAAACGTGCTGTTTCCCCGTAAAGTTTTTAAATTCTTTACTTCAGAAAAGAAAAAAAAAGGATGAAAAAAGACAGAGTTGGTTACAGCTGACCTAAAGGTTTTGCCAATTGATTACAAAATGACCTTGATTTTTTACCACTAATGTAATCAACACAAACAGGAAGCAAGGGGTGCAGGCCGTGTGCCGACTCCTCAGGAGATCAGCGGCCTTCCGGATCTTCACCTGATCCACCACGAAACCTTCCAGCAACGGTCGCGTCATGCAAACACGAGACTACGCAGACTACCTTCTGAGTACCTTCACGGCAACTGTGAGACTCCTGATTCCAGTAAATAAATGGGAAGTCAATCTCATTGAGAATAATCTTTAAAGGAAGAAACTGGTAAGTAGGGCAAAGTAAACGAGATGGCAGAGCAAAAGAGAGGTTTTTGCAATAAAAACCTGAAAAAGATGGAGAAATATGAAGGAAAGTCTCAGAGACTGCAGGCGGGAGAGATTCTGAAGTAGGTATGAAGTCATCAACCGGAGGAGGCCCTCTCTCTACAGCTGTGCACTGGTGGGGAGGCTTGAGAAATGCCTATTCAAACAGGTTCAAGTTTTCCCAAAGTGTTTTCCACCTCAGGCATCCAAGTCACTAACGTTTCTGACCTCAGTGGGATCTGGGAGGAATGAGTGAACAACATTCAAAACAAAACCAGCAGGTTGCCAAACTGCTGAATGAAGTCCAGACACGGAAAATGCTTCTTATTACAGATACGGTAAATAACTACGACAAATCAAAATGAAATTAAAAGTGTTTACTTTGAATTACTGATAAAAAAAGATGCTATGAAGGTTTTTAGATAGTAAGAGGTAGTAAACAAAAATTAAATGTATCATAGCATTTATTATAAATTTAATATTTCTATATCTTCTATATGTTAAAAATTACATTATTACTAATCCACTTATAATCCTAATGCTACTTTCTCTAAAGTTTGATTCACCTATCACAGAGGTTTTTTTAATATTCAAGATGGAAAGGTACAATTATATTTGATATCTCAGAAGACCCTCATAAATATGCTAAAGATCAGTTTCCAGAAGTTCTCCTATGGTCATACTATAATTTCAAGTCCTCCAAAAGCACGAGGAATGAAACCAGAACGTGTCCCAGTGTCCTGTATTCCACCAACAATGCGTTTTGCGAAAAACCACTTAATGTTCTGGTTTTAATTTTCTCATCTCTCAAGGGCTAGAGCAACGGTTCTTGAAATGCACTCAGAGGCCGCCTGGATGATCCCTAAACATTTTTTAAGGAATCTATGAAGCCAAAACTATTTTCATAATAATATGAAGACACGATTGCCTTTCTCAATCTCATTTCCTCATGAGTATACAGTGGGGTGTTTCAGAGGCAACATGGCATATCCACAACAATCTGAAAAAGTTCTTAAAATACCCCTCTCTTTTCCAACTACACAGCTGTGTGAGGCCAGATTTTCTTTCTATATTTTAACCAAAACAATGTATCACAATAGATTGAATGGATAAGCAGATACAAGAATCCAGCTGTCTTCGACTGAGCCAAATCTTAGAGATTTGCAAAAATATAAAACAATGGCATTCTCATTAAATTTTTTTTGTTTTATAATAGTTATTTTTTCATTAAAATATATCATGTTAACATGTACTAGGTTTATCATTATTTTTAATGATTTAAAAGTAATTTTTAATGTATCAATTTTAATTTCTAATATGGAAATATTGAAACAAAAAGAAAAGCTCTTTGGGGTCCTCAATACTTCTTATTGTAACGAGGTCCTGAGACCAACGAGTCAGAGAACTGCTGGGATAGACTGCCAGCTCAGACATTCTGTGCCTTACTATATACCTGTGAAAGAAAGGTCTGCTCTTTTTTCTCCCTTTTTTCTTTTTTTTGTTTTATTTTTGCTTTGCAGTTGAACATAGTCTTTATAGCACAATAATATTTATAACAAAAACTATAATTAAATTGCAAATAATACAAATTCCCACATTTCTGTATTTTCTCACCATTCTCTCATTTTTTTTTGTATTTCTCTCCAAATGTATGTTTCTATGTAATTATGTGCAAAAGGTAGATAAAAATATATAATGTTTTTTCACTTAAACATTTTATTAAATATTTTATTGTTTTGCTACAAGGTCTTTATTTCTAATCATTTTAACAGCTGCCTGATCCACTAGCAAAAAAGCCATCATTTGTTTATGCCTTCAATTAAACACTGAGGCTGTTTTTGTCTCTGTATGTACGCTCATATTTTTTCTTAGAAAAGAGTGTTTCTGTTTGTCACCGACCAACCTGCCCTTTATCATTCTAATCCTCAATACTGACATTTATTACCCAAGATGCCATTCTCACTTCCCTCCCTTCAGATCCTTGGCTATATCCTTCCTGTTAAAAGTGGGGAGGAATCATCTCTTAAAAATAAGAAACCCAGTATCACTAAAATAACATGAGAAAACAAGTAAAATAATTTAGCGTTAGATCATCATAGCTACAATTTCCAATCTCATTATTTCCATTAAAAGCTCCTATTCCTTATGGGCAACAGACAAATATTTCTTAACCATTACCCTATCACTTCCTGGTAATCGGTTAAACAATGTATGACATTTAGTTAACAGACTTGAAAACAACATTTTTAAAAACCTTCAGATTAAAATGTTTTTATACAAACTTTAGTGTCGAGTTACAGAAATATTTTACCTGACAAGGGCAAACGTACATTAACTGATTATAGGATTAGTGTTATGGGTCTGCCTTTTGATTATCAAACACTGAATTTGTTCATATCACAGATGTATTTTGGACTTTGAAAATTAAAGTACTTTGTAATGACACAACAATATAATATTGCTGTGCTTTTTATTAGAGGTATTTTTATTTATTACAGATAGAAGACTGGAAAAACTCTTCAAAAATTCTGAAATACTTCATTTTCCTCATTGCAAAGATTGTTTCACTTGAGAAAATCATGGAATAATATCGAAAACAACAAGGTTACAAGTATATCCATGTACTTTCAATGAGAATTCAAGCTAAAGACACTTTCTCATGCCTATTTGATTTTAAATTATTATTTGATTAATCCAACAAATACCTAGTAAGAAGTGATCATTTTCCAGACACAGTTGTCACAGGGATACAAAGTTGAAGGAGACCAAGGAGCATCTCTCCATGGCATAAGTGAGCTGGATGTCACATGCCATGGGACTGCGGAAGAGGGAAATACCAATCCTATATGAACAAGTCAGAGAATCAAAGAAGAGGGGATATTTTAGCTGGGATTTGAAATATGAGGTCAGGGGTTATTGGCATTTCAGTGAGAGTTAATAGCATAAATAAAGACAAGCAGCATGCTACTTTCGCTCACCTGAAATGCACCTTACTCAACCCAAGAGAAATGCAAAAAATTATACTGAGGTGATATTTCTCACCTATGAGATTGGCAAAAATTCATAAATGTAAGAGCATATGCTGCTGGCAAGGCTGTGGAGAAACAGATGCCCTTATACACCGCTCGTGGGAATGTAAGATGGCACAGCTCCTGCGTGCACTGCAGCAGCAGCTAAAAAGAACCCACAGCACACTGAGGGAGGGGGTCTGAGGAGCAGTCGGGCATGAAGGTGAAAAGCTAGGCTGGAGTCAGACTGATAAGCACCATGGTGTCATGCTAACCACCTTATCCAGGCGGCAATGAGACTTAGTAGCAATTTTTTTTTTTTTTAAGCAAAATAAGGACTTCAGCAGAGCTGTATTTTAAAATGATGGCTTAAACTCAAATTTGTTTATGCTCAAAAGGAATAAAACAAATGCAGTGTCTGAGCAAACACTACTGTCCTCTTCTTTAAGCTGCCATTAGGCCACTATATAAAGTGACTAGTTGACCAGAGTCCTTAGGTTTTGGGCAAAGAATTTTTCTGCTTTACCTGAAGACTAGTGAACTATTAGGCTCTTGGGTAAGAGAGGGTTTCAGAGACCCAGAACGGGAGCAGCACCGGCGAACACCAGAGCAGGAGCTGGGCCAAGGGCCTCCGACATTCCCTGCTCAGCAGCTTTCAGCCCCATCTGCAGGCCAGGGAACCATGGCTGAAGCCATCAGGCCCTGTTTCCGGCTCATGAGTAATAAATGAGGAGGGGAGGGGGGACCTTTCCTACAGCATGTACATAATAAGCATTGCTACCTAACACAAATCGTTGATAAAGAAAACAATCTTGGAGTCATCTGTCATTTGTATCTAAGGAATCATTTAGTAAGACACTCTCCTCCACAGGCTCAACTAAAATAAAATCTCACTTCTAGGTCTCTACAAGTTTGTTCAATTTAATTAATGCCAGTGATACAGGCCTTATTACTATAGACCCGATCATAACAAAATCCATTTTACATGCTGTATTTCATCCAATCCAAGACACACCATCACTTGTAAGATGCACCATTATTATTTTGTACCCTGAGAAAAAAAACCAATTAAACTAACTAAAGCCAATTAAACTAACTCGATGACTTAATTAACTGTAATCCTTCATGACATGTGAATCAGTCACACCAGACTCCTGATGAAATGAAATTTCTTTCCTCTATTCAGAAGAATTTGGCAATTTCCTCAACCTTCATTTGCATGGCTTAGTGAAAGAAGAAATTATTTTGGTTATATCTCAGTAACAGGAAACAATACAGCTCCATTACTCTGTGGATATTTTTCTTAAAAAAAAAAAAAAAAGGTTCTGTAAAGCACCTGGTTGTTGCTTTGTAATAAAATAAACAATTCCTCCAATGTTGAATATTTATCTCATTAACATCAAATCTACTCCCCTGTCGTATCCATGGCTTTCCGTGCTTACAGTAACTTTCTTTCAATGCCAAATCAGAGTATACTCTTTCTGAGGACATTTGAAATGGCAACACATGCAGAACCGAAAGTGGACATGATTCAGTTGAAGTGACAACAATAGAAACAGCTATGACCAAATTCATACACGGGCCGAAAATGACAACCCAGCATAATGCTGCCTCTCCAACTGCAACTGTAAGATGCCACTGGCTATATATAGAGTACCTTGATATCAGAGATACAAAGATGTGAAATAGTGTCTTCAAATCAATGGAACATGGTAATAACCCACGCTAGATTATAATGGCAATGAGAGGTTGCTTTCAGAGACTGTAAAGATCTGCTTAATTACAGAGGCAGGGGAGATGTCAATATGGACAGGTAAAAGGGGTCAAATAGATGGTGACAAAAGGCAAAAGCCTTAGGATGGTGAACATACAATGCAATACACGGACGATGTTTTACTGAACTGCGCACCTGAAATCTATATAATTTTATTAACCAATGTCACCGCAATAAATTTAATTTTTTAAAAATCTGCTTAATTAGAATACCTATGAAATACACATATTCACGTGTCAGGCAATTCTTGCCAAACTTTATTTAATATCCCGAAAAACACGGTCAGAAAATCCAGAAAATGTGTCATTTC
>NW_006434835.1:15174713-15174946 GCF_000325575.1 Pteropus alecto
AAGTCATTTTGACATAGAGCAGAAGAGGATATGTCAGTCAAAGTATAATCAAAGGACATCTCCAGACATAAAATATTCTTGTTATTCTGAAAAGCCACCGGCAATAATGTAATCCCATCTCTACCCACGTCCGCCTCCCCTGTGCGTCGTGGAGAGCATGGCACAGCATCTAATAAAGTGCTATCAACAGCATCTCCTGCGACACTGATGGAAAGGCTGCGCCTTCTTTCTCA
>NW_006434835.1:15174960-15177462 GCF_000325575.1 Pteropus alecto
CACTCTCCGATTCTACTTATTCAGGCTCCCCTTTCGTAACACGAGGATCAAATTTAAAATCCTCTGCAGTGTGAACAAAACTCTTCAAACTGAAGTCAATATGAACCTGGAAGGTAAATAATAAAACAAAGAGCAGCCATCTCTGTAAGGAGAAATACGACACATTCCCAAATTCTGCAGTTTAGAAAAACTGGGGAGAAATTTAAATGTATTCACTGCTTGTTTTTAATAACTTTTAAGTCTCTAAAGTCAGTTTATTAGTTTATAAACACTAAAGGCTCAATATTTCTGGCCTACCCACTGAAGATTCAGCTTGAGGTGCTACATTAATGCTGTGCTTTATTCAGATAATAACCACAATCACAAATTTACAACTAGAATTTTTTTATTACTAAATTTTTAAGAAATATAACAAAGTAGGAAGAGTGGCGTACTATGCCTATCATCCAGTTTCAACAATTCTCAACATATAACTAATTTTGTTTCATTTATGCCTTTACTCTCCCTTCAACCTGGATTATTTTGAAGCAAATTCCAGACATACCATCTCTAGAATTAACTCAAATTTTAGTATTATGGACACCTCGGATGCTTCTGAGGCTGATAAGAACATTCTTGTAAGAGTTTTTTTGTGGACATAAGTTTTTATTTCATGAGGGAAAAAACTTAGTAGAATTGCTAGGTCAAGGGTGGGTGTCTATCTAGGTTTAAAATAAACCACCAGGGCTTCTTTCAAAGTGGCTCGTATGAGAGTTCTGGTTGCTCCAAATCTTTACCAATTTGGTGTCAGTCAGTTATTGAATTCTAGCTATTCTAGTAGACGTGTTTTGTTGAATTAACTCATAAATGCGTTTTATTTTTGTTGTGTTTTCCAAACTACTAAACTACATAAATCCACATTCTTTATTTTGAGTTAGTTTGTGAAAAGCAGGCACACTTGTTTGTTAAAAAAGAATTAAAGCTATGCAAAAATAAACAAATATGCAATTATCTTCATATCATTAAGAAAAAGTATTTCTCCTGTACACATACATTGCTGGAAAACTGTGGATTTAAAAACAGTAAGGTATATGAGAAAACCAGGGGTGAAACAAACCCAAAAACCTATGCAGAAGAAGAATAAAACTAATAAGAGTAAAAGCACAAAGAAATCTCCACGAGCATGTCCCCTATGTCCCCCAAGTCACTGTCAGACGACGTGCCTTTCAGTCTCGAATCCTGAGACACGTTTTTCCCTCTTCACGGTAAGAACATACAACTTCCAAGACAGAACTATTTCATCAAAACTAAACATGGGAGCTAGGGGATGGCTAACTCCATTCATTGGGTTTCTAGCATGGCTGAGGGGAGGGAAGCTCCTCACGGCTTTTTCAGCCACATCCCCAGCTTCTGCACAAAGTGAAAGCAGTCCACGAATCCTCCGAGCCGGCTACTTCCTCCACTAAAGGAAGGTACTTCTGCAGGATTTTCAGCTTCTTTCTTAAAATATTTTCTCTTTAATTGTGATCAGTTCTTTGCTCAACCTGGAACATTTAATATGCTGGGGAGCGGGGTGGGGAATGCATACAAACCAACAAACCAACGTCCACTTCACACTGACCTCTCTCTCTGATGCTATGTGAGCTAAATCGTATTACAGAAACACACATGTAGGAAAACAAACCATATGAGAAAAGCCCGTTTTCAAAAAGGAACCCGAAAATCACTGAATTTAAACTCGCCACGTGAAACTTTATTCAAAGTCTTATTTTTTTGCTCATTCTATCAGTAGTTTCTATTTCTTTTGAGGCATCTTTTTCTGTCATCTTTAGAGACCAAGGAAAGCTCAAGTTTCCTATAGGCAGAGGTAAGTTGCTCTGACATTTCTTAACTTGTCATGTACCAAAACACAGACTCAGTGGTTTTCTGTAGGGATTTGGAGCAGGCGAAAAACAATGAACAGGTTTTGGGTTCAAAGGCCTCACAATCACGGCATGAGGTAATTTGGAGAATCCTGGACAGCATTCTTAGAATTAACAATCAGAATTTTTTTAGATTCTTCAACATTTTAAACTATTATTCCAATATTAGATTCTCACTGTAATATTCATATTACGATTAAATCAAAGATTACTTTAGATAGCATCCACATACTCGTCACCCATTGGCCAGATGCTGTTCTTCACTGTTCTTTATATGAATTCCCTTCCCCGTCCTGACCTTACTTTACTGAATAGCAGCATTCCAGAACTTGATCAGTTTTGAGCCTGCCCTCCAGGAAGCATCTATGTGAAAAGCCACGTGTACATCACATATAATATTAGGACATAGTACTGTGGGGGCGACAGTTGGATGTGATGGTACCAATAAAGAAATTGTAGTGAGATGAGTTCTAAATGAAAAACACTGTGGTGCCTTCATTGTACTCATCCTCTGTTATAGCTGGAGGACATTTTAATACCTGCAGGATATTCTTGCACCAGGAAATGTTTGGACATCTTCACATCATTTGAAAATGTATAT
>NW_006434835.1:15177487-15231604 GCF_000325575.1 Pteropus alecto
GCTGGGCGAGGATAGGGGGAGGGGAAGCAAACTCTGCTTTTTTAGAATAAATTGAAGCACAGAGATGTTTTTAACATGCTCAAAGCTGATACTGCCGTTTATGCCAAGAGAAATAATAAGCAATGTAAAGAGGCTAATTTCCACAAAAAGAATCAGCCAAAGTCTGTACAAATTTGGGAAAAACATCTCAGAAGTTACTACAAATAACTCTCCAGTATATAGGTGCCACCTTTAGTGCTAAAGCTGAGAATCTCTAAACAAATTACAAAATAACTGTTTGAGAGTCTCAATTCAGATAAATATGAATTCTTAACTATTAATGTAAAAAGGGGCGTGTATGTGTTTTTGTTCTTGGTTCTTTTGTGAATCGAAGTATCACAGGTCAGGAGGATCTAGTGCATAGCGTCCTTTCAGTTCTCAAATCTTTAGATTTAGTCCTTTTATATTTTAACTTTTTGCTTTTTAAATAACTTGAGACTTTACAAAAGGTTCTAAGATGACGAAAAAAATTCCCATTTACTGTTAACCCAGCCAGATTCCTCAAATGTTAACACTGCAGAAGAGATGGCCCTTTACCTTTAAATACCTCAGACTGTATTTCTTAAAAACCAGGATAATCTCTAACATAATTAAATACAAATATCAATATCAGGTAATTAACATTCACTAACAGAATATGATTATTTAGTCTACAAACTTTATTCACATTTTTCCAATTGTCCCAATAATGTCCTTTACAACAAAAGAAAACCCTGGATCATTGGCTGCATCCCATTTTCAGCGGGGGTCCTCAACCCCTAGGCTGCTGACCAGTACCGGTCCATGGCCTGCTAAGATCTGGGCCACACAGCAGGTGAGCGACAGGTGAGTGAGGGAAGCTTCGTCTGTATTTGTAGCCACCCCCCAGCGCTAGCATCACCGCCTCAGCTCCACCTCAGATCATCAGGCATTAGATTCTCATAGGAGCACTTGTCCCTGGTGCCAAAAAGGTTGGGGAGCACCACCATAGGGTAATACTGAGTAATTCTCAGTGCATCCTACCAGGAGACAGGGATATTAGCCTATCCTTTCACTGGTGATATGAATTTGATCAGTTGGTTAAAGTGGCATCTAACAAGTTTCTTCACTGGAAGATTACTATGTTTCCTTTGTAATTAATAAATATTTTATGGGGAGAATACATTCAGACTATGTTGATAGCTTCTTTCCATTAATCCTTCACCCATCAGTGTTATTGTAGATTTTTTTCTTAATTCCTTGCTTTCTAGAACTTTCCAAGTGTATATGAAGTTCCTTTTATCTCATCTCTACCTGAAACAACGGATGCTATGGCCAGTCTCCACTCTGCTCCGAGTCTTTCGAGGCATAGTTAAGATCTTAGGAACACACTCATAGCAACCTCTCAGGAAGGACCACCAAAGGACACCCACAAATAAAAAGAAAACCGAATCTATTTTTCTTTTATATGAAAATGGCGGTGTATCCTTGAGAGATCTGAGCTGGCAATGAGGAGCCGTACAGCATCGCTTGTCTTCAGTGCTCAGGAAACAATGATCCAGCATTGCATAGAGTTTTATATCAAAATTCCTGTATTTCATGGTTTAAAGAACTCAGGGAGAGTAATATATGCCCATTAGCAATAATATAAACATCTTGAACAGTTTTCTTTACATTTTAGTAATTTAAAATATTTTGAATGTTATCAGAAGAGACGTCCCTTCTCCCCCCACAAAAGAGTTCTCAGGTAAATTTTTATCCCCCGTCTTTTTCAACCCCTTATATACCCACCACCCCCCGCCCCTCCCCCAGACTTAAAGCTCTGTTCACTCCCCTACTCAGAGTCTGTATCCCTAGACTGAAGTAATCTGGTGAAATGTGACAAAAGGTTGGGGAGGGACGAGCGCTCCTCTAGCCCTGGGTACTGTAACACCGTCCTTACCTGCTGTGGAAAACAGGTGCGGACTGAGTGCTCTGTGTAACCAAAAGAAGGCCCTTCAAAGACAGCTGTTGGGAGCTTCAGAACTTCCTTCAGAAACTGGTCAAACTTGCTAAATATCATTAAGCCATTGGAATCTGACATCTGGGAGAAAACATCTATGAGAACAAAACCAAATAAAGTCAAACTATAAAGAAATGTCAACTTTCTGCAAAAGGCTCTATGTCATTTGTATACCGGTCAAAAAGTATCATTAAAAGCATCGTAAAGTTATGATTTTTAGTTAACATGTATTCTCATTCTTATTAACACTGTGTGATTATGAGTTAATGAGGCCCCTCTCTCCCACCCACTTAGGATTCTACCTAAACATAGAAACAAATAACCACTCACATGTGTCTATCCACCTACTCTTTTAGAGTATACTCACTGAATGGTATATAACTTTTTAATTTATTTATTTATTCTGTCTGTTCTAAGAAAAATTTGTAACAGTGTATCTTTATCTTGTAACATTTATATATGTGTTTATATAAGGCATATGCACGTTTGAGTGTATCAATATATTAGCATACTGGTGATGGGGTATGAAATAAATTGAATTATATTTGTATATCTATGTACTAATGATGTAATATATTCCCATAAAGAAATAAATTATGAGGAAGAATATGGCATGTTTAAAATATTCCATCTTGTGTGTTCCAGAGCAGAATAAAAAGAACTCATATAACTCTTCCATCACAAGATACTTTGATACCATAAGATCCTATTTTTCCATAAACTCTGACCCAAGCAGATGGGAAAGAAATAATACTGCTATTTCTTTATCTTCATGGAGTTTCTTTTCTCCAGTTACTTATTCCTCTCTTCTCATCCACAGTCGGAGAAGAAAAGAAAAATATCTAAGAGCTCAAAAACAACTTGACGAAGAAATGTGACCTAAACTTCCTTTCAAACTAATAAGCTTTCTTACAAATAAATTGGTGAATTAAATATGCACATACACACAAAAAAAATAATTCCCTGAAGCCTTTCCAAACATAGCATTTTGAAAAGTCATATTCTATATATTCACAGAGACCAAGTATATTAGAGATACATATGTAATAGGCTTATGTAATATACATATGTGCACTACTCTTTAGATTCAATCTGGGAGAATTTACCCCAAAGCACTAGGTATAGGAAAAAAAAAAAAAAGTTCAAAACACATTAATCAAAGGAGGATAAAATGTTAGGTTATCAACTCCACAGGGTAACTTTTAAGGCGTTAGAAGGCAGGAGATTATCAAGAGAATGAAAATCTTCAGTATATCCTCTCACATGAGCTGCTAGTTTGTACTTTAAGGAAAAGTATTAAATACTCATGCAGGAGGGAAATATCCAACAAGAGGCTAAAAGAAGTATGTGGAAAAGTGGAAAGTAAAATCAATTACTTAACAAATACTGCGCATCCCAAATTCTTACTACGTGGTCCAAGTGCCAAGCACTCTACCAAGTGTTTTGGAACGTAAGTATGATACATGGTCCTTATCCCCCAAGAAACTTTCAATGTAACTGGAAAAATAAGATACACATGAAGCAAAGAAGAATTAGGTGCTAAGCTTACTTTCAACAGAAAAGATAGAGGCCTCACCATTTGCCAGGCACCACAATAAGTAACTGACTGAGTCTGCCTGTAGCCACCCAATATTCTTATCTCCTTCTTTAGTAATAAAACACTAATTTCACTTCGTACAGCAACATACCCAACTAAAAGATTAAACTTCACAGCCTCCTTTTAATAAGTTTTGGTCATGTAACTAAGTCCTGGCCAATGAAACTATAAGCAGAAGAGTTGTAAGGGACTTCCAGAAAGGCTGGTTAAAGACAGCTGACTAAGCTAGAATGCAGCTATGATGGCTGGAGCTCCAGCAGTCACCTTGTACTACGTGGTATTCTAAATTCTGATGTAGAAATTATGCACTAGAATGGCACAAAAGAAAGACAGAGGAAGGCTGAGTCCCAGATGAACATGAAACTAGCACATCAGCCCTGAACTACCTACTCCTAGACGTCTACATAAGAGAAAAATAAACTTCAACTTTGTTTAAGATAATATTATTCTAAGCTTTTGTTTTCCTGCAACAATCCCTAATACTAACTACTACTATACTTTACTAAATATTACCTCATTTTATTTTCATAAAAAGCTGTGTGTGTGCACACACGTGTATGCACATAATTATTTATAATTTACAGATAAGGAAACTAGCTTAGAAAGGTTAACTTGCTAAAAGTAAGTGGCTAAATCAAGATTTAAACCCATGCTTTTCTGACACCAAAGAAATTCCACTGTACCATACTTCTTCAAAAGAGTTTAGAACATAGACAAGATCGTCAAGAAAGGAATTTAGAAGCTAAGCCTTGAAATCTAGGATTTGGAAAGATGAGGTCAAAACTGGTTAAGAGTAGGGGTTTGGGGACACAATTAGAAAAGGATAAAAGTCCCTATGACAGAAATTTATACAGTGTATCTATTAGTGATGGTAAGCAGTGTGTCAAAGAGAACATTCTTTATACTGAAAAATAAAGGTAAATAAGGTTAAACAAGAAAAGTAAGGTATGAATGAAACTTTAAAAGAGGAAAGCAATGTGGATTTGGTTTACGAACTCTTTAGGGAAGAAATATTTAGGAAACTAGGTCTCAAGAAAATTAGACTGTTAATGACTGGCAGAATGAACAAAAGAGAAAGAACAGGATTGGCGATATCGGCTACAAAACCTTGTAAATAATGCCCAAATGAGGAAGGGAGAGTCTGGATTACAGCAGTGACAGTATTTGGGGGTGGGGTGAACTCCCAGACATTTCAATGCAGAAGACTGCAGTTGATGGCAACGTAGACTAGGAAATAAAGAAATTTAAAAAGTTAGGATTTTTCTAAGTTTTTATCTTTAGGTAAATGCTCACAACCCTCAGTGAAATAAATAAAGATAATGATAGCTAGCTTTGAACATAACTGTATTTGAACTATTCAGCAAACTTCCAAGTGGAACCATCCTGCAGGCAGTTAGAAACAGAGAATTGGGCCACATTTCAAGACTGCAGATACACAGCTTTGAAGACGTTACCGATTATGTAAATAACTGATGCCCTCTGAAGAGTGAAGAGCACAGTGGCTTAATTTTTAAATAGCTGGCTGCTATTCTTACAGGAGGAAATTAATCATCCCTTAAATCTGAACCAAAATGAAGGGTCAATATGGGATGTGGCAGATACTGAAAGGTGCCTACTACTCAGTATCTATTTTCCACCTCTCACTCACTAGTTGAACCCTGACTGTGTGTGGAATGGCCCTGTGCTCCACTTACAAAATGACTTCACAGCCTCTTTTGCACAGTGTAACTCTGGAGTGGATTTCAGAAAAAGCTTTTGTTTTCCTGATAGAGGCATCTCTTTCTTCATTCTGCTTGGAATGAGGACATGAGGTCTAGCGTAGAACAGTCACTTATGATCCTAAAGAGGAAAGCCACATGGCAGAGCAGGAAGACAGGCGGAACCTGAGTTTTTGATGACATCCTAAGTTATGGTATCACCTTTGAACTTACCAGCCTGGGGACTTATTTTTACATGAGAAAAATAAATCCCAATGGTTTTAAGCCACTGTTAGGTCAAGTTTTCTGTTGCCACTCAGTGTATTCAAAACAGATAAACTAGCAAGTTATTAACTTGTAGCCATTAATGGTAGAAATATTGAAAATCAGAGACTTTAGCTACCAACTCTATAAATGCACATATGTACAACTCCACAATCACAGAAACAAGTGTATACACTCACACCAACAAATCTATATCTAACTCATTCAGAACAATAGAAGGAAGTGACTAGATCGTGAAATGACAAACTTCCCCCCTCAGAAAAGTATTATTTTCAGTTACACTGAGTTACTATGTCATATGATAGATTCAAAGTAGTAAAAAAATCATTTTTTAATTCAAGGAAAAAAACTATAACTAAATAGGCCCACATTACAATAGTAAGAGAAGCAGCAGAAACACGTTGGTTGATTTTAATAATAGAAATACTGCCAGACACCAAAACTGGAGGTAGACCCCAAAACCAGAGGCATAGTTAAGAAATTACTTTATTTAGAAGTCATTACTTCTTGTGGTACTGGGTTAAGAAAGTATTTTTTTTAAGATGAGGCTTCTATCTGTAAGAAAAATACTGAAAAGTGACTACTAATTTTTTATCTTAAATGAAGCATAATAATGAATCTAAGTTAGTGTGATTTACTACATATAGATAAAAATATCTTACGAAAGAAATAAGACAATAAAATTTAATAAAGACATCCAAAGAATTAAACTCATCCTCTAATTAAAGCCCTAACCCTTCTGGCATTAGGGACTAAATTACTTCCCAGATTACTGGTGAATTTTCCCAGTAATTCTATTTATACACCTCTGAAAGAAGTATGCTAATTTCCCATTAGTTGTTTCTAGATGAAAATATAGGCTTTCTCCCTTGTGAAAAACCCACAATCGAGCCCTTAAATACACATGTGTACAAACTTTAAAATACAGTCCTCTGTGAAATGGCAAAATAATGCTACTACTATTCTACCATTATCACCTACGTTTCAGGTTTTTTTTTCCGGTGATAATGACTCTGATTTTACTCATTACATCTATGCAACTATCCACTCCTCTTCTGTCCTCCCCACACAACCAACCGTACACTTTTGCAAGACGACAGGGCTATTTAAAATAAAGACTCAAGTCTATAAATAGAAAACCATTTTCTTTTATATGTTAACTTTCCCTGGCAAATGACTCTCATCTCCTGTCATCTTTCTACCAACTAAGCAACCTAACCTACAAAAACATGTTTACGCATAGGCATGTTTATAAATATCTATATGTAACTAAATCCGAGTGCGTATTTTCTTCCTAAACTCATGAATATTTCGACCTCACTCATTAGGTCAGAGTGAGGCTGGAGGATCGGCGTCAGCATGCCTGGGCTTCCCGTGCTGACTCCGCCAGAATTACCTTAGATGAGTCTCCAAGTCTCCCAGGGCTTTTGCGTGTTTTTATTTTTATTATTAGTAAAATGCAGATTCAGAACTTAATCTCTTATTTGCTTCCAGTTCTAAAACATTTTGGTTATATGAGAAATGTAAACGTGGGCATCACTCATTCAAATTAAACAGTCACTTCCGTCTAACCAAGAGGAAGAACGGTTATCAGAAAGCAGCCAGGATCAATACGAAGTGACAGGTCATTAAAAGAAAAGAGCAGAGGAGGCTAAATTTTGAACAGGTAAAACTGTTTGTTTATAATTTCAAAGTTTGGTCCCCTACAGTCTGTCAATGAAACATCAAGAAAGCAAACAATTGAAATGTCAGAACTAACAGTTCTGGGTAAAAACAGAGAGAACCTCAAGTCATATTTTCTCTGGCTACTCAAAGTGTTGTCCATCAAAAACATGTGAGAACATAAATAATATAAATTATCATTATTATAAAACCATGATTATGCTACACCTCAGAGAAAATACCTGCTCTCATTTTGGTATATTTCTTTCTTTTTCTATGTGCATAATAAATTTTTGTTTAAAACTATATTACGTTTTTCATTCTGATCGGAAATATATTTTTAAAGGCTTTATATTCAATCATATAGGTATCCCAAAACTTAACTGGGCTCTCACTTTTGGACACTAAAGCTGTTTCAAGTTTTCATATACAACAGGTGTTACAACAAATATACATAAAACTTGGGGTACACATCTGCTTAATTCCTTAGGATAAACTCAAGAAGCAGACTGAGTCAATGCATATGAACATTCTTACAACTTTCCTGATACATACCGCTCGACTGTCCTTCAAAACAGTAGCACCTGCTCCTCCTACCTTTTAGTGTAAGACAGATGGGGTTTGAATAAGAGGAGACTAAGTTTCTTAGAAAACAAGTAACAGAATTAGACAAAGTAAAGAAATCACTGTTAAACTAATTAACAATTAAGTATGATCTAATAAAATGGGCTTTACAGTCTGTAAATTTGTTCTCTGAATTATTTGGGGGGTTTCTGACATTATTGAGTTTTGGTCGTGCTTATAATTAAAATCTGTACTCTGATTATAAATCTTTGGTACTGTATTTAGAATCTTAACCTATGTTACCTTTGAATCTAGGATACAGTCCCTAATGGTCACAACAGGGAACCATTTCTATAAATGAATGATACCTGGGGACAGAAACTCTCTTACGAGAGATCTGAAAAATCTAATTAAGAAATGTTTCGAACTAAAAGTACAAATACTGGTTAAGTCATTTCAAATGCTAAAGAAGACAAACAAAAAAAAATAGAATAAAAAAAGGAGAGGGGAGAAAATTATAGGAAAATAATCTAAAAGGAAAGACAAAAAGCAGAAAGATCAAAATAAAAAGAAGAAAAACGGAACGGAACTAAGGCATATTTCATAAATTGGAAAGCAATAGAATTAGTAGGGAGAAGAAAGTGAATAAATGGTCAAATACCATTTGATGTTACAACGCAGTGTTATATCTCAGTTTTGTCTACGCTATTATTCAACCTTTTCAACTAAGTACGACCTAGCTGAGAACTCAAAAGCCAGGAAAAAAATGGATTCTCACAACAGCCAAACCTGCCAGTCATACTACGAAAGAAAGCTCAAGTGCTTCTCTCATGACAGATGGGTAACCACTTACATCCTTACTTTAAACAGAATACTAAGAAGTCTGGGTATGTTTCCTTTGTCAGTGGCATATCAAAAGGAAATCTGAAGCAAAGAGAGATCTGTAGAGACTGGCTTTTTTCCGGTGATAATGACTCTGATTTTACTCATTACATCTATGCAACTATCCACTCCTCTTCTGTCCTCCCCACACAACCAACCGTACACTTTTGCAAGATGACAGGGCTATTTAAAATAAAGACTCAAGTCTATAAATAGAAAACCATTTTCTTTTATATGTTAACTTTCCCTGGCAAATGACTCTCATCTCCTGTCATCTTTCTACCAACTAAGCAACCTAACCTACAAAAACATGTTTACGCATAGGCATGTTTATAAATATCTATATGTAACTAAATCCGAGTGCGTATTTTCTTCCTAAACTCATGAATATTTCGACCTCACTCATTAGGTCAGAGTGAGGCTGGAGGATCGGCGTCAGCATGCCTGGGCTTCCCGTGCTGACTCCGCCAGAATTACCTTAGATGAGTCTCCAAGTCTCCCAGGGCTTTTGCGTGTTTTTATTTTTATTATTAGTAAAATGCAGATTCAGAACTTAATCTCTTATTTGCTTCCAGTTCTAAAACATTTTGGTTATATGAGAAATGTAAACGTGGGCATCACTCATTCAAATTAAACAGTCACTTCCGTCTAACCAAGAGGAAGAACGGTTATCAGAAAGCAGCCAGGATCAATACGAAGTGACAGGTCATTAAAAGAAAAGAGCAGAGGAGGCTAAATTTTGAACAGGTAAAACTGTTTGTTTATAATTTCAAAGTTTGGTCCCCTACAGTCTGTCAATGAAACATCAAGAAAGCAAACAATTGAAATGTCAGAACTAACAGTTCTGGGTAAAAACAGAGAGAACCTCAAGTCATATTTTCTCTGGCTACTCAAAGTGTTGTCCATCAAAAACATGTGAGAACATAAATAATATAAATTATCATTATTATAAAACCATGATTATGCTACACCTCAGAGAAAATACCTGCTCTCATTTTGGTATATTTCTTTCTTTTTCTATGTGCATAATAAATTTTTGTTTAAAACTATATTACGTTTTTCATTCTGATCGGAAATATATTTTTAAAGGCTTTATATTCAATCATATAGGTATCCCAAAACTTAACTGGGCTCTCACTTTTGGACACTAAAGCTGTTTCAAGTTTTCATATACAACAGGTGTTACAACAAATATACATAAAACTTGGGGTACACATCTGCTTAATTCCTTAGGATAAACTCAAGAAGCAGACTGAGTCAATGCATATGAACATTCTTACAACTTTCCTGATATATACCGCTCGACTGCCCTTCAAAACAGTAGCACCTGCTCCTCCTACCTTTTAGTGTAAGACAGATGGGGTTTGAATAAGAGGAGACTAAGTTTCTTAGAAAACAAGTAACAGAATTAGACAAAGTAAAGAAATCACTGTTAAACTAATTAACAATTAAGTATGATCTAATAAAATGGGCTTTACAGTCTGTAAATTTGTTCTCTGAATTATTTGGGGGGTTTCTGACATTATTGAGTTTTGGTCGTGCTTATAATTAAAATCTGTACTCTGATTATAAATCTTTGGTACTGTATTTAGAATCTTAACCTATGTTACCTTTGAATCTAGGATACAGTCCCTAATGGTCACAACAGGGAACCATTTCTATAAATGAATGATACCTGGGGACAGAAACTCTCTTACGAGAGATCTGAAAAATCTAATTAAGAAATGTTTCGAACTAAAAGTACAAATACTGGTTAAGTCATTTCAAATGCTAAAGAAGACAAACAAAAAAAAAATAGAATAAAAAAAGGAGAGGGGAGAAAATTATAGGAAAATAATCTAAAAGGAAAGACAAAAAGCAGAAAGATCAAAATAAAAAGAAGAAAAATGGAAACACACTAAGGCATATTTCATAAATTGGAAAGCAATAGAATTAGTAGGGAGAAGAAAGTGAATAAATGGTCAAATACCATTTGATGTTACAACGCAGTGTTATATCTCAGTTTTGTCTACGCTATTATTCAACCTTTTCAACTAAGTACGACCTAGCTGAGAACTCAAAAGCCAGGAAAAAAATGGATTCTCACAACAGCCAAACCTGCCAGTCATACTACGAAAGAAAGCTCAAGTGCTTCTCTCATGACAGATGGGTAACCACTTACATCCTTACTTTAAACAGAATACTAAGAAGTCTGGGTACGTTTCCTCTGTCAGTGGCATATCAAAAGTAAATCTGAAGCAAAGAGAGATCTGTAGAGACTGGCACTCGGATAATGCCATCACATCTACCAGTGATAAAGGACACACACACACACACACCCCATCACCATCACCACCACCACCACCACCAAGAGCAAAACTCAAGAACGGAAAAAACAATAACCCGAAACTATAAGAAGTGACAAACAACCCAGAATCTCACAATTAGCCCTAATGCATCAGAGTGTGACATCTCTAAGAGATGAAAAAATGTTTAAATTATGATCAGTGAGCTCTGTTTAAAACAGCAGGGGGAGACCACATTTAAAGTGGTCTCTACCGTGGATAATTGAAAAGTGGAGACAGGCTTCAATACCTGAACATTTTATTAGATTAAACATCTCATTCTCCAGCCAAAATAATTATGGTACAATAAAAACAACGAAATAGAGCTAGAGATGGTAAAGAAACTATAACTTTGAACATGAAGAAGATAAAGAAACCATATTTATTTAAATCTATCTGAATGATATAAACATGGTAATGAGGGACCTAGCACGGCTTGTATGTCATCAACCCATATACGTGTGCAATGATCTTGCATTCTGAGCACACTGGCATGTCATGTTTGCCTGGGCATACATACTTTTGTGCTACTTGAATATTGGTCACTTGTGTTCCTCCAAGAAGTTCAAAAACCACATAAAAAAAAAAAACTGCTATCACCTGACTCTTTTCACATTTCACATAGTACTAGAAGTTGTACTTGTCCACAGTTACAACAGAGAATTGCAGTAATTTTAGTACTCAATCAACAATTTACATTTGGCAAAATTTTTGCACTTATTATGTGCTAGGTACCAGCTCTCTATAGGAGGAACAGATTTAATCATAGAAGCTTAAAGACTCCAGAGTTATCTAGAATGTGCATTTATATAATCAATTTCCTTTTTCTCCACCAGTTTCTGCATTACAAATAAAGATAGTGATCTATATTCTTTAGCATCATCATTATAAAACACAATCCAATTTTCTTTTTCTTTGTTTGAATGAAATATAATTTCATCCATAGTCCATTATCTTCTTCAGAAAAACATCATGCTAGAATTAAGAAAATATTAAGAAATTTTATCCTGAAAGAGTAATATTACCCTGTGAAAAAAACTCAGAACTGAGTACTTAAATAAAACTATAATTTTTACTACCAAAAATTTGTTTTACATTGCAGGTGATTTTGAAGTGAAGACAAACCGGATAACAGTTTGACCAAACATATTATCTAAGATCTTTCTTTAGATTATCGAAATCTGTATCTAGTGAGCCATCTAGCTTTCCAACTTTCAATGTCACGGTAACATGTAAGAAAAAGCACAGAAAACAAATTCACTGATGAAGTAATCTTGCCCAAAAGCTCACACTTGAGTCTGATCAAACCTCTATATCTTTCAATTAAAACAAAAAAATGTAGGACACAAAGGAAATCATGGGGACACACAATCATCAAAAATGCAGTCTATGAGAAATGCTACAAGACAGATGACCCAGTTTCTTCAACGAATCAATTAACAGGGTATCTCAACACTTCATTAAAACCCACAGCTTCTTACCTCCCTGACACCTGACAGAGTTTCCTACTCTATGGGGTACTTGTATTACGGCACTTTGATCATTATACTGTATCACATGTGTGTCTCTCACTGCAGGACCGGCATAGCAGAGTACAACAAAGTAGCTTAGAACAGGACTCTAAAGCTAGAGAGTCTGAGTTGAAATCCCAATTTCGCCCCTCGGTTAACTCATCTATAAAATGGAGAAAAATACCAGCTGTCGTGCAAAGAAATTTTAAGAATTCAGTGAGAAAATATACATAAAGAAAAATGCTTGGCATATCTTAGGCAGTTAGCACAATGCTTGGCATATCTTAGGCAGTTAGAAACTATCTAATAAGTGAATAAATGAAAACCATAAGCAGAAAAATTACGTAATTGTGAATTTTACCTCCTTTGACTTCATCTAACCACCCTTCTACAGTATCTACGGAACAGTAAAGGGCCAAAATGGCCCATAGTAAGAAAAAAATTGGGAAAGATAACTGAAAAACAACAGGCTGTCAATTTCTAAACAACTGAGCTTGGCTCTAAAGTGTTAAGAAACAGTTTAATCACAGCAAATACCACCTGATGAGGAATGGAGTTATTAATAAAAGGGCTAATCATGATCAAACCTCTTAAAAGTAATCAAACTTATTTTCTAACTAAAAACAGTCAACATAAACATCTTCAAGCATAATTCTTAATAAAAATTTTTTTAAAGAATTTTAAAATTATCAACATTACTGTTCTGAATCTCCCCAACTTATATTCTCTGAACCAGGTGAGTGATATGGTAGAAGCCAAAGAACAAAAAAGTTCAATATAGCATCATCCGAAATTCTGAAAACATTCATTTGAAGACGTGTTAATTTGAAAATAAAATTTTCAAATAATATGAAAATACTTACATCTCAATTTGTCCAGCATTTTTCCACCACACATGGTTGCTAACATAGCTTTAACTGAAAATACCGTCAACTTGCCTCGGCCCTCACTGCAAAATAAATTACATTAGAAATAATTGCTATCTGGAACCACAAAAGCAATCAAATGTATCACTAAAAAATCGAGCAACCAATAAATTGATCCTCACCCTTACTGCCACAACATTACCTTGGATTTTTAGTAACCTGGATTTTTTTTTCTTTTGCTAGGCGAATGGTGCTAAAACTAACTTGAATTATTTGGAAATGAGTTTTATAAACATTCTATAAAGCAATTTCTACTGGTTGTGTAGGCAGAGGCCAAACGGATGAACCAGAAGTAAATTTCCATTTCTATCAACTCAGCCCATTAAATCCATAGTTGAGGTATTTTAAGAATTTAAAACTGAGGCACCACCTGTTTTGAATAATAATTCAGAAATGTGTCCTTCCATAGTGATATTTTAACAAGTTTATTGTTGTGTACTAAACCAACAAAGTGCACACTGCTTAAAGATTTTATAGTACATTAATCTTTGTTTTTACTATGACAGCCTTGAAGTTACCACATTTATTCTAAGAAACTCAATCACATCTGTCTCAAATCTTCCTATACCACAATTGTGAGAAAAGTGAAGGGGAAGGGGTAGTAATATTAATTCTTATTTAGGAATTGGAAGGATGAAATGTAGAAGAACATAAATGAATTATCCAAAGTAACGCTGCACACTGCCTGCACAGCCAAGACAGTATCGGCAAGGCCCCCGACCCTCAGTCCACTGCTCCATTCATTCAACTATGCCCTGGTTTCACAGCAGATGAAAACTTCATGAGCGGTTTTTAAAGTCATCATATGTAAATTAAAAGCATAAGAGGCTTCTGTGCTAATTTTATATGGCTTGGGCTTACACAGTTTCATAGTAACTTAGTAAAATACCTGTACAATAATGAGAACTATTATTACCTCGGTTTTGAAAAGCAAGTGACATCCTATTTATATCTACTAACAGTCCTAAGAGACCATCTCCCATTTTCCAGACCTTCTCTGTATACAGCAAGATCACACCCGAAAAAAGGCAAATGGTCTACGAGCCAGAAGGCTCTCAGAGAAAATGCAGTCAGGAAATGCCAATGTTTGCTACAGTCAGATTTTTAATTACTATATTTCATTAAGTTTATTCATCAGATAAAAGAAAAATCCGTAAAATTAGCTAAAATTAGGTGGGGTTAGAAATATAGATACTGTCCTCTGTCTTACATGGTACCTGAAAATATGGCACTTGGAAATGATAAGGAATATGCCTATGTTAGACATCCATTGTGCTGTATGAGCCACGTCAGTGGCTATAAAAAGCATCCATTACGTTAAAAGGAATGGATTTCTAAGACTGGTACAGAACTTTTACGGTGAACGATTCCTTTGGTCCCCAACCATCCAAATGTTGAGCCTACATTTAAACAGACCCCACCTTATACAACAAGGATTCTTCCCAGTACCAAAGAATGAAGAAAGAAAAACAAAAACAAAAACAGATATTTGCTTTCTCATCTTTCTTCAAAACCAAGACATGGGCACATGCACAAGCTCCACTGATCAGATGCGCCACTCTAGACGTCAAACAGAAAACTACTAATTTTTAGAAGGTGGAATTCCCAAAATACACCTGCTGAGGATGGCAGCAGCCAGAGCAGTTACACCCAGTGCCTGGAGGCAGCACCCACCGCCCAGCATCAGTAGTGTCTGGAGCACAAGCAGCAATACCTGGGCCCAGACTGGTGGCAGAGGTGCTTCCTGAGACCACTCTGTGTGACCGAGCTGTGTTCTCGGCAGCGTGGTCTTCAAGCCTACACTTTCCCAACCCTCTCGGAGAGTCTTCAATAACACCCACATCCTTTTAAAAACATGAGCCAGAGATGGTCTCTGCTGCTCATAATGAAGAACTCAGAAGGAGGCAGCTTCTGTCCCAAAGTCAAGTGGCCCAGAAAGATGAAGCAACGACAGAAAACAGTCCTGAAGTCCAGCGTGAGGGGAAACGTGCCTTATGCTCAGCAGAGCAAGATGGAAGACGTGCTCGCGACCAGAGGACTCAGGCCTTTGCTGCGCAGCCGATGACGCTGTTAAAGGTAAACATTTTTTGCAGACACAGATCTCATGATGCAAGAGTATCCAGGAAATTCCACGGGGAAAAGTAAAAATTAACCTTAGAAGAGATTTCCATAAAAATCAGGGTGCTGAATACACGTGGGAAAAGAGAGTGGGCTGTAACACAGAAGGAGTTCTGAGGTGCCGACTGCAATCGATTTCTTGGCCTCTGTAGGACTTACGTGGATATTTGCTTCATAACAATTTATTTTAAACTGCGCTTCATTTTCTGTAATTGTTTTCTATTTCTCAACAAAAACTTTTAAGAAATGAATTGTGCAAATCTGAAAAATGTAATTTGAAATCCTTAATAAAATTTGCATTTAATTTTATAAAAATGAACCCTGGAAAAGTGAAGGTTACCATTAGGAGACAAAGCTAATGGTTTAAGGGGGTAAATGATGAAGGAGAAACCTACAGGTTAAAAGACACTTAAGATATATAAACTACAATGCGTAAAAAATTTTCCATAATAGAAATTTATAAAACATTAAAAATACCAAGGCCCAGGCCCCATCCTTAAATGTCCACTAACAGAAGACTGGCTATTCGTGCTATCATAAAAAAAAAAAAAGAAAAATAATATGTAAAAGATAAAAATATATCTAAGATAGTTTACTAAGTAAAAAAAAAAAAAAGCAAAGCATGGAACAAAATAATTGCTAGAATTCAGTCTAGCAATTATGTTAAAAAGGAAAGAGTAAAAATATTCTCATATACAGACAGTCCCTGACTTATGATGGTTCTACTTACAGTTTTTCAACTTTATGATAGATGGAACAAAAGTGATATGTATTCAGTAGAGATCATGTCAAATTTTGAAATCTGATCTTTTCCCAGGCTAGCCATATGCAGCATGATGTTCTCCCATGATGCTGGACAGCGGCAGTGAGCCACAGGCCACTAACCGGCCATGCGTGACAAGGGTCAACAACCGATACTCTGCAATGTGTTAGCAAAGCATTTTTGACTTGACAATATTTTAAACTTATGATAGGTTTATCGGGACATAATCCCACATTAAGGCGAGGAATATCTGTATTTGTTCGTATGTGTATAAATTATCTGTGAAAGGATCTAGAAAACATAACATAACAGTGAGCGTGCTTATCCTAGAAAAGAAGGTTCCCAAGTCATAATCTACGCTTCCCACTTAAGACACTAGAAAAAGAATAGCACATTAAATCCAAAACAAAAGGAGAAAAATAATATGAGTAAGAGCAGAAATCAATAAAACAGAAAACAAAATGAGCAGAAAAGAAAAACAAAAGAAAAATTAATGAAACCAAAGCTGGTTCTTCAAATAAATTATTAATATTGATAATTCTCTATCCAGACTAAGAAAAAAAAGAGAGAAGACACAAATTACCAATATCAAGAATGAAAGATGGGTTATCACAAGTTCTACAGACATTACAGAAATAATAAGAAAATATTTTTTAAAAAACTTTATGTCCATAAATTCAACCACTTGGATGAACTGGACAGACACAAACCACTTCTTGAAAAACACAAATCTACTAAAGCTTACTCAAGAAGAAACATAACCAGAGCAGTCCCATATCCATCATAGAAACTGAATCTGTATCCTGAAGCCTTTCAGAAAAGAAAGCTCCTTATTCGGAATGCTGTACTGGTGAATTATAAACACAAATAAAAGCAGCAATAATTGCATTTCTATACTAACTCTTCCAGGGAATAAACAAGCATTATTTTGATACCAAAAACAAAGACATGAAAACAAAAGAAAAGTTGGGGTATCCCTCATGAATTTAGACATAAAAATCTTCAACAAAATGTGAACAAGTCAAATGCAACAATATATGTAAAAAGAATAAAAATCACAACCCAGAGAGCTTTAGCCCAAGAATATTACCACGGATTTAACATTTGAAAATCAATCGATATAATTCACCATATTAACAGACTGAAAGAGAAAAGCCATGTGATCATCTGAATAGATGCAGATGACAAAATTCAACATCCATTTCTGATAAACAATCTCAGAAACCTAGGAAAAGAAGGGAACTTCCCCAATCTGATTATGGGCATCTTAAAAAATAATAACAGCTAACATCATGCTTAATGATGAAAAACTAAGTGATTTTTCCCTAAGATCAAGAATAAGTCAAGGATGACTGCTCTCACCACTAGTAGACAGCATCACACCAGAGAACCCGGCTGGTGCAACAAGACAAGGAAAAGAAATAAAAAACATACAGGATGAAAATGAAAAAATAAAACTATGTCTACTCCAGCCAGTATAACCATCTATGTAGAAAATCCCAAAGAACCTAGGAAAAAAAATCTACAGACCCTACAAAAAAAACTATAATAAGGGATTTTAGCAAGGTTGCAGAATACAAAATACATACAAAATTCAATTTTATTTCTACAAACTAGCAAAATAGGGAAAACAATAGCACCAAAAATATAAAAGCATTGATAAGAATTTTTAAAAACATGTGTTCAAGATCTATAAAATGAAAACTACAAAATACCGATGAAAGAAATTAAGGTCATAGATATGCCATGTTCAGGAAATCAAAGACTCAATATTGTTAAAATGTCTATTCTTCCTAAGCTGATCAGAATCTTGTTGTGACTCAATGCAATGCCAATCAAATTCACAACAGGATATTTTTGTAGGAATCAACAAGATGATTCTCCTTAGAGCTGTAAACCCATACAAATCTCAATGAGGTATGAATATAAAGATACTATTCACATTCCTAAAGTCCATTCTGTTCTTAGTATTTTTTACAAGTTCCTCATGTTATTTTAATATGTATCCAGAGCTGAGAACCACCAACACAGAACTTTGAATGCAATATTAAGGCTTGAGCTTCTATTTCGCAAGCAATCATAAATCAAAAGACATAATAAAAAACTAAAGAAAAGTAATCATGCTGTTTTGTACAACTCTTTCTGACTCCAAATTTCACATTCTTCCTTCAAAGAGACAAAACAGTATCTATTCCATATTGCAGAGAAGAACCCCATGCCATCCATCTATGCAAATAGGAGAATGTGGCAGAGCCCAGCATACTGGCAGGAGAGCCAAGTCAAACTTTCAGCTCTGCTCTTGAAGAAATTTTTAGCCCGTAGTACCCATCAATAAACATCATACAACAGGTCTTAATGACATCTTTATTTCTAAAAATTTTAATAGTTGGCAATTAACACTTCTTAATCTTCAAAATGCTTTAGAAACAAACAATTACAACATTTTGCATCCCTTATTCAAAGCATTCTTTAACTCAACTCTGTGGCACATAATAGCCCTAGATTCAGAAGGTCTTACATTCAAATACAGAATAACAGATATGCTTCTCAACTAACCTAGATCAGCACTAAAACACCTGTATCCTTGTCCACTCATTAGGATTATTACTAGTCTCAATGGCCAATCTCGGATCGAGTAGTCTGGAGATGCATTAACAGGATCATGCATTGACCTCTCAACGAACTATTATCAGTAACATATGGTTCCTTAACTCATCATCTCTCATATCTACTTTCCAACCATTTTGCCTATTCACAACAGCAATGGAGCAATCTCCACATGTAATCTCCCACCCAACAAACCATGGCTCTCCTTTCCTCTGTGCCTGTATTCAAACTGGGGTATGCAAGTGTATATGTGCTTAAAACTGCATGCTTTACTCAGAGTGTGTTGACAGTGAGGAGATATGCATCTAAGTGTAAATGTGTAACTCAATAGGATAAAGGGAATGTGTAAGTAAGGTCGAGGGTGTTTAAAGTACGGGGAAAGGAGAGGTAGCTGAGATTCAGGATCATAGTAAATGTGAGGAGGGGGTGAATTCTGCAGACAGGAGAGATTTGGGAATGATGCTTAGTGAGCTTTTGTTTCAGAACCTGTTTTTAAGTATTTAACCATGCATCCTGGAAGTGGGGGAGTGGGCTTGGGTCTTAATTATGAACAAATCTTACCCGCTTATAATGCTTACCACCATTTATAACGTTAGGTTCAAGATTTCAACTATCAAAAGGTTTATTCACCCTTCAATAGGAAACATGAACAAGTTAGTAAATGAATCAAGATAGTTATAAGTACTTAAGATACTTATATAAAAATCTACGTATAACTTAGCATAAAAAAATAATCATCTGATAAATAACGGAAGGGATAGTCTCACAATTCTTACTTCCTCCAATCGTGTTATTTATATTTTTGCTTCAAAAAGAAAAAGAATTAGCTCCCTCCTCTCAACTATTTGCTCTCAGCATTTACTCCTTTGCTCTGAATGCTTTTCTGGGCATTGAAATTCTTTGGTCTAGTTTAAGCCTAACGACAACTTCCTATCACTTCCCCCAAAGAAAGCAAAAGAGAAATGTCACCTTTACTTTTCTAATGTTTCATTAGAGCTCCTGCATTCTTCTTCTACAATGAAAGGCGACAGAGAGAAAATGCTGTCACTTAGCCTACAGCCTAATACCCTATGGTTATGTCCTTTATCCAACTGATTCTTTTTTCTTAGAAAAACTCATTCTTGATCCTTCCCACCAGACACATCTGCCTTTACTCCATATGCGCTGGCCAAGTTATTTTCAAAATTGAATAGTTAGCTGTCTCAGACCATGGCACCCCTAACCTTACCCAAATTCACGTTTTCAGTAATTCCAAGGAAAAGTCCAGGTTCAAACCAGCATCGATTCTCTTCAAACAAGATTTGGGAAAGATATTTAACCTCGTTTCACCACAAAAAAATGTGACTCACTTAAAATCTGGCCTGTGACAGCTGCAGGGTTGACTAGTAGGTCAACATTTAAGAAGTGACACAATGAACAGTGAAGATAAACCTCTCACATAAGATACTAAAATGAAAGGAGAAACAGGTAAGATTTGTGAGGGTGACAGGAGAGAGGAAACCTGTTATTTTAACCCCACCCAAGCAGAATCTCTCTGAGGAGCATCCTCCTTCAGTGAAGAGCATGATGATTCTTTCTCAAATCTATAATTCACTTCCATAGACGTATCATTTTACAGTCTGACAATAAACTGTGCACATGACTTCTAAAAAGAGTTCTTATTATCCAACACTGAGGAAATACCATGATTAGCTCTAGGCCAAGCTAAGCAGACAGTGAGTCACCCTGAATAAACATATGTTTGAACACGCAGGTACCTTGAGAAGACTGAAATGCTCACCCGTGACCTCTGGATGGGAACTGCTCATTTCAGTTAGGTAAAGTCTCAAACTCTGCCTATATTTTGATATTTAAACACACCTAATCTGAATGATGTTTATAGCTCTGCACTATCTAATCAGAGCCTGCTATTCAAATTAATACTTTTGAAAACAAGACTACAGGGAGCATTTTTTACTTAAGAAAGCAAGCTGTTTTACATCTTTAGCGAACAATTGTGGATGCTGCTAACCATAAATCAGCACTTTTTGCATGAAAATAGACTTCTACTTTAGAAACACTATTACCAGTCCAATTATCACATATAGTTAAGACTAATAAGAGCATTTCTCTTTGATCTTCAAAAACTCATATTTTTCCAATTACAGTAATCTTAATTTATAAAACTTCACAGTGAATGGATTATTCAATAATCAACTGCAAATCAAGAATCCATTTGGCAAATGTCAAGTAGTTTAATCAAGTAAAATCAACACAGAATATTATTCAATTTTACCATAATCAGATTGCATAATTTTCATTTCAATCTTACAAATATCTATTAAGAATCCAGAGCTGTATTTATTGAGGAATGAAAGAAATATCAGGTAGAATCTCTGCTCTCAAGGACTTTTAATCTTATTGTGCATTATATAATTCAAAGTCAAAATAATGATACAGACAAGTACTATAAGTCATCAAAGGGATGAAAATGGGGTTGGTGATAATAAGGAAGGCTGCAGAGGTAAAAACTTAAGTGGAGGGGGGAGAGGAGAGGGGAGGACAGACAGACAGACAGGAGACCAACCAAAATGATGAAGGGAAAAATGAGCATGTCACACTGGAAAAATTAAGAAGTGCCACAAGCAGATTAGAGCTTGTTGTGAGCAGGGAATTCAGGACAGATACCATTAGGTCCTAACTGAGGAGTATGAACTTCATTCAAAAATCACAAGGTTTCTGAGGTGGGAAATTCCATGATGAAAATAGTGTCTTCTTCAGGTTAATTCAGAGGTGAGTGCTGAATGGACTGGAGAAGTCTCCCTATTACCACCTCTCTCTTTACTTTCAGAGAAAAACAAAGGCAAGGGAAAAGCAAACCACTCAGAAAAAGTATTCTTCTTGCCCTTTCTTTAAAAAAAAAAATAATCTTATAAAAAGGAAACTAAGGCCAATAATAAGCAAAAAAAAAAAATTTTTTTTCCTAAATATTAGATAATGATCAAGTCTACGGCCATGCTACCCTAAACAAGCCCGACCCCATCTGATCTCAGAAGCTAAGTTGGGTCGGGCCTGGTTAGTACTTGGATGAGAGACCACCTAAGAAGACCAGGTGCTGTAGGCATAAAAATTTTAAAAAATAAAAAAATAAGGGATTGTAAGCTGACAAGGTCCTTGCAATCTGTGAGGTCAATCAAGGTTTGACTCACCTAAAAAATAAAATAAAATGATGATAGATAGATAGATAGATAGATAGATAGATAGATAGATAATGGTCAAACTTTTTATAGGCCTGTATATCCTGAAATCAAGAAGATTAGCACAAATGCATGACTTCTCTTAGGAGAAACGTGACAAAATAAAGAGTAAGTGATGGGCAGAGTAATAAGCAAACTTCAAGTTCACTCATTTCTGCTCCCTGAATAACTCTGCCACCAAGCACCAGGACTGGGGCTCAGTGAGCTGGTCTTGGTGGTGTCACATCACGTATCACATCCTGATGCCCACAATGGCATTCAACAGGGCAGGGGCTGCAGTGCAGGCGGGCGGGCTCCACTTGCCTCTTCTACCAGAGCAACTGTTTTTTTATCGATTTCGCACTAGGAAAATTCCCTACAATTTCACCTTTTTAAGACATTCACAATGCCTAGCTCGTCCTCCACCATCCCCTGGAAATTTCCTAGAAGAGCTACAATCAGATCTTTGTAAGAGCTAGATCCTTATAAAAATGTGCTACTACCGAGGGTGTACAAAACTTCCCATTCAGCACTAGTTCTTGCCTATTTTAATTTGGCTGACTTTCTTGTCATCTTAAATCCATCTAAGAACAAGCAAGAATATTAGTAAATACTGTACATGAAATGTTTGTGCCTCTCAGGAAAATTCTAGTTTTGTTTAAAAATCACTAACAAGGAAGGCTGTAACCTAATACTATCTTTTTTTTCAGCAACATTATTCCATAATATGCTAGCTGGGCACATTCAGAATTTAAGAAATATATTTGCTTTTATTTAAAATAAACTAGTAGGTTTTGCTTTGTAGTTTTTTTTTTTTTTAAATATTGTTTTGTTGCTAGAATCGGTATTAAGAAGGAACTATGGAAACTTTTAAATATATCCAAATTAAACTGCTACAACACAATTTAAAAATCAAAGTTTATCATTTCAGTGGATGATTTTTATTTCTGACTTAAAAATATTAAGTTAATTTCTGTTGTGCAACCCCAAAATGATTTACAGTGAGTCAGTGTCATGATAAGATGCTGTCTGATGCTCACCACTGAATAACAGTTTTTACTGAGATTTTTTGGATCAAAAGAGTCGTTCCTTAGACAGTATTAAAATTAACCTTATGTATTATACTAAGTGAAATAAAGCAGACAGAGAAAAACAAACAGCATATGATTTCATTTATAAGTAGAATCTAAGGAACAAATAAACGAACAAACAAAATGAAAACAGACTCATAGACACAGAGAACAAACAGATGGTTGCCAGATGGGAGGGGGCTCGGGAGCTGTGTGAAAAAGGTGAAAGGATTAAGAAATACAAATGGTAGTTATAAAATAGTCACAGGGTTATCAAGTACAGCATAGGGACTATAGTCAATAATACTTTAACACCTATGCGTGGCATCAGATGGGTACTAGACTAATTGGCGGGATCACTTCCTAAATTATATAAATGTCTAACCACTATGTTGTACAGCTGAAACTAATATAAAATAACACTGCATGTCAACACTAATGGAAAAATAATTTTTTTTTTAATTAAAAAATATAATTAACCATATGGATTCACTAATCAAAATTGCTAAAAAATAGCATCAGAATTCTGGGACTTATGTCTCATGTAAACTCTTATTTTAAAAATTCAAATTTCTTTAAAAGTTTTCCTATTCAATGAACAGAATATCTAACTTGACCGCATCTTATAAAAATGTTGTGAATTTAGTGGGTGCCTATGTTGTAACTTGGCTTTGAAACTTGTATGGTTTTACCATTAATTCGCAGAATCCTCAGTATCATAAATTACAAACAGCATTCTACAAATGTATGAACTCAAAGTAAGTATATAGAGAGAAAAATGAGGCAGAGAGAATTAACCTCTTCCAATCAGATGGCTGACAGTATGCAGGAATCAGAAATCTGAACTCTTGGTTCCTAATATACAGCCATTTCCCTCTGTGCTTCCATCACTTATGGTATCTTTTTTGTTTTTTATCATAACAACTTAAATCTCCATAAATACAAAGAGAGCAACTCATTTCTGTTTTAATTTAGAGTACATTTAAATAGTTTTCTTCTACTGTTGTAAAGTTTTTAAGACAATGTTCTTTCTGCACTGAATAAAATTAAAATAGGATACCAAACACAAAGCAAAAACAGAACATTATAGTCCAGGGACACTTGCTGTTACATAATAAAGATAAGTTATCTTTAAAAGTCAAATAGAAACCTGCATAATCAAATTCACAACTTGGTTCTATTTCACTAGCTAGAGAACAGCTATATTAAAGCATCTATATTTTTTACCAAACACTATGTCTCAAGTGTGTGAGTCTTCATAATATCACAGAGTTTAATATGAGACATGCCCCAGGACAGTACACCCACCCGTCTTTAGAAGGGACTTACACTGAATAATTTCCCTTCTAACTATGATTTTAAGTTGACGACCCTTCGCAAGGAAGCAAGGAAGAAGAATGATTAAGGGACAAACATTCTTAAACAGAAGTAAGCATGTAAGGTACTAGCCTGTCGTATGCAGCAATCATAAAGTTAAGGAGGAGGCTGATGGACTGTTCCACACTGATTTGGTGAGTAGAAGGAAGGCGCTTGTTCAGCTGGTAGTATATGGAGGAGATGACAGTTTCGAGGCGGGACACACTGACCTCCGTGCTATGGTCCAGTGTATTAAGGCCATTGTCTCTGAAGGCTTCGATCATGTTCCAGATATCAACGAGATGCACTAAAACACGAAGAAAATAAACTGTCAACAACTTAAAAGTTTTAAGTCATCAGAAAGACATAAGAACTTTATATCTGTTTACATTTAATAGAATAGTGAAGAGTGGCAGAATGTTCCACCTCAAAATATGCCATTTTGCCATAAGGATTCTCTTGTGCTAAAGACACCTGAAAAATATCAGGTGCCAACAAGGGCACTCTGACCTCCCCTTTTCTTCCTGAAAGCAGAGGATAAAACTGCCATGTGAAAGATCCCTTCCCTATCATAGGGGGAAAGAAATAGTGAACTGAGGCCAAGATTAATCTGTATGGACTTTAGTCTGTCTCTGTCTCTCTCTCTATACATATATATATGTTTTTAAAGTTATATATATATAACTTTTCCACAATTGCTATTCTTTGATCAACCCAATTTATAAGCACTTAGACTTAGTCACTTCTTTGGGTCTTCAATTTCCTATGGGGTCTTCCATGTACATGTAAAAATGTGCATACTTTTCTCCTGTTAATCTGTCTTACGTCAATTTAATTCTCAGGCCCAACCAGAGATCGTAAGAGGGCAGAGGTAAAGTTTTGCCTCCCCTACAATAGGCTGAAAAATATATAATGCAAAATTTAATGGAACACCAAAGAGACAAATTCACAAGCGTTGGGAAGGTATTAACATACCTCTCTTAATAAATGATAGAGCAAACATACAAAAAGTAAGTACAGACACAATTAAATTTTACAACAAAATAGACATAATGGTCACTATATGAAGTACTGCTCCCCCCCCCAATGATTAGAAAATATGTTTTATTTTTAAGAACACAATGCAATGCATATAAAAATTGACCTTATCCTTAGACATCAAGCTAATCTCAACAAATTTCAAAGGATTAAAATCATATAAACCATGCTCTCTGACTAAAATGAAATTAAGTTAGAAATCATTATCAAAAAGACAAGTTTTTAAATAAGCCTTATCTTCAGAAATGAAGAAACACACTTGGGAACTTCCTTAACCTGATTAAGGGTATCTACAAAAAAAAAAACCCACAGCAAACATATTACTTAATAGTAAAATGTTGAAAGCTTTTCCTCTGATATTGGAAATGGGACAAGAAATTCTCACGATCATCATTTCTAGTGACCTTCAAGTCCTAAGCAAAATCAATATGCAGTAATTATCAGTAAAAGTATTAGAAATGAAGAAATATAACTGTCATTATTCAAAAATGACAAAATTAGACAGAAAATTATCAAGATTCTACAGACAAATTACTAAAATTTGAATCTGGAACGATTGCTACATACAGGCCAAGATATAAAAGTAACTGGACTCCTATGTATCAGTAACAGACAATGAAATTTAAAAATACTATTTATAATAAAATCATAAATCATCAAAGACTTAGGAATAAATCCAATGAAGAATGTGCAACATTTCTACCAAAAAAATTCTACAAATATAACTGGCAGAAATTAATGACAAGACATAAATAAATGGAGGGATATACCATGTTTACAGTAGGAAATCTCAAATTGGAAATACGTCAATTCTCAACTTCATCTGCAGATTCACTGCAATCCCTACAAAATCCCAGAGGACTATAGTTTAAAAGGATGAATTTTACTATACGTAAACTATGCTTAAAAAAAGAAATGAAAAAGGAAAATATCTCAGCAGAGTTGTTTTATTTTGTTTGTTTTTAGTAAGAATTGACAAGCGGAGTCTAAAATATATATGAAAATAAACATGAAAGGCCAAGGATGTCCCAGACAATCTGAGAAAGAAAAACAGAACAAAGCAAGAAGACCTGCTCCACCTGCTCTTAGACTTATTATAAAGCTATAATAGCGGTTACTGGGACAAAGACAGACAAACATAACAATGGAACACAAGAGCCCAAAAGCAAATCTTCTCATATACGGACACTGCCATGAACATTCTTAGATATTTCTCTAAAGAATATGAGGAAAAAAAATTTTAGCAGTGGAGAAAAAGGATGGTCTTTTCAATAAACAGGATAGAAACACCTGAACATACATATAGAAAAAAGTGAAATTTGACTCCTACTTTTACTGCACGCCCACAAAAAAAAATTCTTCCAGGTGAACTGGAGAATCACGTGTGACAAAGTAAAAGTTCTAGAACAATGAATCTTTGGTTTAACATTACTAATGCCACTAGCCTGGTTCTGACTCTCATCACTCCACACATAGACCTGTTTCTCAAGAATAATTACAGGAAGAATTATAAAAATCATAGTTACTCTAGAATAGTGGTTTTCAAACTTTTTGACCACAACCCACAGAATTATATTTATATCATCAAACACACACACACACACACACACACTCTAGATACATAAATATATAAAAAAATTTCACAAAATACTTTTTAACTCTACCACAGAAGCAGCATTCTGATTTTTCTTTTTCTTTTCTATTACATGCTTTAAATTCTAGCTATAGCCCACCAAAATGATTTCATGAACCATTAATGGGTCACAACCCATAATTTGAAAACAATGCTTTGGGAAACCAGAGAAGAAACGTGACTTCCATCTAGGATGGCATGGTAAACTCTTTAGAGAGAATTTTAAGCTAGGGTTTTTGAGTAAGACTTAAAGTAGGGTAGAAGTATCTAGATGCAAAGTGACTTGCCCAAGATCACATGTTTGTAATAAATGGCAAAACCAGAACTAAAACTGAAGTTTTTTCCATTGTAAGGCTAATGTTCTTTCCACTGTACAAAAGGGTTTTTCATTAGTACACACACGCATGGGAGAAAAGTACAATAATTCCGTCATAAGTTAGTTCATCTTCGTGGAAATTAAAAGAAGATTTTATATGCTTGTGTGTATATCTTATTTATTTTATTAGTAGCCACTGTAGCAATTCATTTTATATTAAATTTAATCGATAAATTCTTATGACACCTTTATCAAAATGTTCATGTTTTCCTTTCCCTCCAAAGTCTGAAAAATTGTATTTATTCTGTATAAAACATTCATTAAAAAAAAGTGACAAGGAGAAATCAACTCTCCCGTTTAAAGAACATTAATATTACGCCAGTCTCAAAACTAGTTACATTATTGAGTTGGTTAAATATTTTGAAGGAACCACAGAGTAAAAATGCCAAGTTCTTTCAATTACAAAGCTTATATTCTGATAAATACTTAAGACGGAATAATTCAAATAATTTTACAATATGACTAGAAGATACTAAAATCTTGTATTTTATATTATCAAGAGCTCTGTCCAGCTATCACAGAAATGACTTACGGTTGCATCGTTTTTGTACAAATCGTAATTTGCAAGCTGTTCTGTAAGTTGACAGTCGTATGACATCAAAATTCTGAGCACCTGAAAAAAAGGACAAATAAAGAGTGTTCAAGTGGACTTACTGTTTAATTTCTAAATGCTGGGAAGTGACTCTATTTCACTGTGTTGGCACAGTCTATACATACCATGTCAGCTAGGCCTTCTGCTAAAACACAAGGGTGGGAGGAAGGGCTGGGGAGCACCCCGCGTGCCCACTCCACGCCAGGCACTATGCCAGTAGTTTCACCTACATTATCCTGTCTGCTGGCCTAAGGAGACTCTGAGCGAGGAACACTCATGACTTTAGTGAATTGGCTACATAGATTAGAAAAGGGGGATGAAATGGAATGGCAGGAAAGACCTTGGCCTAGAGTCAGAAGCCAATTCCAGCCCCACCCTGACTGCCGACCGCAGGTCATGACCGTGGCCATGAAACATTCTTCTCAGCCTCAGTGTCCTCCTCTGTAAGATGAGGGAACTGGCCCCACTGATTTCTTAGGTCTCCTTCCAGGTCTCTGGTAGCTTGTGTTTTTCAAAAAATGGCCAAAACGGAATTTCTAGACCAGTATTTTATTTATGTGCTTCTAGGACAGTGTCCTTCTCCATCAAGAACTAAAGATTATTTCCCTCTACTTGCATCTGAGCAGAACTCTGTGACTGCCTTAATGAACAGAATGACACAAGGGACACTGCACGACATCTGAAAATCGGTGATAATTCCCTTGCGCTCTCTCAGGGTTATTGTCCTTGGAACCCAGACTAGCTTTCACTCTGTGAAAGCACCTCAGGGGCCGCCCCAGCCAGGCTCCGGCCTCCCCTCTCCAGCGTCGACTGAGCAGTACCAATTTCATAACAGTCGTATGTTGAGGGTCCTTGCAATATCTCATTTGGAAGAGTACATACTATGCTTTTAAAAGGTTTCTCAATAACTGATCCGGACCAATAACCCTATTTCATGGCAGAGGAATTTGAGGTCTGGCAAGTATGAGTGTTTAAGTCAAGGTCACACAGTCAAGGTCACATAGCCAAGTAGTCACAGAGCAAAACAATCCTTCAAATACTGGGAACTGCCCCACTCCTCTCAGCCACCTTTTTTTCTTTGTTCGAGTTTTATATAATAATGTAATTTTTAACAAAAGGCATAAAATGGTAAAGTAATACAGCAAATTCGTGCTTTTAATTTTTCCTATAGCTCTAAATGTTGTCCTAACACTTAGTCCTCTCTACTTCAGAACCTGTAACTAGTGTAAGGTAATTTATATGATGTATTAATTATTTCTCACCATCCGCAGCTCATGTAACAATGAAGTTACAGCCAAGAAGTCTAAATTGACTGGCACACCTCGATCTTACAGATGTCCTAACTAACATTTCTGCCTTACTATTTATGACTTTGCTTAAGAAAGCAATTCAAGCCAATCTAATTAAAATATATACTCTGGCTTGGGGTCTTCCAACTTTACGATTCTTTAACTTCCATTCTTCTCTTTCTAAAGCCTGTAACATAAAACTTCTGATTAAAGCTGTGACTTGATCAGAAAAAAAAATAAAAAAGCATTACCACACATATAAACAAGACGCCAGAAGCACTCAAGACTCACGCATTTCTATGAACAGCTGCCTCTTCTCTGCCATGGTCTTCCGCTTGTTCCCACTTTCCTCAATCATCCTAGACACAAAGAAAGACACGATAAACCACTGTATAACCTGACGATTCAACCAACTGCTTATCATTCTATTGTGAAAAGAGAGGTACAGGAAACCAAGTTGTAAATGCACATACCAAGAGAGTATCAGTAAAAATAAAGTGGAAGCCTGATGCAGAAAATAATAAACCATCGTCCCTGTATTCAACAGCTTCTCATATATTAAGCTGGTACTTAAATGAGCTCATACAGTTGATTCCTGTGCTGAAATATGAAGCTATGTCTTATTTCTAACTTTATTTTCCCTGCAGAGTCCTAGATTAGTTGAGACAGTTCCCCACATCCCTCCTGTTTTCCGTAGATAAACACGTTACTAAATAGAATTTAGAAAAGAATTGTAATAAAAGGCTACCATAAAAATACAATAGTTAGCTTATACATAAAAAACAAATGAGATACTTTATTTTTATTTTAAACAATGTTAAACAACAAAAAAAGAGAGATTCATCTCCACACCCAGAGAACTCCTAAATGTAACTTCCATCATGTGGTAATAGTAGCTTACACTGACAGACTTAGGTTACGCCAGTTCCTCTATTAAATCTCCTTCTGTGCATTATTTCATTTAATCCTCACGACACCCCTAGGTGATGGTATTACTGTTATCCCCATTTTATAGATGAGGAAACTGATGCCTAGAAAAGAACACCAACTTGCTCAAGGGCACACAACTCAGAAGTGGCCTAGGCCTGAACAGCTAGAACACAAATAGCCCGTTTCCTTGCATGGACACTATTGATGCAAAATTTGTGACACTTTCAGCTAAACTTTGCCTTATTCTGTGAAGAAAATAAAATATCTGGACAGATAGCTTAAGCCAAATAATTTCCCAAAGCAGACTAGATTGTTATAAATCATTCTCAATTATATTAGAATCACAAATTAAATGATGACTACACAAATTACATACCCATTAAAGCAAGGTAACTGGCCGAAGTTTACTTACAAATATATCAAGGTAACTGGCCAAAGTTTAGTTACAAATATATTCTAAAGAAAATTTAAATATATTCCTTAATATTCTACAATTACTATTTTGATAATTAAGACTCGTCCTTTCCTAGATCATTGAAATGTTACCAAATAGTCTTCAACACTCATGATGGTTACTTAACAATGTGCCCCCAAGAGGAAAGTTTTTAAACAGAAAGAAAGCCAAATAAAAAGCAACTGGCAACAGTAAAAACTAATAAAATGTAGGTCCTAGAGAAAAACAGAAGTTAGTACAGTTGCCTATAACAACATAGAAAATATTCGAAAACTTGCTCCTTCTTCACCAGTGCTGGTCTCTCACCAAGTAACACAGATTTTAATGCTAAACACAGATTAAGACAGAGAACATCATAAATCTCCTTTATATCTAATTAATATCTTTTTTCCCCACTTTTGCTATTTCTTTACACTCCATTTTCTCAAATTGGGCCTAAGAATTCCTGGAGATCCCTAAATTCTTCATAACAATGTCCTTAATTTTGTCTTTATGTGCAGATTAATTTTTTTTAAGTAATATAAACATACTTTGGGTCATCTGGATGACTACCAAACTACAAATACTCCCATGACGTTTCAGGGTACACATCTGCACAAGTGATTAGTGTGGCACTGGGAACAAGAGACTACCTAAAGCAGGGTGAACAAATTAGAGAAACTATACTATCCTATGCCAGATCCCATCTGCCACCTGTTTTTGCAAATAAAGTTTTACTGAACACAGCCATGCTTATTCATTTATGTATCATTTACAAATGCTATATGCTACAGTGGCAGAGTTGGATAGCTGTGACAGACAGCATCTGGCCTGTGAAGTCTAAAATAGTTACTATCTGGTCCTTTGAGAAAAAGGATGCCAACACAACCTAAAGCAACAGTAATTAATATTGCATTACTACACATGTCTGGCTGCAATTAGATCAGCATGTCCCCACTGCCAAAATGACAACGATCATCCCACATGGGCTTGAGTTCCAGTGCCATTACTGGAATTCTATCTTTGAATTACCCTCATAGTCATTCCTCATTGCTGTAATGGCATAAAAATTATATATACTTCACTAACCATTATTTGACAAATATTTATAGAGTAGCTCCTATGGGGTAGGTACATCTGATGTACTGGAAATACTGCAGTGAATAAAAGAGACAAAGCACCCCATCTTCATGTAGTGAGAGTAAATGCAGTAATTCATTTAGATACTGCTTGGTCTAAGGTAAACATAGGACCAATAATACCTGCTATTCTTATGATTACAACTATTATTATTATTATTATTACTACGACGACACAGGTAGTTGGCGCATCTAGTGGAGAGACTCTCATTTGTAATTAATGATACCATGACAGACTTTATTTACTGTAATATATTTTCTTTTAAGAAAGTCCTTGGGCTTTTGGAAACTAATAAAGCACAAAGTAAATAATATTTCAGAAATTTAATGATCTAAGCTGACAAAATGATGGTATCTTCAAGTCACGTAGACAAATATTAAAAACTTGGATCAAACAACACATAAAAACATATATCAGAGCAATCTGAGATACCAAATAAAGTGATCAACACATTGATGAGCCAGTAATGCACAAATAAACCTTTTAAGAAATACGTCTTATAAATTGGGTTTTAATTTTGTATTATTGTTATTTAAACTACCAAATTTTTAAAAAAATTTACAGTGGAGTTGTATGTAGTGTACTTACAATTGACTAATACAAGTTCAGCTACTGGGGGGGAGGGGGAGGAAGGAGAGAGAAAAGGAGGGAGGGAGGGAGGGAGGGAAGGATGAATTATGATTTAAATGATGGGCAATTCCACACCAAGATCACCTGTTCCAGGACAGTGGGACAAGGAAGGTGAATCTGCAGCTCCCTGTGGCCTTGGTTCTCTCTGGCCTCTGACAAAGCAAGCACCCCCTTTCTTTCTTTTCTTCTTTTTTTTTTTTTCAAAAACATAGTCCAACTAAACAAAAAGTCTCCAGTTCCAACACGAAGACAAAACTGGCTGTGCTGACTTAGAAGAACTGCTGTATCAGGTGGTCTCCACCACGGTATTGGTGCTCAGGAAATTTCAAAAGGAATTTTCATCTACCTCAGATTTCCCCCACACTCGATGATTTCAGAAACTAACTTCCAAGTAAGATTTGACTCTAGTATAAGAAAGATAATTAAAATATGCTCCACTACAAGGATTTGATACGAAAGCTTCAGAAACAATGTTTCAAATGTTTTGATTGCTTTAGGAAATCATATTCATGTAACCATTTTCTTAAAAGTTTAGAAAATTGTTCATAGCATAGAAAAATCCTCAAAATTCAGAGCTATAGCAAAAAGCTAACCATAATCAGTTCTTTTAAAAACAAATTATGAAATATAAGCAATATACCAAACCATAGGTAAAGTCAACAAAATATAAACAAATGGTGCTCATACTTCAGTAATAATTATTTAACCATCATATATGTATGTGAATAAAGATCAGAAGTAAATTGGAAAATAAAAATACATTTTTAAGGTGTACTCCGCCCCCCCCTCCCCCGCAAAGTTTTAATTTGTCACTGTGTTGCTTGGCAATTTTTAGAAAGCTAAATATGTTTCATGTGTGTACTTAAGAGTTTCAATGTCTAAATATGTTTCTTTGGAGGCAATGCAGAAACAGGCATCTAGACTCTTAGTAGATGTGTACACACTGACACAGTATTTGGAGAACAATTTGGCAATATCTACCAAAATTTTAAATGTATACTACCTTGGGCCCAATAAAATATGTTTGTTTATTTATTTGTTTAAAAAAGAAAAGAGAGGGGAGAAGAGGGAAGGGGAACAGGGAAAAGGGAAGGAAAGAAGGAGGAGGAGGAAAGAAAGAAGGAAAATATCTAATATGAAAATGCTTAAATAACTTACAGCACAGCCATACGATGAAGCAGTGCAGTTCACAGATACCAAAAAAAGCAAGGCAGGCATGTGTAACTTACAAAAAGATGCTCAAAAGCTGGAAGTCAAAAGTCAGGTAAGGAAACAATGCAGTCGGTGTGGTCTGTGCCCTCCCTGGATCTCTCGCCCGGCTGCTAATTCCTCTAATTCCTCTCGGCAGCCTCTTCTCTGGGGAATGCTCTTCCCTGGGGAACGGCCTTCAGTTGACTGAACACTCCTTAATCAAGAAATGCCTGGGGAGCAGCTCACCTCCTAAAGGAGGCACCGGACCACTAAGGCTGATGACTGACTGACAGAAGGTACAAAGCCCGGCTTCATAAGTTCTGGATCCTCGTACGATTGCGTGAGCACAACACCAACCTCACTCCTCCACTGAATACAACTATAAACCTGCACGGAATGTACGCTGGAGCTATCTGAGGTCTGTAAAAAGTAAATATTAGCAGGTGGATCGGGGAAGAATACAGAATTTAAAGTACCACTGAGCACATGGTGAGTTTACCATTTTTTCCCCTTCTATCCTGGCTTGGACTCGACACAGTGCAAACCCACGAACCTAGTTAGCACTGCAGCATACACACACGGAAATCCTCAGAACCCTCTAGTTCAGGCTCAAAGAAAAGAAGAACTAAAGCCCAGAGGGAGTGGGAGAAATCCCCAGGATTTTTCTCTCTTTCCTTTTTCATTTTCTCCCACCCCAGCCAGCAGGCAATCCTGCGATGCAGGCAGCAGCAGCAGAAGCACCTGGCTTGGAAAACGGCAGGAATCAAAAATGTGGAGAAAAGGAACCATCCTCTCTTCGGTTAGCTGTGGCTCCATTGATATTTTGTTCTCTCTCTATCCTTCTTTCATTGTGGTGCAACTGCAGAAGTGGACAGTTTCTGGCCAGAGGACAGAAAAGGGGAGTCCAGAGTAGCCCAAAAGTACCAGGGTGCTAGCTGAGCAGAAGCTCAGGAAAGCAACCCCATGCAGCTGCTTCTGAAATACTGGGATCTTCTCCAACCCAAACATTCAGGAATCCGAGCTTAATTAGCATGCCAATGACTCTGAAAACTAAGCTTACAGAAAGACCTCCACCTGGTCTCAGACTGACCAGTGAGCGGCACACACATAGCACAGATTTGAATAACATGGAAAAAAAAAAAAATCTGAAAACTGAACTGACATTAGAACCACAGCCAACAGAAGGTGAATAGAAACTTGTGGACTAAACTAATGAGGTCAGGGGCCCGCTCAAAGAGAAGAGTGTCAACCAAGAATTCTACACTGAGAGGCTATATCCTTCAGAAGTTAAAGAAAACTAAGAGGATTTGTAGCCAGCACACACATGTTCTAAAGAATTGCTACAGGAAGTTCTTCAGAAAGAAGGGAAATGGTTGTGGAAGGGAATGGGAAACACTACAAACAAAGAAAGAGCAATGGAAAAATTAGGAGAAATAACATCAATCCCACACAACCACTACCAGAACATACAAAAGAACACTTTTCAATTCATTTTAAAAGGCTAGTAACATCCTGATACCCAAACTAGACAAAGACAGAAAAACAAACAATATCCCTCATGGACACAGATACAAAAATCCTCAACAACAGCAAACAAAATCCTCAATAAAATATTATAAACTAAATCCACTAAAATGTAAAAACCCCAGAACCACCTGGAACTTATCCCAGGAATGCAAGGCAATTCAATATTTGAAAATTAATCAGTATAATCCAATATATTAACAATCTAAAGAAAAAAAAACATATAATCATATCAGATGCAGAAAGAGCATTTGACAAAATGTCCATTCATAAACTCTCAGTAAAGTAGATACAAAAACTTTCTCCACCTGATAAAGGGCATCTCAAAAAAAAAACCTACAGCCAATGTCACACTTAATGGTGAAAGACTGAATGCTTCCTCCCTAAGAATTCAAACGAGGTGAGGACATCCACTCTTACTACTTCTTTTCAACGTTACGTGGGATGTCTTAGCCAGTGAAGGAAGACAAGAAAAGAAATAAAAGACAAACACTAGAAAGAAAAAATAAAACTATTTCTATTTGCAGACCACATTATTATCTTTGTAGAAAATCCGAAGGAATATATCAAAATAGCTCCTAGAACTAAAAAGTGTGTTTAACAATGTTGCAGGACACAAGGTCAAAACACAAAATTCATCCGCAATTCTATGTATTAACATTGCACAATTGGAAACTGAATATTTTAAAAACAGCACTTATAATACCTCTAACAAGAATAAGATACTTAGGTATACACTAAAAAAATACAAATAGGGTCTGTTTACTGAAACTACAAAGCACTGATGAAATAAATTTTTAAAAGACTTAAAGACATACCGTCTAATTAGATGGTCTAATCAAAATGCCAGCTGAATTTTGTTAATATAGACAATTCCAAATTTTATATGGATAGGCAAAAGGAATAGAAAAGACAATTTCAAAACGGAAAAATAAAGTTGGTGAATCAAACTACTCAATTTTAAGACTATAAAGCTACGATAATCAAGACAGCATGGTATTGGCAAACGGGTAGGTAAACAGATCAATGAAACAGAACAGAGTCCAGAAACAGGGCTACATAAACACTGTCATTTGCTTTTTTTTTTTTTTTTTAAAGGAATGCAATGAAAAAAAGGATAGTCTTGGTGTTGGAAAGACTGGTTATCTGTATGGCAAAAAGGTGAACCTTAACTGAATAATTATGTTGTGTACCTGAAACTAATGTTATCTCTCAATTACACCTTATTTAAAAATGAACCTCACACCATACACAAAAATTAATTCAAAATAGAAAATAGATGTAAATGTATAAGTATAAAACTTTTAGAAGAAAACAAAGGAGAAAATCTTCACGGTCTGGTATCTCACACTAAAAGGACAAGGCACAAAAGAAAAAAATTGATAAAGTGACCATTATTAAAATTAAACACTTTTATTCTATGAAAAAAAACAACAATAAAAAATGAAAAGACAAGCCACACACGAGGAAAAGAATTCACAAATCACATGTCTGATACAGGGTTTGTGTCTAGAAAAAAATTTTTTGAAATTCTCAAAACCAAATGGACATGGAAGAAAAGCTTGTGATTCAATAGTAGCCACAACATTGACATGGGTTGACTTAGCAGGTGTAGCAGACCTGCTGATCCCCTGCCTCTATTCCATCATGCATACTACTACTTTGACGCAAAACTGAGCAGCTTCCAGTTGCCAGCATCTGCATGTCCTGTCTGAGGGCATTTTTTTGGCCACTGAAGACTGCTTCGACACCTGCAAGGCAGTCCAGAAGTACTAGGAAATCAACACTCCTGGGGAGTGGCCTTCCCACTGATGAATGTTATTAAATAAATACTCCAGCTCCTTTATTCATCAGAGGAATAACTCTGAGGCAATGTTTTCCACTGGCCTTCTGAGTTCCTCATTGGAATTAATTTTGCGTACTCACAGTACCTGATAAGAAATCCTTTATTAGCAGAGCTGGGAAGGGAGACAGGTGAAAGATGACGGGCTCACGCAAAAGCCTTAGCATTTGAGAGAATTAAAGACAAACTGGTTGAGTAGCATTGACGCACAGGAGAAAGAAGACGCCAGGGCTTAAACCAGCCAAGTATCAACTCAGAGCATGATAAGACAGCCAGAAGACTTCTAGGGTAGCATTTTAAGAAATCCTTGGATACTACAATTTGAGGGCAGGTTGTGCTACAAATTAAGCCCAAATTCTGATTATGAAAGTAGGCAAATTGCAAAAAAAGGCTGACTTGACAGTCCAGCCACGATTCTCCTGAACCCTGGGCCATACAAAGTGGCTCCCCTGCTCCTGCTGCAAGATGGCAGTCTCCAAGATAGCAGACTGCAAAGGCCTCATCTGGGATGCACGCCTCCAAAGAGGCTGACCCTCGTCAGGACATGTCCCTCCTCCCTCGCTGCTCTAGGCTAATAACTAGGGCCACGTAGTGGCAACATCGGCACAGGGAGGTACTGTCCCCGCTTTGGATGAAAATGGGTGATTCACCGAAACAGCTGCTGGACCATCATGATGATATGCAAGAACTGGGAGAACACCCCTGGGAATGGGCCTTGAGAGTGCTGAACTTGGGGGTCAAGTATAAGGTTAGTACAAAAAAGTCTGCTGATATGGGGGCAACTCTCCCATGACCCAGGATTTAATGTTCCAAAAAGGACACCTGGAGCCAGTCTTAATGTGCTGCTGGATTGGTTCGTTTCAGCCTGGGGTTGGGCATGGGGAGAATCACCAGCCTACAGAGAATGGAGATGCTGGAGCTGCATGGCAGGGTACTGAGGAAAGCGTCAATATCCCCTGACCTTTACCAATTCTGTCTATTCTGGACTGACAACATCTGCTTATTCTTGAACCTCAGGGCTTTCTCTCACCTCTGAAGTCCATTTTGCTCCCTGCATGCCAGGCCTGACATGCTACGGATTCACCACTCCCTGGAACAGTCTTAACCCATGATTGATGGAGTTGGTTTATAAATACTCCGCCTACCTTACCCCCTCATTGGGTATAACTCTAAGGACGTGTTTTACACTGGCTTCTGAGCTCCCACAGGGAAGAGCTCCAGTTACACACAGTGGTAACTTGCTTGATGACATGTGATAACTGCTACTTTCTCTTCCTATCTCGCTTCCTGGTTCCCTACTGGTATTTCCTGGGATAACCTCAAAAATGAGACATTGCACTCAAATCCTTATCTAAGAGTCAGCTTCTTAGAGGAAGTAAACTAAAAATTAAGTCTTTCCAAATATTTGGTGATGGAAGGACATTTAACTTTGGGTTAAATTTGCAATATATGTATGATGTATTGTTGAATTGTACACTTATTTGATTTTATTAACCAATGTCACCCAATAATTTTAATTAAAAAAAAAATTAAGTCTTTTCATTTAAACCAAGCTTATAATTCAGATTACATAAAACTCAAGTTTCTGGGGTATACACAGACTAAGATTACTATAAATGATTTCTCTAGGCCTTAGTGGGAAGTGACTCCATCCCAGTGCTCTGTGGATACTAAGACCTGCATCTCTGTAATCATGGTTTTAACATTTCCACTCAACGAAGATCTAATCCGACTGCTATCCCTGATTACATGTCCTCGTCTTCCTGCCATAACCTTAAAGACCAACAATGACATGAATGTAACTACTCTCCCTACTTCCTTCTACTTGGACTCTTGGCACTCTGCCTTTTCTTAGCCTCATATCTAGAGATAACTAAACCTCCTACTATTTCCTTCACATACTAACTCTTAATTTAAAACCCTGCCATTTCCTTCCTCATAATCGCTCTCATATCCACCCTTTTTTCCCATTTCAACTGCCAAAATCTCTGTCCACATTAATGCACAAATAAAATTCTATGACACCGTGATCTCAGTGCTCTGTGCCCCCTTCTTCCTGTCGTTCATCCTGTGGACGTGCAGAGAAATCCGTTGGGAGTATTTATTCAAAAATGTTCAGTCTTCAGTGGATCCTAACCACCTTGCAGAAGCTTCATTCCACTCCATTTAAAAAGTCAGAACACAAAGGGAAATAAGCCAGATGGAGAAAAGACAAATACTGTATGAACCCACTCATATATGCAATCTAATAATACAAAAAAAAAAAAAGAGTCAAATTCATCATAGAAGCAGCGTATAATGGTGGTTGCCAGGGGCGAGGGGGTGAGGGAAATGGAGAAATGTTGGTCAAAGGGTACAAACTTTTAGTTGTAAGATGGAGACTGAATGTCGAGCATGGTGACTCTAGTTGATAACACTGTACTATATACTTGAAATTTGCTAAGAGAGTAGATCTTAAACATTCTCACCACACACACACACACACGCACACGCACACACACACACACACACACAGTAACTATGTGAGGTGATATATGTGTTAATTAACTGTAGTAATCATTTCACAGCATATATGTATATCAAATCATCATGTTGTACACTTTAAATATACACGATTTTGTCAATTATAACTCAATAAAGCTGGGAAAAAACTTAACAATAGATTTGAACAACTTCCCACGTCATTGAGAATCCTTCGAAACATAATTTTGAAAGATAGAATGGAATTTTATCACAATTATTCATCCAAGCCTTGATTACTGGCAATTATTTCTGATTACCTACTACTATGAACAATGCAACAATAAACATCTTTGGAGCAAAATTAAAAAAAAAAAAAAAAAAGAAGAACCAGAGCACAGCCTTAGTCTACGAAATGTAAAGAAAACCAAAGTCTCAGCTAAGAGAATGTAAACCAAATTATCTTCCAAATAACATAGCTGAAGCTGGAAGTTCCTAGGAGAGGTTGTTTAATGTCATAAGCTCAAAGCCAAACTGAATGAATAAGTTTTCAGATACAACACCAAAAGCACAATCTATGAAAGGGAAAAAAAGGTGATGAGTTGGATCTTATCAAAATTAACTGCTCTGCAAAAGACACTGTTAAAAGAAGAAAAGACAAGCTCCAGAGTGAAAGGTTTCAAAGCACATATCTGATGAAGGACTTGTATCCAAATTATAAAAAGAATTCTTAAAATTCAACATTAAGGAAACAGCCCACTTAAAAAATGATCCAAAGGTCTGAACAGATACCTCACCAAAGAAAATACATAGGTGGTATGTAAGCGTATGAAAAGATGATCAACGTCATTTGTCATTACAAAATTACAAATTAAAACAACAATGAGATACCACTCTGTGCCTATCAGAATAGGCTGAACTCTAACCCAACTGAGTTGAAAACTTATATTCACACAAAACTTGTGCCCAAATGTTTATAACAGCTTTATTCACAGTTGCCAAATATTGGAAGCAACCACGATGCCCTTCAATAGGTGAATGGATAAACAAACCATGGTACTTTCATAAATGAGATATTGCTCAGCAATAATAAATGAACTATCGAGCCATGAAAAGACATGGCAGAAGCTTAAATGCATATTGCTTAGTGAAAAAAAAAAAAAAGGCCAGTCTGAAAAGGCTACATACTGTATGATTCCAATTTTATGACCTGCTAGAAAAAAAACGAAACTAAAGAAATGGTAAAATAATCAGTGGTTGCCAGAGGTTTGTGGGGAAGGGAAGAGAGATGAATATGTGAAGCACAGGGCATTTTTAGATGGTGAAATTTCCGCGTGATACCGTAAAGGTGGCACGTAAAGCTATGCATTTGTCAAAACTGAAAAAGGTTTACGACACAGAGTGAACCTTAATGTATGTAAATTTTAAAGAAAATCCTTTAGGACATCAGAGGATCCAAAAACGAAATGCAGAGTATAACAAAGCAATCTAAGTGTATCACAAACGTATGAAACAACCTCACTTAAGAGAATGGGGGTAAAAGTAGTGACCTAAATAACTTCGGAAACAAATGGTGTCTGAAGACTAAAGGCAAAACAAAAAATATATAAGTACTATAATCTCCCACAGCCTGTAAGTTGTAAGTCTAATACTGCTATGCATGCATCCTGGAACTGAACAATTAAGTAAATGGATGGCAGATGGTGGAGTGTGAGGTTACAGATAAGCAAGGTGAGAAGCTAGAATGATCCATATGGTAATGGATTACAACTGAAGACATCAGTATATGATCATGTTTAGCTTAATATAAATACATACACTTATATATGAAAATAATTATACATATATATGTATATGCAAGGATTAATATACACATGTGCCCTTGCTCTGTCAACTGAGAGAGCGTAAAAACAACATCCCCAATAACAACGAGCACATCTGGTGCCCAAATTCTGGTTTATAATCCCATACTCCAATAAAAGGAACCTCCTTAGAGAAATGACTGGAACAGAAAATATGTAAAATAAGCCTGGAGTATCTTGTAGTATAGAAAGTAAAAAGTTCTGGGAGAAAAAAAACCATATGATTGGGGTATATCAAAGGGACACAGAAGCCAGCTGAAAAGAGCTCAAATGGCCAAAGTGAAACGATTTCAGCAACAAAATTAAGTAGTATTAAATATCCATCAGTTGATACTGATAAAAATGAATGAATGAATAAATGAAGGAGCATAGACAAATATCCTGCAGAGAAGAATTCCAAATACTTTATGTAGATCCTCAGGCCTGAAGAAAGTGAAGCCTAACTCCCACTCCTTAAGTATGGGCTGCACACAGCAACTTCCTTACAAAAACAACAGTATGGAAGAGGGGGAGGGGAAAATACCTTGACAGTGGAGAAATCTGATAAACACTACCTCAGCCAATGCAAATGCAACATCAGCAGTGATATATCATGTTGATAGTATTTACCCTTGACATGATATGATGAAACTGCATTTTTTCTCTGTGGTCTTCCTCCCAAAAACCCATAAACCCAGCTTAATCATGAGAAAAACATCAGGCAAATCTCAATTGAGAAATAATTCACAAAATACCTTCCCAGTACTCCTCAAAACTCTCAAATTCGTCAAAAACTTGATCAGAAAAGTCTGAGAAACTGACAAAGCCCAGAGACATTTAAGGGGACATAATAACTACATGTAATGTGGTATTCTGGATGGGATTCTGGAACAGAAAAAGACCATTAGGTAAACACTAAAATAATCTGAATAAAGTCTGGATTTTAATTAGTGATAATGTATCATCCGTTCACTAATTGTAACAAATGTACCATGCTAACCTAAAATGTTAATAGTAGACAGAACAAGATATGGGATGTTCAATTTTTTGGTAAATCTTAAACTGTTCTAAAAAAGTTTTTTTAAAGATGTACGATTACATATTCCTCTATGTTTTCTTAACTGATTTAAAAAGCATTAATATCTATAAAATTATATTGCTGGGTGTCTAACATATCAAATTCCTTAAGGAGATATTAACAACCCTAAATGTCTACATACCTAACAATAGTGCCTCAAAATGCACTCAGCAAAAATTGAGAGAACTGAAAGGAGAAACAGACAAGCCCACACTTATATTTGGAGACAATACTTCTCTATGATCGACACGAGCAGACAGTCACGACAGACGTGGAAGGACTGAACAATGCCATCAACCAATTAGATCTAATTGATATTTATGAAACAATCACCCGATGATGGCAAAATACAAATTCTTTCCAACTGCCCATGAAACATGTATTACCAAATCAGAAATGTAGTATCTCTGGAGATGGCAGAATAATGTGACTGCAGAGGGAAACCAACTCTGTTAGCTCTGTTTTGTTTAATAGGCTGGGTTCTGGGTACAATGTATCCTTCTTTATGCTTTTCTATATCCTATATCATAATAAAATTTTAAGTCATTTACTTTGAGTATATTTTCTGGCAAATCTTTTCTATAATGGTTTGGGGGCGGTGGGGGAGAAAGGCAGGTCTCCATATAATTTTATTAATAAAATGGAGTATACCAAATATCATAAGCTCTGTACTTTTATCCAAATGCACAGAAACTCTCACGACTTCCATAATTTGGTACAATATGTACTACTTCAAATCTTCAACAATGTCTTCTATGAGTATCCCAAAAATATCTGCTAACAAAGGATGCGTTTTTATTATCAAACTAAATTTATTAATCTGTCTATATATTATTTCAGCCTCTTTCACCAAAACGGTAAGAACAAAGGTTTGTGAATTCTTGTTTTTTACTCCTAAAGAAATCCTCATAAAACTTCAAAAAGTGTATAATTAAGTTAAAATTTTAAGCTACTAGATTAATTAGCACATGACTGTTATCATCACTGAAAAAGTTCAATAAGTTTCCCTTCATATTCTGAATGCTTAAAGTATCTCAACTAATAATATTAGCCTCATACTATCATTATCAAATATCTTAAGGCAAATAGATATATATCTCTTAAGGCAGTAGTCCCCAACCTTTTGGGCACCAGAGACTGGTACTTCTGAGAATCTAAAGCCTGATGATCTGATGTGGAGCTGAGGCGGTGATGCTAGCACTGGGGAGCGGCTGCAAATACAGATGAAGCTTCGCTTGCTCGCCTGCTGCTCACCTCCTGCTGTGAGGCCCGGTTCCTAACAGGCCACAGACTGGTACTGGTCCATGGCTCGGGGGTTGGGGACCCCTATAAGGCACAGTATACTCAATGGTGTATGTAAATCCATATAGCAAATAGTACTTTTAATAATTTTAAGGTTTTTTTTTTTTTACTGACCCCTTTCAATCTGCTTAGATCATTACTGTTTTGTACTCTGCATTTAACAAGGCAACAAGCTCATAATATAAATAGAAGTGTCAGCTCTGCTTTTTTTTTTTTTCCTGTTCACGTGTCCTGGCATTATTACTTCCATCTTCAGTTGAATCTGAAACTTCAGTCTGCAGTTTCTTTGCAGGAATCTTTTTAAGTCTTTTGTCTATTTAGAAAAGTTCGTTTCGGTCAAATCAGATAATAGAATCTAACAGACTTCAGTTTCTTTGCAGGAATCTTTTTAAGTCTTTTGTCTATTTAGAAAAGTTCTTTTCAGTCAAATCAGATACTAGAACCTAACAGACCACTACACTAGGCAGAGGTGAACTTTAATATATCTCCTCTCAGTTACTGCGCTTACCATACCTGATGGGTATCGTCAGACATACTGATGGAGTAAAGTGTCAACCCAAGGATTAAACAATAGTAAAAGTTAATTGCCCATATTTCCTTGTTATACACTGCCCAGAGGATCATTTTGCATGTTGACCACTTTGGAAACCACTGCTCTTAAAACAAAAAACAAACAAACAAACAAACAAAAAAACTAGAATGAGAAGATGGAACTGTGCTAGGCTTGAGCAAATGAGGAATATGGATGGTAAAATTAGATGAGGACATTTAGAGCCTAAGCGGTTAGTTAACTAGTCATCGGGGGACTGAGGCAACCAATTTGACTCTGAAGCCCACTCTCTATCCACTGCGCCACACCACCCCCCTCGGGGCAAAGGCCAGGACTCCAGGAGTGAGGAAAGAATACAGGGCCCCAGACTGTGGTGCTGGATCAGAACCAATTCACAGTTAAACAGGGTCTGGAGGCTAGAGCAACAAAATGCCTGGACCCTTGCTGGTCCCATCTGGGAAGCAGTGTGATCCGGAGCTGGACGCCGCCTGCAGGCAGAAGGTAAGGAACGCCCACGATAAAGACTAAAGGAAAGAAAACAGGCTCTAGAAACGTTTCCAGAATATCTGTCCTGCATCTAAGTGTTAAATATCCTTTGTTCCCCTTGCATTTTTTTTGTTAATGTCTTAATCCTTCCAGCTCTCACTTACTTCAAAACATCCAGGTATTGAAACTTCTTGCGCGAGTTCATTGTCTCTCAGCAAAACCCCTGCCAACTTTTCTCTGGATGCCCAGTTAATGAAGGAGTCAGAGAAGACTGAGATTGCCACTAAGAAGTACTAAGCTGTAACTACTCTAACTTCCCTGAAAGAGAGCTAACTTCTTTGCTTACTTCAGGAAAATTCTCAACTGTCCTTCCTCTAATACTTCTCTTTTCTTTCAGATTAGAAAAACAAAACAAAACAAAGCAAAAGGCCAGGGAAAGTAAATGTAAACCCTAGAGATTTTCTATTTTACAAATCTGAAAAAGTTCTCTAGGTTCAAATAAAAAAACACTCAATAACTGCACTCCATTATGAATAGAGTTCTGAAGAGCAACTATTACCTCATAGCACTGTGAGAACAATTAAGTAAATTATATAAAGCATTTAGCACTATGCTCAGCACAAAATAAGAGCCTAATAAATGTTATTTATTGTTATTATTGGTGTTACTATGTAACTATCCTATTGGATGATGCCTACACCAGAATTCTACAGGCAAGCCTTTGTCTTAATTTACAGTTCTTCTGATTTATTTAAAAGTATAAAAATACAGACTTGGAAGAAGAGTAAAATATTGCAACATTTAAAATCTGGAATAGAGAAAACGTTTTAACAAATGTGAAAGGAGGTAAAAAAAAATAAATAAATAAAGTGGAAATGCAACGTGCCCAAGGACTCTCGGGATAGAATATAAGAAAATAGGGGGACAGTGACTCACAACAAGAGAAACAGGTGCCTCTAGTCTACTGAACGCAAACCTCATCATTTTTCCTAAAACCTGCCAGGGACTGCTTAGTTAGTTCATAAGAGGAAGTTTTAGTTCTAAGCAAAGATACTAAACAATAAGGAAATATTAAAAGCAGCTGAACAATACAGAAAAAGGTACACTCTTGAAACGACACACAGAGCTCTAGTTTCCACAGTTCTATTTCAGAAAAAGTGTCCTTGTTAGTTATTTCGACATTTACACTTGTCCTTAGAATTTGTTTACAAAGATATACGAGAATTACTTTTTCAAATGATTTTGGAATGAATGAAAAGAAACTAAGACCCATTAAATGTGTTCTAACTTATATAAAATTATTTGTCTTTCTTTTTGACCCCAACAGCAGTATGTAGCCTTCACATCTAAATCCTAGATGTTAACAATTTCTTTTCTGAGTTCTCATATCTTTAATTTCAGTTAACACATTGATAGTGATTATGAGCTACAAAAACCAAAGCAAAGCCACAGAGCATCAGAATGTGAGGGCTTAGAGATAACCTAACCCAGAGACCATATTTTGCTCATCCAAATAAATAAAACGTCTCGTTCCAATACGCAGCTATACTTCACAATAAACAAATGGAAATAGAAACCCAGAACCCCTAACTCCTGATCCACTGTATACCACTTTTCTATATGTGAAGACTAAGATAATGTTTGTGTCTGTGGTCTGTTGGGAATATTTCATAAACAATAAATTTAAACAACAAATTTAAAAATATGGTGTATCAAAAGATACAATTTTCTAAAAAAAAAAAAAAAAATAGTCTTAACGGACAAGCCACAAACTAGAAGATATCTGAAGCCACCTAAGTGAAATATTAGAATCTAAAGTTTAGTAAAAGTTATAAATAGATATGAAAAAGACAAACAATACAACAGAAAAACAAATAAATGATGAAAACAAGCAAATCACAGTAGAGAGAACCTAAAGAGCCAGTAAAATCAAGGAGCAATATTCAAACTCATTAGTAATCAAAAAACATATATTGAAAACCAAAATAAGAGTACGCTATACATCAAGCAGATCTGCCAAAATGATAAAGCCTAACGACACCAAGGACTGAGAAGGCAGGGAAGCAACAGAAACCACCCATTGCTGGTGTGAACGTTAACTGGCGAAACCACTTCAGAGAGGAATTTAGCAACATCCACTAAGGTTGAAGATGTGCACGGCACACAAGCCAGTGGTTTCTCCTAGGTACATACTCTAAAAGACATGCAAGTGTGCACAAGGAAATATGACAGGAATATTCAGAGCAGCATTATAACCGAAAAAAAAAAAAAAAACAGAATAAAGTAATTGTCAATCCTCAGGAAAACATAAAAGTAAATTGTGATGTAGTCAAATGACAGAATCCTATTTAGCCGAGAAAATGAATGCACGGGAGCTGCATATATGAGCCTCACAATACTGAGAGAAGTTACAAAAAGATATCATTAACACTTTTAATATAAAGTTTTTTAAATGTAAAACGAAATCATACATTTTAGGGGTACTGACATTCATCAGTATGAAAATATGTGCAGGAATGAAAAGTATCAAATTCAGAACAGTGAGTGAGGTTCCCTTCAAAGGGAACTGCTTCCAAGGAGAACACAGTTGGGAAGGAGTTACGAGGGGGTTCATCTTTAAAAGGAGCTTTGCTTCTCAGTTTAAGTGGTGTGTACACAGGTACTCACTATTTTATTCTCTATACTTCTTTGAGGGCCAATATTTCATAATGTTTAAAGAGTTAAAGAAAAATAAAATCAAGGTCCAACCAAAATAGTTTACTCCAGAACCCACATATTAACCATGACACTACTTATTCTTATTTTTGTGCAGTTAGAAAGGTTTAGTCACTAAAAGAAATCTCCTAGGAAGAAGTAAAATATCAGACTGGTAAAAAAGCAATGAAGTACCTGTCTGAAGAAAAACTCTCTAAAGGAAATCATACTGGGGACACAAAGTGGTCATATCACCATGCTCAGGAATCACGTGGGTAAGCCAAAGGACAGAACCCAAGTTGACCTTGGACTATGAAACAGTCTGGTTTAGAGATAGCATGTAGGAAGAACATGGGTTTTGAAATCCAAGCTGGGTTTGCAGACTACCCCTGCTGTGTGGCCCCAAACAAGTGTTAACTTCTCTGAGCTCAATTTCCTCACCCATAAGATGCAATACCATACCTGGCTTCCAGAATTGTAAAGATTAAAGAGCAGCCATTATCTATATAAATCCCTTGACACATAGTAGCCTCAAAATAAATAAGAGTCATTATTACTTGCACAAGAAAGTCTCTCTCTGGCAAGTGGAGACAGAGCAGGGAGAGAGAAAATTTTAAAAGAGGGAGTTAAGAGGCTAGAAAAATAAGCCAGGAAAAAACTGAAATGGTTAGAGGCTGAAAAAGTCCTTGTAGAGTCTCAGAAGTTACCAGAAAAAATTTTTTTTTTTACTGAGTAGTATTTCGTTATAGTGAAGCTTAGTTACAAGAATATTTTGGTTCATTCTCGGATTTTGGCACCAAAAAAAAAAAAGAATATTTTGTCCAAATCTAATTTCTGTCCTATTTGAGCATCTACATAATGTTGTTAATATACAAACATTTAAGATCAAAATGTGCTTTCTTTAAAGGTTCATTTTTTGTTAAGAATGCATTAACAAGTAAATCATAAACAATATATATTTCTCTCCATTATCAGAAAGATCTGTCTTCTTAACATATTAAAGAAAAAACGATGATAGTTTCAATGAATGGACCCCCCAAAAGCTCTTGATAAAATTCAACACCCAATAAAAATACAAACCAAGAACAGAAGAAAACTTCATTAAGTTAACAAAAGACATCTACTGGAAGTATATGATTTCTAATAGTAAGTCTATGATATCTAATAGTAAAACGTTGGAAGCATTCCCACTCAGGAAAAAGATAAAAGTGCCTCATATCATCACTGCTATCTGACTTCTGTACTGGAGGGTCTAGGCGTCACACTAACACAGAAAACAAAATAAGCAGTATAAAGTTTAGAAAGAAGCCTGGCCAGTTAAGTCTTCTAGTCAAAGCAGCTCAGTAAGTAGACACTTTGATGCATCCCTTCCACTTCAAATAAACAATAATAAAAACATATCTTAAAAATGTACTTTAAAAACAACTTAGGTTCAAAACAAGATGAACCTCCATTTGGACCAGAAACAGAACAGATACACAAAACTAGGAGCAGGACTGAAGCTTCTGAGTCCAGAAGCAGCTGTATATTTCCCATGTGGCAATGGCGTCAGAAAGTAAAGGACCTGGAGAAACAGGAGACAGCCAAGCCAGACTCACTGCTTAAAGCCGAGGATGAGGCTGGAGCTGAAAGGAAGCTAAAAAATACTTCTGCCAGTCTCCGCATAGAACTAAGGTTTAAACAATGCTCTGAGCTTTAAAAGGGGGAAAAACACAGACTCATGGAAGGAACTGAACCAAGACATTCACATGCTCTGTGAGCAGATCTAAAATAGCCCCAATTATCTCAAAGAGCAGGACCCCTGACCCACCATTATCATATCTGATTCTTGATTAGAGTCCAGTAAGTCAATGAAAGCACCTGAAACATCACCACCCAGAGAAGCGCAAGCACAGAGATAAGAAAAACAAAACCAAAAGCGTTCACACTCAAATGAATCTGTAACTCAACACTTCGAAACACATAAAGAAATATAATGCTAGGAAAGATGACCAACAAAAGCAACAATTAGAATATGAATTCACTCCAGATGAAGTTTAACAGAACAGCTTGACAAAGACTTATTTTTTTAAGTACATGTAGGGTGCTAGAATATAAATTTAATTATTGGGAATGCAAAACTGTACAGCCACTTTGGAAGAAAGGCAGTTTGTTACAAAGCAAAACACATGCTAACCATACCATCTAGCAATCATGGTCCTAGGTGTTTACTCAAAAGAGCTGAAAACTTATGTTCATACAAAAATCTGTACATGAATATTTATAGAAGCTTTATTCATAATTTCCAAAAACTGGAAATAGCCAAGATGTCCTTCATAGGTGAATGGATAAACAAACTGTGGTACTTTCATACAATGCAATATTATTCAGCGAAAAAAAGAAATGAGCTAGCAAGCCAGGAAAAGACACAGAGGAACTTTAAATGCATAGTTTCTAAGTGACAAAGACGAGTCTGAAAGGCCACAATATTGTGTGATCTCAACTATATGACATTCTGGAAAAGGCAAAACTACAGACACAGTAAAATGAACAGTGGTTACCAGGAACTCAGGAGGAGGGAGGCAAGAATGAACAGGTGGAACGCAGGATTTTTAGAGCAATTAAATTATACTGTATGATACTGTAATGACATGACATGAAATGTCATGTAATGACATTAATGATGCATGACATTATACATTTGTCAAAACCCATAGAACTGTGTGACACAAAGAGGAAGCCTAATATAAACCATGAACTTAAGCTAATAACAATGTATCAATATGATTCATCAGTTTTAATAAATGTACAGCACTAATACAAGATGTACAGGAAACTGCACATGAGAAAGGGGGGTATATGTGAGCTCTCTGTACTATTTACCCATTTTGATCATGCTCGGTTATGTATATAAGTTTTTAAATCATCATGAACAGTTCCACTTCTGGGTATATATACAAAATAATTGAAAGCAGGGACTTGAACAGGTATTTGCACACCCATGTTCACAGCAGCAGTACTAACAAAAGCCAAAACGTGGAAACAACCCAAGAGTCCACCAATGAATGAATAAACAAATGTGCTCTATACTTACAATGGAATAGTATTCAGCCATAAAAAGGAAGAAAATCTTGACACATGTGACATTATAGGTGAATTCTGAAGATATTATGCTAAGTGAAATAAGCCAGACACAAAAGTACAAATATTGTATGATTCCACTTATATGAGGTACCAGAGTCATCAAATTCATGGAGACAGAAAGTAGAATGGTTGTTGCCAGGGGCTGAAGGGAGCAGAGAACTGGGAGTTAGTGTTTAATGGGTACAGAGCTTCAGTTAGGGAAGATGAAAAACTTCTGGAGACAGATGGTGGTGACGGTTGCACAACCATGTGAATGCACTTAATGCCACAGAACTCTACACTTAAAAATGGCAAAATGGTAAAACTTATGTTATGTATATTTTTCCACAATAAAAAATGATAATAAAAAATACTGAAAACTGGTTATCCAAATTGAGGGGAAAAAAAATCTCTTTATTATATCATATAGAAATTCCATACAGAAAGCAAAACTCTTATTTTAATTTTGGAAGAAAATATAGAAATATGTAATTCATACCCTGTAACTCAACACTTCGAAACACTTTCGAGGTAGAGAAAATTTACTTCCAGGCACACACGCACACGCACACGCACAGACACACACACACACACACACACACACACACACACACACTTTTTTAAGAGACATTTTTAAAATAAATGTAACATTAAAATTTAAAACTTGTATACAACCGAAGACATTGTTAGCAAAGAGAAAAGGCAAGCCTCAGACTGGCAGGATGCATTTACAGCACATACATCCATCGAAAAATTAGTATCCAGAGTAACTTAACAGTCTCTTAACTGAGTGAAAGATACATAAACAGTCACTTCAGTCTACAACTGAACATTACTCAGCAGTTAAAAATAAATGAACCAGATCCACAAGCAGCAACATGGTTAAATCTCCATCGATTAAAATTTTAAAGGTGCACCCCTCTGACCCAGAGAGTCTACTTTTCGTTCACTGCAGCAACATCTGAAACTACAGTACAATACATACTGTATAAGAGACTGTGTAGTAGTCAAGAAGAATCAGGTAGATCCGTAGGTTTCAACATGGGAAGATCTCAGACATTCTATTAGAAAACGAGGTGCAGAACAATGTGTACAGAATCAAGCATTAACATGGGGGATGGAGGAAAGTCTGTTATTACCTGTATATAGATGACAATGCAGAGACAGAGGCTGGGAAGGATCACAACAAACTGACAGCTGCGGTTTCAGTGGAGAAGGGAGTGGGCCAAGGGGGCTTTTATTCCATCTGTACTGTCTGAGTATTTTATGAGTGAGCACTCATGAGCCATGTGCAGAGTGCAGTACTCAGCCAGTGACTGTGCACAACACAATCCCAGAAGCTGCCATTCTCAGGGACTCGGCTGTGAATGGCACCCTCTAAAGCTGGGCAGTGTACATCCTGCACAACTAGACACCACAACCGTGATGCTTGTGTAATGAGAAATAAAACCAGCATGTGGGAACTTTCTGGGGTGATGTAAATTGTTCTGATTGGGACAGTGGGTACAAAGTATACGCATTTTCAAAACTCATCCAAATGTACACAGACATCTGTGCATTTTATTATATGTAAACTATACATCGATAAAGTTAATTTTAAAATAAATGCAAGTTAAATATATAAATAAAATATCATTGGGAGAACCTGAAACAAGGCACCCAAAATTACAGGACCAGAAACAAGAACTGGTACACGTCGGCTGGTTGCACTCTGAAGTACACAGTCATACAAGTAAAGAGAAATGAACTTCATTCTTCAAGGCTACTACACGATACCAAATCTGGATTAAAATGACCCTTATTTTTTACATAAGGAAACAAAGGTCCTGAAAGACTTCCAGTAAAGACAAAATAAAGGGCAACTTGGCATTCCATTGGTTCTAAGTCTAATTTTCTAACTAAGTAGAAATTTTGTCTCTCACCTACCGTGGACACTCAAAACTCTGCCAGCAGTGCTTTGACTACCTAATCCCCTTCAGAGGTAATTCCACTTATGTATGATAAAAATCTCACAGAACTCATAAAAGGTCAAGTTTTAATTTGGCAGACAAAGTAACCTAACAGGCACTGCAACCCAGGGAACTGAAACAGCCGCCTGGAGCTAGAGTCCAGAAACCCAACCAAGGCCGAGAACAGGCAGAATTCCAGCTCTTACAGAGGAGCAGAGACACATTCTCTTCCTATGGACCTAAGATCCAAGAAACAGGATACAAGTGGAAAAAAAACAAACAAAAAAAAACACAAATGTTCTCTAGACAAAAGTACTCCTCTTCCTCACGTGACAGAAAAGAGAAGGACCAGAATGGGATGATTCGAAACAATGACCAACATGCAATAAAGATGTGAAAGTGGCAGCATGGTCACGAGAAACCACGACTCTATCGCCTGAGCCATTGTTTCAAATGCCCAGACCTGAGAACCTGGGTTACCTTCCATGGCAAAAAAGAACTTTAGGAACAGGGGAAGTCCATCCACCATCCCTAACAGCAGAGCGATTAATATTGCTCCATGTAAAATACAGCAAAACCTTGTTTGGTTCATTCGTGCATGCAAAAAATATTTCTTGCAGGACTTGTAAGAGCCAGGCACTGCTCTTGTCACTGAGAAGTTCGCAGTGAACAGTGAATAGTCATGGAGTCTAATTCTAGTTGGAAAGGAAGGGAACTTATTGGCTCTTTTCAATGTTTTCCCCTTCTCTCCCTTTAAATGTTGCCCGAAACAGTTTTCAAAACTCTAAGTTTCTCCCACAAGCTTCTTTGACCCTCTTGCTTTATCCCCAAAACATAGCAATGTGTGGCTCCAATTTCCCAATACTGGGGAAAAATATGAAAGAGACCTAAAGTGAATAAGGTATGAGACAAAATTCAATGCTGCTCTGTATTTTATACGCATACCTTCACAACCAAATTGTCAGCGCCTAAACAGCAAATCATGGTTGTGTTTTACACTATTTTGTGGCCCCAGCGCTGACCACGGTTCTCTACCCACGGTAGCTAATCAATAAACGTCTGCTAAGAATGCTGGAAGGGCTTCCTAATCCCGAGGCCTGGCACGGGAACTCAACAGCAAGCAGAGCTGCATCCTCCATCCTCTCAGCACACCTTCCCATCAAGGGTGACCCGGTGCACAGGCTCACTGTTAGGCGCCTCGGAAAAGAGTGCCTGGGGGTGATCTGAAAAAAACTCCCTTCCCTCTGCCAGGGCCTGCCTGCCTCACCTGCCCTCTGCCAGGACCTGCCTCCTTTGCCCCCTTCAGCACCTAACGCAGAGCCTCCTCCCAGCAAGCCACGCTCCAGCAGCATCAGCCCGGCGTCCGCACCCGGGCTCCAAGCCCGGCGGCCAGAGCGCGCTCGGGACCCCAGAGACCCTTCCCCGGCCCGGCGACGCCTGCCCGGGGCTGCGCTCCATCC
>NW_006434835.1:15232279-15239831 GCF_000325575.1 Pteropus alecto
GGACCCGCCCCCGCAGCTCGCCCGCCGCATTCCCCGAGGGCGGGGGTAACTTGCCCCCTGTGGTCTTCTGCCGCACGGGCCGGCGGAGGTGCGTTTCAACTCCGCAGGTATTTGCCAGGCCAGCTGGATGCTCCGCCCAACTTGACTACAAGGTAAAGAATGCAAAGAACCACCCCGTGAATCATGTATCCGCACCTCGATCAAGAGATTCTGCCCTAAGTGATTTTTCCAAATTAATCCAACTCAGCAAGCGTTTACTGAGCGCTGACTCCGTGCCCAGCGGTGTACCAGGTGCAGTGTGGGTACACGGTCATGGTCATGGTCCCTGGTCTCGAGGAGCGCATAACTTAGTAGAAAAGCAGCCGTGTAAACAAACCTGTCTGGTGACCGGTGCAAAGCCAAGACACAGTGAGATGCTGTGGAGAGCAGAAGAGGAAGAGATTACTTGCACTTGAACCAGGCGGAGAGGTTCCTGGAAGAGGTGGCATTTGTGTCCAGCCTTGAAGGAAGAAAAAGACTTCTTAGGAGAGCATCAAAGGCTAGGAAAACGACTTGGGTAAAGAAACAGAGATGTATCATCTCAGAATGAGCTTTTTTTGTTTTAATATTATCCATTTTTGATAGAATCTTTTCCAAACCATGTGAAACATAGGAGGTGATTCCAAATCAGAAACAGCTAAGCTTTTTTTTTAGTGGCTCATTTTTCCCAACATTAGTTAAGGCTCAAAAGAGCAGTGTCCTTTAAGGACTATTGGTATGAGTGAAGGATGTTTACTCCCTAAACGAAGAGCCCCAAAGTCAGTAGGCTTTGAGTCTGGTTTTTCACTGCATTTTGGCACCTTATGGTATAGCAGATCGTGCCACCTCCTGCTGCTGTCTGCCTGCCTGCCTGCCTTTAGAACATCCTCTTCCTCCTCCTCCTCCCATCTTCCTATTTTTAAACTCCTATAGTGACAGAAATGCTGGTAATCAACTTTGTTAAGTAAGAATGAACAGGTTCCTCAAAAAAAAAAGCATCACCTTTCACGCATGAACTTCACAACTGTTTTGCATGCTTAGAAGGCTTTTTCACTTGTATGCAGGGTCTTCACTATGTTTTGAATATGTTAAGCTACTCAATGCAGGTAAGAGACATCCTGTTTACCAGTTTTTGAGCACTATGGAGAAGGCATTGAAAGGGTAAAACATTGAGCCTGTCCTTTGGAGAAAATATGTGTAAATGAGGTAAAAATGTAAATATTGTTTGCTTATTTGCCCTATTGACTGAAACCAAAATAATTTCAATATCTATGTTAACCTGTTGCATCCATTCTGGGATTTAGCTACTTTAACGTTAACATCTCTCTGTCTCTGTTCTATATTGCATCACCTCCCACGTCTTCAGAAAACTTCTTTCAAAAGTATGTCAATCACACTCCTCATCTCACTCCCCAAATCATCAACTCCTCTTACCCACTTATCATTTTCTTTCACTATCTATTCACGTTCAAGCTTTTCCCATCCTAAAGAAAAAGAAAAAAACCCTCTGCCACTCCAGATTGTGCTCTAGTTACTGCTCCCTTTGTAAGGTTCTTCACAAACAACTTGAAAGTAGTTTATCTCTGCCAACTCAGCAGCTTCTCGCTCTCCACCCCGTAGCTCTGTAGCTTCTGTCCCCACCACATCACTGCACTTCTGTCAGTCATTAAGGGCTGTTTAATCCTGAATGCCATGGGCCATTTTCGAGTCTTCCTATTACTAGGACTCTTTGTGGCATTTGACAGCACAGAGCTCTCCCCTCTTTTTGAAACTCCTTCCGCCTTCACAACATAACTCATCTGCTTACACCTCTGACCGCTCCTCAGTCTCCAGGAATCTGCCCTCAGCTTTCATCTCCCCCTCAGCATTCTCCCTGAGCCATTTCATTCACTCCCTGTCATCATCTGCCACATATATCAGTAACTCCTAAATGTATTATCTAGCTCAGATCACTCATCTGAGTTCCATATACACAAGAGCCTACTAGACTTCTCCACCTGGGTGTCCTAGAGGCCCCTCAGGCTCTACATGTCTAAAACGGTTTAGCATTACTGTCCACTCATATGCCCAATTCAGAAACATGTAGGTTATCCTCAATTCCTTCCTCCCCTTCCCCACCACACTCAGCAATCCTGTTGATTCATAAGAAGTCTTGAGGAGTCCAGCTGGGTCTTTGGGAACACTTGCTCTTGAAACCACTGTGTAAAATATCTAACACCAGCCATCAACTGAATACCTCTGAGTGGCCCCAGTTTGAAGCCATGTGGAGCAGAAGAATCATCCAGCCAGACCCCGCCCAAATTCCTGACCTCAAAGATTGCGAAATTATAATCAAAACTTTAAGCAATTTCTTTTGGGGGTAGGTAGTTTGTTATGGTAACCAAAATATTTGGCATCAAACTTCTCAAAAGCAAAGCAAAGCAAAAGTGATGCAGCATTTTCAGCATTGTCTAAAAACTCAAGGCAGGAAGATGCAAGCCAAGAATTTTATATCCATCCATCATGCTGTTTTTCAAGCATCAAAAGCTACAGAAAAAAACTTTTTAAAATGCAAGAACTGAAAGAATACTGTACATGTAAGCCCAACCTAAGTATCTACTAGAGGAGGAGTCAGCAAATTGTTTCTAAAGCACCAGATAGTAAATATTTTTGGTTTCAGGCCTAGCTATTCAACTCTACCATTGTAGCACAAAAGCAGTCATAGATGATATGCAAATAAGTAGGTGTGGCTATGCCTCAAACTAGATTTACAAAATTAGGCAGCAGGCTAGATTTGGCCCAGTTCGCCACTCCTAAAAGGCTCATATGATTTAAGAAAATAACATAGCATGACCAAGTGGAGTTTATGTATTAGTCTGCTAGAATTACCATAACAAAGTACCACAGACTGGCCGAAAGAACAAATTTATTTCCTCACAGTCCTGGAGGCTAAGAGTTCAAGATCGAGGTGTCAGTAGGGTTGGTTTCTTCTGAGGCCTCTCTCCTCCCTGTTGATAGCCATCTTCTCTCTGTGTCTTCATATGTTCTGCCCTTTGTACTGTGAACATTGGTGGGTCCTAATCTCCTCTTGTAAGGGACATCAGTTTTATTGGAGTAGGGCCCACCCAACTACCTCATTTTAACTTAATTATCTCTTTAAAGACCTTATCTTCAAATACAGTCACATTCTACAATACTGGTTAGGACTTAAACCATCTAAATGTAAAAGCCAAAACTATAAAGCTCTTAGAAGAAAACATAGATGTAAATCTTTATTACCTTGGGTTTGCCAAAGACTTCTTAGATACAATACCACAAGCACAAATGACAAAAGAAAAAATAGACAAATTGGACTTTATCAAAATTTAAAACTTCTATGTATCAAAGGACACCATTTAAAAAGTGCAAAGACAGCCTACAGAACAGGAGTAAATATTTCCAAATATGTGATGAGATATATCCAGAATATATAAACAATAAGATAATTATAAAACAACCCAATTGAAAATGGGGAAAAGATTTGAGCAGACATTTCTTCAAAGACAATACATAGATGGCCAATAAGCACATGTAAAGATGCTTAACGTGATTAGGTATTAGGGAAATACAAATCAAAAACAATGAGGTACTATTTCACCCCCACTAGGTTGGCTATAATCGAAATCACAGGCAATAATGTATTTGTGAGAATGTGGAAAAATTAGAACATAGATACATTGCTGGTATAAATGTAAAATTGTGCAGATGTTCTGGAAAATGGCTTGGCAGTTCCTCAAAATGTTAAAAAATGAAGTTATATGACCCAGCAATTCTACTTCTAGATATATACACAGAGACTTGAAAATATACACCCACACAAAACCTGTGCTCAAATGTTCACAGAGTCTTATTCATAATAGCCAAAAGTGTAAACACCCCAAAACTCCATCAATTGACGAATGGATAAAACAAAATGTGGTAAATCCATTCATGCAATGGAATATTATTCAGCAATAAAAAAAAAATGGAGTGCATGCTATAACATGGATGAAACTTGAAAACATTATACCAATGAAAGAAGCCAATTACAGAAGACTACATGTTATATGATTCTATACAGTACATGAAATGTCCAGAACAGGCTAATCTATAGAGACAGAAAGTAGATTAGTGGTTGTCAGGGGCTGGAAGGGTTGGAGAGATTGAGAAAAGGCTGCTAATAGATATGAAGATACTTTTAGTATGGTCGCTCTGTGACCACACTAAAACCCACTAAATTCTACACTTTAAATATATAAATTACAATGCATGTGAATTGTATCTCAATAAGTCTGATTCTTTGAAAAAACAAAACTATAAAACAATCCTAAAAGACACAAAAATATACTTGAACAAGACTTCTCTTGGTTTGGGTTAAAATACCTTAACATTCTTAATATTAAGTTCTTATTTTAATTTATAAATTGAATATGATTCCCCCCAAAATATAAACAGGTTTTATTTTCTGTAGCTAGACAAATTGATACCAAATTTCATACGGAAAAATAAACACTCAAGAATAGCTAATAAAACACTGAAAAGGAAAAGATATGAGAGGTGACTAGCCCTAGCAAATAGTAAAACATACTACAGAGCCTCTTGAATGAAAACAAGGTGATTCTGGCACATGAACAGGCAGGCCAGTGTAACCAAATAGAGGGTACAGAAGTCAGTCCAACTACATGTGAAAATCCAGTATATATTAAGCAGTCAAATGGGTGAAGCAAAGAAAGACTTTTTTAATAAATGGTGTCGAGGCAACTGCACAGCCATACACAGCCTCACTGTGCTGGTGAGGTTGTGGGAAGACAAAAATTACCAGAAGGAATGAAAAATGGTACAACTGCTATGGAAGGGCATTTGGCAATATCTAATGAAAGGATTTGTACCTTTACCACTCAACCTAGCAGTCCCACTTCTAGGAATTTACTTTAAAGATGCCTCCAAAAATAATATGCATTCTTACATATGTAAGTTTCTGCATTGTACCGTTATTTATATTTACAGAATTTTGGAAACTATCTAAATGCCCAAACATAGAAGCCTAGTTGAATAAACTATGGTCCTTATACACAATTGACTATTAGGAAGCAAGAAAAAAGGAATGCAGAATATCTTTATGAACTGATATGTGGCAGTTTCCAGGAATATTATTAAGTTATAAAAGCCAAGTACAAAAGCAAATATATAATATGTTTTCTTTTGTGTAATAAAAACAAGAAATGAGAAAATATAATAGGTTTGCTTATTTTAGTGAAAAGAATCACAAGAACAATAAACCAGAAAACAATCAAACTGGTTGCCTGTAAGGAATTGGTTGAGGGAAAAGGGTGGAAAGGGTAAGGGAGGAAGAAAAAATTTTAAGTATGCCTTTTTGTGTAGTTTTGACTTTTGGAAGCATGTTAATGTTATATACATTCAAAAAATCAAATTAAATCACAAGCATAGGGAAAAATTAAAAACCTGTAACTAAATGCAAAGAGAAACAAACGAACCCAATTATATGGCAAATGAATGACATAACCACAATGATGAAGGGGAAAAAAAGTAAACTAAGTAATTTTGAATATAGTACTTAGATATACTTTCAATCTAATGCAAACAATAAAGTGGGGGGCAAAGAATCAATACCAGGAAAAGAAGAAACACAATGGCCAATACACATACTTACGAATCAAATTAGCAAAATATTTCACTGTAATATCCAGTGGTCAAGAGTTTTTTTGAAGAAATGTAAATTATACAATCTTTCCGGAAGGTGATTTCATATCACCTTGAAATACATATCAAAATCTTTTCAAAGTTGATATCCTTTGACCCAGACATCCAAATTCTTGCAACTTAATTTATGAAAACATTCAGTGATGTATAATCAAATTTATGTGTTAGGGTATCTCACCAGAGTTACTTCTAAAAACTAAAATTAAAAAAAATATATTTTAATTGATTAAGTTATGAGAGATCCATGAGATACAAGCTGCCACAGGCATTAAAATCAAGGTCAAAGAATGTATCATGTCACGGAAAAGTATAAAACGGTATGTGTGGTACGATTCAAACTTTGCTTTCAAATATGTGTGAGAGACAAGCAACTCAACAAAAAAAAGGGGCGAAGGTATAAATAGACATTTTGTAGAAAAGCAAACACGTATAGCAGGGAGGAGGATCACAGTGGGATCCCCAAGGTCGTTTGTGACACCAAGTTTGTCCAGATAGTGAGCTGACAGTGGTGAGAATAAACCTCCAGAAAGATGTACAGAGCCGCATAGGTGGGCAGACACCTGCCAGCTAAGTGTCAGTGTGGGCAACAGGAAGGCAATAACAGCCCAAGAAAAATAATCTAACGAAGCTGAAAACCACTTTTTGAAGTCATGAATCCACTACACTGCCCTCATCCCCCATCGAAATCTCTAAGAATGTGGGGATGAGGATACCAGAAACAAAATGTCACAATCCCATCCTTGTATCAAATTAGGGTAAAATGACACCATAAGGTGTACCATTCTGTTCTCTGGCATTTACAGATGACATAACAGGACTGGAAAGGATCCAATAGAGAGTGATTAAAATGACAAGCAGAAAGAGTTTTCTTTACATTGTGACAAGCAAAAACCAAACTCGCCTTCAGAGGAAGATGAGAGTTTGGATGGGATCCGCCCAAGGTGTGCATGGTGGGAAGCCAGAGGCGGTTGCCCAGTCTTACAATACCAGCAGTGAGGGGCAGCTGTTGGTGGTTGAAAGAAGCCACTGTGGAAGAGATAAATAAGAACTGCTATTTCGCACGGTGGGTAGCCATGTGGAAATCCTTCTCCCCCGAGGCTGAATCACTGGTCCTCAGTCTTGTCCAAACGTGGAACAAAGATGGCACATAGGAGAAACCAGGAGGCTCTAGGTGGGGACAGGATGGCCAGGGAGAGAGGCAGAGCTGGGACAGAGCTATTCTTATTCTCCCTAACAGCTTGTGGGTTCTGAGAGACTGTGACAAGTGGCGCGGAAAACCTTTATGAATGAAATCTTCTAAGATTTACATCATGGACATCAATCGCGTTCTTCGACAAAACTGTCCTTGGGCGTCTTGCTGGATATCGCACTGGACTGGGTGGATGGTGACCCACTGCAATATTTTCTGTGTGGTCACAGGGGTAGCTACCATATTCCCATACTGTGGGAAACTCGAGAGGCCAGAGACTAACTGGCACCCCAACTGGTAACCCAGAGGCCACAGTAGCCAAGGAAGGATCTTTCCTCGGTTTTGCTAGTTTACCAAAGGCTAATCATTTATGTGGTATTTTCAGACACCTCAAAAGATCAACAAATTCTATGTTGATGAAACTTTCTAAACTGGCTCAAGATTAGTAATTCCAGCCGTTCTCAGTCTGGCTGCATACCAATCACCTGATATGCTTTTGAAAAAAAATAGCTGCCTCCAGGACCCACCCTAGATGAACTGAATTTTTCTAAAGTACCCCCCAGGTGATATAACCTGTAGCCAAAGTAGAGAACCACTGAGCCTCTCTGTTTGTTAATTATTCGGAAA
>NW_006434835.1:15239897-15249450 GCF_000325575.1 Pteropus alecto
CGACTCTGCTAGCTCACTAGCGCCCACATGTGCTTGAATCCTGTCCAGGCTGTTCCTGCGTGGTGCTGGGGGTGTGGGGGTGCTGAGCTGCTTTACCTTCCAGAATGTTCTCAGATAGCCTTAGACTTTGGAAATATAAGTCTCTTAGTCCCCCGTTATCATGTGAGGAAGGAAAGAGAAGAGAGCCATATATTTCCCCTTCCTCTTCTGGGCCCCTCTCTAGAACTGGAAAGAAGTTTGCATGAGGCCAGCAGGATCCAGGAACAGGAAGCCCAGAAAGCGCTTCTTTGTCGCTAATGCTGGGCTGTTCCATCTTTGTTTGCTTCTCAACAGTTACTAATTTCCTTGTCCTGGGGTTAGCCTCTTCGGCTCAGTGCCTCGTGTCATTACTGTGTGTCTGGAAAAGTTCCTCCTTTCCCTCACACTGAGATGTTTCCATCTCTTGCAAAGAAGCAGGAGCAAAGAGCGCAAACTGCAAAAAGCAAAAAAGTCACCCAGTTGGAACTGGAGGGACCACCACAACCATAGCAAACCAAGTGGATCACGGGAAACCCAAGCCCCACACTTCCTGCTGGCAAATTCCCAGCACTGCTGCACAGAGCTCTGGGCTCCCCCGTGGGGCAGCCAACCCACTTCCTTTATTTCTCCCTTATACATGCAACACTAGCTCTTCAATTGCTTCGCATGCAAAACCACAGCACCGTAGGGCGAGGAACTCTCCAGAAACAAACTGCATCCACAGAGGGCAACGTCAGGTAACCAGATGATCTGCTGGGTATAGTTTGATTTGATTTGATGAGGCTCGTAAAGGCATATCTATCACCTCACTTATTTCTCCAACCTTTTTTGGTTCCTACCTCCACTGTCTGCCCCACGACCACATGTAAGGACGCCGGTCTAGCCTGATGGAGAAGGAGAGGCCCTGTGGAGGAAAACCGAGGCACCCTAGCGACTGGTTAGCACCTACCGCCAGGCAGTGAGTGAGGCCTTCTTGGAAGTTTAAGTGCAGCCACATGAGCAGGCCCTGGTGACACCAGCAGAGGAGGCTCCCAGCTGACCCACGGAATTGAGAGAAATAATAATGTTTTAAGACTCAAGGATTTGGGGTGATTTGTTATGCAGCAATAGATAGTGTACAGAATCGGGCACCGGAAGGAGGTAGCGCCATAAAGAAAACACAAAGCATGTAGCGCTGGCGTTGGATTCTGTGGCAAGTGGAGGCTGGACAGGGGCAAAGAGACTGTGAGTTCCAGGCGGAAACACTACTGGGGCCGGAAAAATAACCGCCTGTGTCTCGCAGTAGTGACACAATTACAGTAGTGAGCGTAGTACTGCCAAACTATCACCACCAGTCAACTTGGAAGATTAAAAACATACCTAATGAACTCGTGAATCTAGATCCAGAAACTTCCAGACAGAGTGGTAAATGCATAAATTGTCTTTTTAAGCAGCTTTAACCATTAGGTAAGGGCAGGAGGAGCAATTCATTGTGCAGGTAGAGTTTAGAAGCAACGTGGAAGGTCAGCGATGTGCTTGCTGGATTCTAAAATAACGTTTCAAATTTCCAGTCTCTCTTACTCACAAAAGAGTCTCAAAGTAAGACGTGGCTTCAGGGTAAAGATCAAATGAAGTTTGAGGCCATGACTCGGCTTAGACCTCAGAAGATTGACCGTGGTGCCCAGTAGACCCTCTCGGTCAGGAAAGGAGCTTCTAGGAAATGTATTGCCATTGTCCTACGGCTCTCCATGTGCTGCCCAAAGTGGAGGGCGGACCAGCACCAAAGTAATAGTGGGCGTGCCTTTTGTCTAATCAAGTAGACGATATTGTCTGATACATAAAAAGCCAATGATATTTTAAGGGAGTTGAGGGACGGGGACAGTTTAAAATCAAAAAAAGGCCTCTGGGTTCTAAACTCTATAAGGGCAGAAAGCAAGTTGAGAAAACTGCTGAGCCTCATGCTCGTGCCACTTGTTACTGACAAGGAAAAGTGTCTCCAAAGGCGGAGCCCAAAGCCCAGAGGGCAAAGCTAAAGGGATGGCCCCCAACCAGCGAAGAGCACCCTAATGCAGGAGCACCCCTCCTCTCCAAAGCAGAGGGCCCTGGCCCCCTGAGTCCTCTCATTTCAGAATGGCAGAGTTGCTACGCAGCCCCCTTTCCTCTCCCTTCTGAACGTAGTTGCTGAGGTTGCTGAGGTTGTCCCGGGCCTGTGTCACCCTCGTGTGCTGGGCGTAGGGGGAGGAGATCATTTCTCTTTTTAGTTCACCAGTCCTTGAGTCAAGAGGAGCCATATGAGAAACTGCACCTGAGGAGCCTACGTACACCTGGCCTGATTCACAGCACGAAACCCTGCACTCTGAGCATAGGGCCACGACGGACGAAACTAGAGGGCCGCGGGAGGAATGAGGGCATCGCGCGTGTGGGAGGGATGTGAGCTACTTGTGACAGAGGAAGAACTGTGGTTTGTTAGAGGAATGGCCCAAAGGATCATGCCTCCCAGAAGAAGTACCACATGTGTCTCCCTCTCCCCTGGACTCTGAGCTTCGCCTTGTGATTTGCTTTGGCCGATGGGACAATAACACACATGGCACACCAGAGGCTTGACAAGCACTTACACATTGGGACTTCATGTAAGGAAGCCCGTCTGGCCCACTGGAGGAGGAGAGTTCGCATTAAGGAAAAGCGAGGTGCCCCTGGTGTTGGCCAACTGACAGACATCTTGGACCGCCACCCCTGCATCCCCTACACTGAATGGATGTTTTCAGGCCAAACCAGCAAGAGGAACCACGCAGCCAATCCACAGAATCACGGGAAATTACAAATCGTAACAGTTAATTAGTCTAAGTAAAAAATTTGGGGAATGGTTTTGTTAGGCAGCAATATAGGTCAATGATACATGGGAAGATTCACAAAGCCTTCTTGGAGGAGCTAGTACTCGAGATCAGAGAGGATGAGCCCACGGAGAGCCAGGGAAAGGGTACTGCGGAGAAGGCAGGAAGGTCAGCACAGGCCTGGGGGAAGGGAGGACGGGGCTGCAGAGGCCACTCTATGCTTCGTACACCACAGTCTGCAGGAACCACTCCAAGAAGGAGTGAAGGAGCCCCTTTCAGAAAGCAGCACCGCTAAGTCTGTCGTTATTCAACAGAGGTCTTGGCTTAGTCCTGGGGGCTTGCTGCCCACCTCTACTGCCCAAAGATATGCTGTGGAAGAGACTCTCAGGATGGCAGCGGCCCAAGGACAAACATGCACTGTCATTTCTCAGCTGTGCCTTAACAGGAAATAAACACCCAAACTGCACCAGTCGGGCATGGCAGAGAGTACAGAGGACTAGGGGCACAGAGAGTCAGCTTTACTACATACACACTTGCAGCCACGAACACTGTGTATAATTTCTCTGGGCTTCATGTCTTCATTTATGAAATAAGCAGATGTCCTCCAACTCTGAAAGTCTACAGTTCTAGGAAGAGATTTTAATGCATAAGTAAATATGAAAGTGTCTCTCGCATAATAAGCGGTCAAATATGTGTTGAATCTGAGTAGACATTAGCAACAAAATGGACTATAGCAGCACTGAAATACTAGCATCTATAAATCGGTACAACCCTTTTGGAAAGCAAGATTGGAAAGAGAATAAGAGTCATGAAAACATTTGTCCCTCGACTTAGAATCCCATTCTTAAGAATTCAACCCATGAAAACATAAGACAAAAGCTATATGCCTCACCTCTAATATAAAAAAAAAACAAACCAGAAACAATCTAAATGTCTAAAAAAAAGAATAAAGAAATTATTGCCTGGGCAATATTACGTAGCCATTACAAGGATTATTATGAAAGCCGTAGATTCATAGGAAAGTTTTCAAGATTTCATATTAGTGAAAAAGACTATGCATATGGACAAAGGCCAGAGAGAAACATGCAAATATGAAAATAGATGTACAAAAGAGCTGAGATTATGGTGAAGGTTTTTAAAATTTTTTATAGGTTGCCCTTATTATAATAAAGTTTTTTCTTCACCCTATAATCTCCCTCTCTGCTCTTCATTCTTGTGACTAATCAGGTGTTCCATTGGGAGCAAAACAGGAAAGCTCACCACATGGGGTCTGCGGGGGGCCTGGAGTCCTTCGAGCTGCAGAACCATGACACAGGCACAAGCATCTCCTGGTAGCAACCAGCAAGCCCACCAGGGACCCAGAGGGGCTGACCAGGAGTCCCTAAGCTAGGGGAGGGTCATTTGGGCTATCTAGAACTCCATCAAAGAGGGTGACTCAGGAAGATAGTGACAAGGCAATTCTGAGAGGCCTTGAGGTACTCTGCCTTTTTTTTTTCCCAAGATGTTTCTGGCAGGAGACCTGAAAACGAGGGACCTGTGCCGCCTTAAAGGTGAGGTGACCTCACCAAGGCATTTTTGTTGTTGGAACCCAGAGAGAGGCACTGAGGGAAGAGATATCACCTCATTCCCCCATCGGAAAGTTAAGATCGTCTTGTTCATTCAAACAAGCATTTTTGAGCATCTGGTTTGCATAAATCACTGAAGAGGATATAAAGATGATTAAGACAGGGTCGTTGCTGCAAGAAGCTTGCACCCCAGCATGGGGTGGGGTTTGGGGACAGGAAAGAGACAGAAACAGAGACAGGGAGGATTATGCTATAAGGCAGAACACTTAAAAGTCAGGAAACCAGTGCTACCAAAGTCAAGAAAAGGAAGAGGTCATGTCCAGCTGGAAGGATGACTTTGTCAGAGACGATGGCTGGAGAAGGTGCTTCAGCTTGAGTGAGTAGCCAGTGGAAGCAAAAATGCAAAGGTGGTGCATGTGGGCAGCGGTGAGTGGTCACGTTAAGCCGAGTCAGAGAACACACGTGAGGACAGTGAGATTTGGTAGGAAGGGAGATTGGAGCCAGGAGGGGACACACCTTGGGCAGTTGGCCTGGCTGTGCTTTAGGCAGGAGCAGGGAGACAGAATCAGAGCAGAGAAGACAGGAAACAAACAGCTGAACAAGGGAGGAGCGATGAGAGCTGGATGGGGCTGGAGTTTCAGCAGCTGAATGAAAGAAAAAGACAGATGTGAGGGCCACTGCAGGGGCAGGACCGATAGGATGTGGTGACTGACTTGCGTTTGGTGGGAGGTAGGACTGGTCGGTACCTCCAGGGCTTATAGCCTGGGAAATAGCGTCCTGGGGACGCTGACTATAGAACAGGAAACCAGGAGGAATGGGCTGGAGAAGGGAGTGAAAGCGCAGGGAACAGCTCAGGATGCAGTGAGTTAAATGCAGGTGGCCACGTCCAGTGAGCAGTTGAATGTTAGGTGTGAGCTCGATAGGGCGTCAGGGTTAGGATTGAGAGCCAGCCATTGAAGGGCTGCAGCTGGAGAGTCAGAGGGATCTGAGAAGAGGGCTGAAGGCAGAAAATTAAAGACTGTTTAGGTGTCGAAGGAGAAGAAGCAAATGAGAGAGAATGGCAGAGCAGCGGGAACAGCGGAGATGCAGGGTCCCGAAGGCCTGGATAAAGAGTGTCGGCTGTGACGGTGCCGGGGGCGGGGGTTGGGGACGTGGTGAGGGTAGAGTCAGGCCGCTGGGCTTTGGGAGGGCTCAGACTAAGCGGAGGCCAGACTGTAAGGAGCTAAGAGTTCCATCACAAAGCGGGGAAAGCTTTGCTTGATAGCTTTTTCATTAAGTTTGGTGGTAAGGAGAAGAGAGTTGAGACGGCCACCGAATGGGTTGGTGGGGTCGAGGGGAAGTGTTTCAGGGCGCGCACCATGGAGCATGTTTGCAGTTAAGACGATGGTGGATGAAAGGACAACTGAGCGTCGACGCGCAGGAGGAGAGGGCGTAGAGGCCCTGGTGACGTCTTCTCTATCAGAACAGAGATATTGGAATCTCCAAGGTAATGCTGTTAGAAAAAATCTTTTTCAGTAACAGAAACCTTCCCTCAGGCAGACCTTATTCAGAACCCCAATATGTAAAATCATTGATGTTGAGTTGAAAATAGGGAACAGACAGGGTCATGGAAGGCCCCCCGGGGCATCGGCTCCAAGCAAAACAAAAAGCGTGGGTGGAGACAAGATGGATAAGACTGAGTCAGTGGAGTTAGAGAGTGGAAAGGGAGAGATTTTGCCGGGGGCCTGATGGTGATGCTGAAGCTTGAAGACAGCAGAAGGAATTTGAAAGAGACACAGTGAAAAATGAGCTACTGCTTCAACTGGGCCTGGAAAATATGAAATTTCCAACAACAGAGGTCCCCGTTGAGTTACAGCGTGCACATCAGGAGTGCAGCCAGCTGGCACAGTGCTTTCCTCCAGCAAGGCTGGCAGCCTCACGCAGAGGTAGCATATGATGGTGATTATCCAGGTTGGGGGCTGACCCAAGTCTAATGGAAGGTTGGAACAGGGGGGGGGTCTCAGGAGCTTTCAAGGACATGCTAGTGAGAGTCAGTCATTTCTAGGGTCCCCTATTTGCCAAGCCAGACAGCAGGCTTTCTGTCGTGCCCAGGGGGTACGCTCTTTTGACTGCTCTCAGTGGGAGACAAAGCTGCTTCAAAGCACAGGACACGGACAACTGTGGATTGAAATTTTTAGTGAGATAATTTAAATTTTTTTTAATTGTGGTAAATTGTACATAACACATATTTTGCCATTTTTAAATGTAGTTTTGTGGCATTAAATGCATTCACTTTGTTGTGCAACCATCACCACCTACCTCTCCGGAATGTTTCTGTCATCCCCAGCTGAAACTGTGTCCCCATTCAACACGAATTCTCCATTTCTCCCTGCCCCCTGCCCCGCCCCTGGCAACCAATGTCGTGCTTTCTAGCTTTATGAATTTGGTTATTCTAGGTATTTCATATAAGTGAAACCATAGAATAGTTGTCTTTTTGTGACTGGTTTGTTTCACTTAGCATAACATCTTCAAAGTTCATCCTTGTTTTAAGGCTGAAAAATATTCCATTGTGGGTATACATCTTCAAAGTTCATCCGTGTTTTAAGGCTGAAAAATATTCCATTGTGGGTATAATTGTGTTTATCTATTCATCACGTGATGGACATTTGGGTAGTTTCCACCTGTTGGCTATTGCAAATAATGCTGCTGTGAACATTGGTGTATAAATACCTATTCGATCCCTGTTTTCAGTTCTTTTGTACATTTACCTAGAAGTGGAATTGTCCATGATACATTTTTTTAAAACGATATACATAACTGAATAAAAATAGATCAATACAACTTTGACCAAAATTGGTGGTGCTGGATGTGTAAAAGGGGACCTGGGTACCAATGCCCCTGCCCGGGCAGGGCTGCTGGCATGGCGGCTGCTCATACCCATTTCTAGAGCCCCGGGCTGGGATGTCTGGCCAGCCTTTTAGGATTCAAGGCCGGACCTTACAGGGACACTTGGCTATTTTAATTTCAGGAAAGAAAGGATCCATACCAGGCTTCTGAAGACCATTCCCCAGGCAAAAGCACACACGTAGTTGCGTGAAGTTTTAGTGAGGGGCCCTGGCCTCCCCTTTCTGGTTTTATCTGTGCGTCAAAGCACAGGCCTGGGAGTCGAGACAGGCTTCTGTTAAAATCTGTGCTCCACTAGTCTTAGCTCTGTTATCTTGGGCAAGTCATTCTACCTCCCTAATTCTCTCAGTTTCCTGGTCTGTAAAGTGGGCAACTAGAAGAATAGAATGCGATGAGCATGCGTAAGTGCTTGACACAGAATCTAGCACAGAACAGACTCTCGGTAAATACCACTGTCCTTCCTTTCCCATCTCAGTGGCTTCTTTCACTGCCCCCCATCCTCTTTTGGGCTTCGGGCACCTAGGACCCCTCTGCTCTCTGGCACCTTCCCATAGCTTTAAGCTATGGGAAAAGGTAGAAATGCCCTTGCCTTTGCCTTCTAGTGGTGAACGAAGCCCAATGCAGGTGCATACAACAAATTACACATTCGTATTTTACTAGTTGATGAGTCAGAGGTCAGGTCTAATTTACAAATACATAGCTGAGTCATCAGCAATATATCACTGTAACTAGAGTTTACTGCGTACCATTATTCATGATTAAATACTATCTAGCAGAATAATTACAAGGCATCATTAAATATGCCCTGTAATTCCTAGGCCCCGTCCCAGATCTACCATTCTGGGGGGTGGGGACTAAGAATTTATGTTTTCAGTACTCCTCCCCAAGGTGATTCTGATTCCTCTTCCTAAGGCTAATTAATTCTCCTTGACCAGTAGAAGGATGATCCTAGGTGCTCGTGCAGGGCCAGGTGACTGTAGCTATGGCATACAGGGCTGGGGGAGCAGGAAGTCCGTACACCACCCACTTCATAATGCCAAGCAGAAAGGCCAGCTGCAGCCTCGATGGTCCTGGGACCCAACAGAAGTTTCATCCTATGCTGACCAGTGGGCTCTGGCTTTCGGGCCCTGATAGGCCACCATTTGATTCATGCAGGACTAAAAATGACACGTGCCTCAGCATCTTTTTCTTTATATAAGTTTGTTTTTGTTTTTGTTTTTGTTTTTTTAAGATAAAGCATGATGTGCGTAGTGCCGGCGTTAGTCTCGGATCAAAGAAGTGAGTGGTTTGTTTTAGGCATCCTATTATAACCCCATTCCTAAGGTACCCGTGGCCCTCACATGGCCGTGGACCCCGGAACCCTTCTCTGTTGCACCCCTTACCACCTGGGGGGTACTGCATTCTCTGGCACCTACTTCAACTAAATGACTTCTGCAAAAACCAAAATATGCAACAAGCAAGGAAGTAGGATGTCATCAGTGATACACGTCAACTCAATGATTTAGGCAGTCATTAAAATGATCATAAAGATTGTAGAGGAACTTAGGGAAATATTTATAAAAGAATATTGAATAATATGTATTGTTAAATATAGAAAATATCGACATCATTTTAGCTATACAAATATGAAAAACAAAACAATATGCAAAAAATGAAATTTGTGAGTAGTAATTATTTTTGTTTCTTTAAAACTTTTAAAAATGACTCATAGTGTTACAGTTATTAAAAACTACCCTTCTATTGTCCCTTTTCCTCTCTGAAATATAAGTTGATAAGCAATACTTAGGACAGAAACCTTCAGTAACACAACTGTATATGACTGCTGAGTATTCACTAACCTTGAAAGGTCAAAAACATCCCCAATGAAGTCTGCAATGGATGGGCTGGCTGGCAGCTCTGAGCACAGCCTGTTCTCAGCAACCAGAGCCCTAGCTACTGTTTAAGCAGCCTGTTAATGGCCTGATGCGGAGGCCAGGAAAGATGAGCAGCCCCTTAGCAGCTGCTCGAGCAGCAGGTTGGGAGATGTTCTACCGACAGCATGAGAGGGTGAACTCTGGGCTAACTGGTGTGCAGAGCTCAAAAGCTGGCTTTTTATTGGGTCTATTTCTGGCTGAGTTATACTGCGAGTGGATTCATGCCTCATCCCACACTTTACTCTGGAGAGGCCGACTTCCAGCCTCTGTACCTGGATGGAGGGACAAGGAAGCTTGAAAATGCCAATTTCCTTTCACAGCCTGTGAGGTGAGGGGAGCTGTGATAACAGCCTAAAAACACCCC
>NW_006434835.1:15249491-15254552 GCF_000325575.1 Pteropus alecto
ACAAGTGGTGTTATTATGCAAGGAAAAACAGTCAGAAAAAAAAAAAAAATTGGCCTCAATGTGAACTAAATGAAACAACTGGATCATCTTTCCTTGGGGAAAGAGGAAAGTAGGAGAGAATGCTGGCTCCTGAGACATACTGAGAGATTCAGAGGACTTTGTTGGAAAGAGGAAGCCAACGTGGAGCATGCAGGGAAATGCTTGCCTCCTGGGAGAGCCGTTCGTACCACAGTGATGTCGGCTGCTATGGGGAAGAGAGTTGGGAGAAGGTGAAGAAAAGCATCTTTGTCAGAGGGAAACAATAGAGAAACAGTCTCATTGTGACGCTTCCCTTTCAGCTCTTCCAGTGCCTAGAAATCCTAAGAATATAAATACTCCATCACTGAGTTAATTTCACCCATGAGTCTTAAAAATGGTTCTTTAAAATGGAAGCGATGAACTAAACAAAGAGCTGCCGGCTCACAGATAGAACTCGACACATCAAGGCCCTGAAATGAAAAACTCACATTTCACGTGTAGTCTTGAGAGTATAAGGTCTGTGGAGGCTTCTTCCTCCTACACATCTATAATTCGGGTGACTGACAGGACGTGTGCAAACAGGATCGAGCTTTGGCCCCTTCAACACCACAATAAAACATAACCTAAGCATGAACAACTAGAGAAAAGAAAGGAAGTTAATACGTATGTCTTCTTACTCTCTTTAAAAACACCGTAATTCGTGATTCATGGCTACTAGCTTATTAAATTATTCAGTAAATTATTCTTAGTCATTAAAGATAAGGAACCTATTTTATACATTTTTATCTTCAAAATTTGTTACTAATTGCTACATAACAAATTCAAGTCAAGCTTTAACATACGATACTTTCTAAAGAAAATTTAATACAACACACTACATTTTATGAGATGCAGCTGGTGCAGTGCACAGAGGGTACCTTATAGCTAGAAAATTGGCAAGAAAATGAAAGAAAAGGCATCTAGATTGGAAAGGAAAAAGTAAAGAAAATTTTTATTTTAATACATACTGTAAATAAATATAAATGTAACAGTTGAATTGTGTTCTCCTAAAAGATATGTTGAAGTCCTAACCCTCGGACCTAAGAATGTGACCTTATTTGGAAAATAGGGTAGTTATAGATGTAATTAGTTAAAATGAGGTCATATTGGAGCAAGATGGGTCCTTAATTCGATGTGGCTATGTCCTTGGAAGAAGAGAAAACAGAGACACACAGGAGGAAGGCCATGTGAAACAGAGGTTGAGACTCGAGTGATGCTCCTGTGAGCCCAGTGATGCCAAGGACGGTTGGTGACACCAGAAGCCAAAAGAAAGTCATGAAGAGAGTTTCCCTTAGGGCCTTGGGAGAGGGTGGCCCTGCTGACTCCTTGATTTCAGACTTCTGGCCTCTAGAACTGTGAGGGAATAAATTTCTGTTGTTTCAAGGCCCCAGTTTGTGGTAATTTGTACAGGAGACCCAGAATACTAATATAGTAAGTAAATACATTCTTCCATTAACATGAAATAAAGGGACCCCAGGAAAGGTAGCAATCTCCTGGTTGGCAGAAAGACACCCAAGTTACCTGCCACAACCTTATCCCTGCTTTGGTCAGGAGGAGACCTTTGCTCCTTTATATGTGGCCGAGGCCTATGTGCCTGAGGCCACCCGCACTAAGCAGCTCAGGAAAGTAAGTGGACTCTTACTGACTCTCTGACCTACCACTTCGGGGCAGACTCTGGGTGTTTGCCCAATGCCTGGCCCCCCATTTCTCCCCAACAAACAGAGCCTCAGTACTGCTCAGAGGTCTACTTGTCAGAGAGATCACCCTATCTCCAGCTCAGGGATAAGCCTGATTAGTCTAAGTCAGTCCAGCAATCCCATTCTTCTTGCCAATGACTGATTTAGGGGTGGACGAGTGAGGGGAACTCTGCTGGACAGCTTTCTGCAAATGGTTTTTCCATTCTTATTAAGATGCTTCCTCTTTTTCCATTGCACATTGTTATAACTCAGCATGAAGCTGGGACTAGAGCGGGCTTTGCATGATCGGGGGAAGGCCAAGGTCAAAGCTGAAACACTGAGGATGGCCAAGTGTACAAGAAGAGCAGTTAGAAGGTTTTGCAGGTGAGAGATGATGGTATCTGGGCCAAGGTGGTGACTGTAGAGATAGAGAGAAGTTGCTGGATTCTGGATATATTTTGAAGATAGCACCCAAAGGATTCGGAGGCTAGATATGGAGCATGAGAGAAAAAGATGAGTCAAGGAAGACTCAGACATTTTTAGCTTGAGCACCTGGCAGGATGCTGTTGTCATTCTCTGAGATGGGAAAGCCAATGGGAGCAGCAGCTTTTGGGGGAAGCAGGAGTTCAGCTTTGGAGGGTAAGTTTGAGGTGCCACATGAAAGTGGAGACGTTGACTAGGCAGTTAGGTATGTTTGGAGGATGGGAGAGAGGCCCGGGCTGGAGATGTGAGTGTGAATTGCCAGCCATGGATAATATTAAAGACACGAGATTAAATGAAATCACTAATAGAATGAGCAGGGAAAAGAGAAGAAGCCTGAGCTCTGAGGCAGCACATGGGCTGACAAGAAGCTAGAGAGGATAAACAAAAAGAGAAACAAACCCCAACACAAACACTAAGAAAAAACAAACACATAAGGTCAACATTAGATTTTTTACTCAATCACTGTTAATAATAATAATAGCTTAGGTTCTGTGCTATGGTCTATATTATCTAATTTAATCCTCGTATAATTACATTAACAATTTAAAAATACCAATGAAACAACTCCAAGGTACCATTACACAAACCACAATAAATAAAAATGAAACTGTTTAAACAGAGCTGTGAGAAAATAGATGCCCCGAAATGTGGCGGGTGACACTTAAGCTGGAAAGGAATCCAGCAGCAATATAACAAGAGCTCTGAACTCAGCACACTTTTGACCTCATATATGGAGGGAAAAAATGACTATCAATAAGCATAAAACTCTGGAAATGACCCAAGTCATTGTGAAACAAGCTATGATACATTAACATGAAGAAATGGCCATTAAAGCACTAAAAATGACAAGTATGTGGGCTGTGTTGATACAGGTAAAGTGATTTGTCTTAGTGATTGCTTCCTTTTAAGGACACAATTCCAGCCAATTAGCTTAAATAAAGGAAATTTTATTACGAGAATACAGAGGTGTCTTAGGGCTCCCAAGAGTAACGGACAGACTTAGGCCTTTGGAAGGACTGGGATATGGACCTGAAAAGTTGCGAGGGACAAGGCAGCCCGTCTGAAGGGTGATGACAATTCTCTCCACATTCTAACCAGGCTCATTGGACCTCTTCCTCGACAAGGCCTCAACTTTGGCCTAGAAAGACTTGAACAAACACAGCTCAAGGCCACATCCTGGGATGACCCCAGGCCCCACTTACAGTGCCTACCTGAGAAACCTCAAGGCTACCAAAGACATGTACTGTTTGCTCTAGCCGACACCTGAAGACTGGCTGCTGGTTCCCAGTCCTTGTAGGAGGGTAGGAGCCTAACTTTGATAAGTTCAGTCCCTAACTTTGTTAGTTTTAACCTTTGATAAGTTTTTGGACAAAAGCCAGAAACGTTGAAGTGATACATACAAGATAGACATTTATTGAATTTTTTTTTTGTAAAATTTCTTGTACCCATCATTTAAAAAATACATTTCTGAACAGTTATATAATAATGGTTTCCACAGTGGGATAAAGGGAGAAATGTTCGACTCTCATCGGGTTGAATAAGACTTAAAAGGTAGATTTGGAATAGTCAGAGGAACTAAAAGAAGGCTAGGTGGCCGCTAATTTGAGGCTAGGAATTCTGTTTAGAGGGACATTGTCCCTTATCACATTTTGTCATGTTCTGGTTTCCCGGGTCCTTTGTGAATGACTCCCGCCCACACTCCTCTCCTTGAAGCTTTGTGTTAGTTAATGGAGCCGCAGCAGGGGCTGAGGCGCCTGCAAGGTGATAAAGAGGGATGGGGGGGAGGGGCACGAGGAGGGACTGCAGGCTGCTTAACAACCCGTTTTCACATCTTCTCCTCTGCCCAGAACATGCATTTCTTCTTCTCTGTGAAATTCCTGTACATCCTTCAAAGCCCAGATCAGATGACATTTCCTGTTTGGAGCTACCTCTAATCCACTAGTCAGAATTAATCCCTGCCCTGGGTACATTTGATCCTTCTATTGTGGCATTTATCTGTTGTTTTATAATTATTGTGCACATATCTGTCTTTCTTCAAGGTGAGTGAATACGCTTAACTATCTTTGGCTCTCTAGCATCAATATGGTGCTTGGCAAATTATAGGTGCTCCATAAATGCTGAATGACTCACTGAACCCCTTGTATATTCATTCGCTCATTTATTCCTTACAGATTCCTTAGTTTGTTGGTAGGGAATAAATATCAGGACTAGTTCAGTCTGGTCTTTCCAGCCCAATGCAGCACCTCTAGGCTGAGAGAAGCAAACAGGGCTTCTTGAGGAGAGACTTAAAAATAAAGAGGCAGAGGATATAACGTTGGCAGCTAAACGAGAAAAAGGAGATCAGATTCCTGCTCTCGCGTGACCTTCCTGCCCTAAACAACGCTATCATTCTTTCTGGCTTCCCCGATTGAGTCCTGCTGTGGAAACACAAAGGAGAGAGAACCAGAGGAGAAGGATTCATACATTTTTTCCATTGTGGGTTCCAGAAGAAAACACACATGTATCGGTTTCCTATTGCTGCTGTAACAAATTACCAAAACTTAATGGCTTAGAACGACACGACATCAGGTGTGCAAAGCGACTTTTACATCAGAGCTGAGATCAAGGTCCGGGGGGCTCTAGGAGAGAAATCTTTGCCTTTCCAGCTTTTAGAAACCATCCCCATCTTTTGGCTCAGGGCTCACATCACATTGCCCCTTTCCCTCTGCTTCCATCATCCCATCACCTTCTATCCATCTCAATCCCCTGCCTCCCTCTTTCAAGGAAGGGACTCGTGATTCCATCGGGCCCACCCAGATAATCAGGGTTATTTCCCCAGCTCTGAATCCTTAACTTAATCATACCT